>NC_079489.1:57975591-58575591 GCF_020520425.1 Spinacia oleracea | reverse complement strand
TCAGCTCACTTGATCTCACTGAATTATTAACTTGTTAATTAATACTGAACCGCATTTATTAGACTTAACATTGAATGCATACTTGGACCAAGGGCATTATTTCCTTCAGTCTCCCACTTGTCCTTAGGGACAAGTGTGCATTTCCTAATTCCTTTGTCGCTCGATGCTTGCTCTTGAACATAAGGTAAGAGTTGTCATCCTTATTATGTCCAGAGGTGTTCCTCGGTTTCAGAGTTCAACTGATCAAATAAACAGATAATCATAGCCTATGATTCATCCGAGCACGGCCATGGATTTCACAGTTTCTAGCTCTCCGAGTGGCCTTGTACAACTTTTAAGCATCTCATCCCGATTTATGGGAGGACAATCCCAATCTTGCGATCTTGAGATTAGACTTCGTTTGATAGGTGATTACCTGAGCGTTGCCTTTATAGCCTCCTTTTACGGTGCGACGGTTGGTCAACGTCAAAGCAACCAGTTCTCAAACAAGTAATCTCAAATCACTCAGGTATTGAGGATTTAGTGTCTAATAATTTAATGAAATTTACTTATGACAGACTTTCATCTCTTACAGTAAAGTTTCATAGGTCTTGTCCGATACTAGTCTTCCCAAAGTAAGTATCTATGCAAATGATTATGACATTGCCATGTCCACATAGTTCAAGAATCAGAACTACTAGTCATCTTGCATTCTAATCGTCTAACGTTTTCTATGCGTCCAATTTTATAGGAAACTGCGACTAGGGACCATTTTCAACCTTTGACATTCAAGTTCACTTGATAGACATTTCTTAGTCACAGGACTGGTCCTGACAGTCTATCTTGAATATATCGTCAAATTGAAGGGACTCATCATTTAATACTAAACCAAGATTAAATGGAATATGAAAATACATTTCATATATGATAAATGTTCAACCCCAATGTTTTATAACCATGGGCCTCAAACCCATCTTCTAAAACAATTCATGGAATTCAAAGCTATGCTTGATTTCCAGTGCTACAACGTGAGTGTTGCTTCTCACTTGTTGCATAGGTTTAGTTATCATGCTTTGCCAATCTTAATATCCCTTTTCATCGAATGTTCTTCGAGATATGATGATAAGATCTTTTCGAGTTTGTTTATTATGTGATCTAGTCTTTCTTACTTCGATGGTGGTTTTACTCATTTTGCAATGAAGAACCATCAAGTTAGCAGACGTTTTTCTTGCTTCAAGAGTGGTTCTACGCATTTTTCAATGAAGAACCATCAAGCCAGCAGATAGGTGATCTACCCAAGTTCAGTGAAGAACTTTAAACAACCCTGTTTTATTTCTTCTTAGGCAATAATTACTTTTACTTCAACTGTAT
Organism: Spinacia oleracea; assembly: GCF_020520425.1. NCBI lineage: Eukaryota > Viridiplantae > Streptophyta > Magnoliopsida > Caryophyllales > Amaranthaceae > Spinacia > Spinacia oleracea. The sequence continues at coordinate 58,574,241 of NC_079489.1, read as the reverse complement.
AGGTTGCTAGTGATGCTTTGTTTGGATTTACCTATCCAGGCAGTTCATAGATATGTGGAAGATTCTACAACTATATCTTAGAACATTATTATTTTAATTTCCCACGCAACAACTCATGGTCTCCAACCCATGTTGCCATTTTTAAAACACGATGCTCTATAGCTCGTCCTTATCAATGGTTAACTCCAAAGGGTCTTGCTTGATCCTTTGCCAGTGTTTATGCGTGTAGCATCAATATTTAGCATATCTTTATTTCCTTGAATCAAGAACTATTCCTATGTACCTTTTCAAGTACCATAAGTATTCTTGATCTCAATCTAGTTGATCTTTACTTAGATCAATAGAGATTGGTATATGTTCGTCATGGCTAAAGTCATACGATACGTTTTTGGCGATCCTCATATTATATCATACATGATAAATTTTTTTGCAGAATAATTCCCAATTGAATTCTATTCATGTAACTCTAGCTTATCTAGTTTCAGTAGATACTAAATTCAGCTAAATTCTTTGACATATAATATAGGTTAAGAATCTTATTTAGATCCTTTGATGTTTAACTTAGTAAATGCTTATACATAGTTCAAACATCCTTTACTTAGATTTATTCACATGGGTCGAATATCTCCAATGGAGTATTTCGTGTTTGATTTAGTAAATGCCATTACTTAATCCAAAACAATATCATAAGATCTTTGTAAATAGATCTTAATACCCAGTATGTACTAAGTTTCGCCATGGTCCATCATTGATGAATAATTTCAAATCTAAGTAATTAGCATTTGAATGTTATTTCACAATAGAGAGATATGTGTGTGATACACATAGGACCAATTAAGTTTTACGTACTCCCACTAAACTTCTTATATATTTATAAGAATCATGTATATTTTATGAAACTAAAATACTTATTAGTTTCACTAAAATACATTTCTAATTCCCAATTGCTTGCTTAAATCTGTACTTAGATTTTATAAACTAGCTTTTCTTTTCAAGCATTTATTTGGATCCACAAATCCTATGACATACCATGTACATAGTTTATTCCAACATTTGATTGAGGAATACGTTTTGTCATCCAATTGCTATATGTACCAATATCCAATCATTGCTTGAATATAGACTTGAGCATTACGATTATGCATGAGGTTTCAACACAATCCATGTCATGAATTTGCTTGTAACCTTTAGCAACTAATCTAGCTTTGTGTGTGAACATAATTTCATGTTTGATGGTTTTTATCCTTGAAACAAACTTGCAACCAATAGGTGTGAAACTATTCTTGCAAATCAACAAAATTTTAATTTTGTCATCAAAACATTGAGTATGTTTTATGGCCTCTAACCATTAAAACATTTGAGTCTATATATGGCCTCTAACCATTTTAGGGAATCTAGGTTTCGTCATAGCTTTCTTACAAGTCACAGACTCATTAATCTACATGATAATAGTTTGACTGCAAGTTGTAGGTTTCTTCACTATCTAATAGAAGAATTGCATAGCTTCAGTGACCTGAACTCCATGTTTCTTCACTATCTAATAGAAGAATCTCATAGTTTCAGTGACTTGAACTCTATGCCTACTTGGGTATAGAACATCAAACAATAGAATATCAATAGCCACTTGAAAGTCCTTTGAATATTCTGTTCTCCTTGAAGCACTTGTAAAGTCTTCTAAGAGATGTCTATTCTTTAAAGCTACTTTCTAAAGTCCTTAAAGAATACATGATTGGATTTTCTAAAGAACTTCGAAAAGCCTCCTGAATGTCCGTTTATGTTTGTTGTTCGCCTCGAAGACTTTCGAGGTCTATTTTCTCCCACTTGTCATTTTGGAAACGAATCTCCAAAAGGACATCATTTCGAGCAAACAAACATTATGTTCTCAAAAATTCGTGGTAGAAACAATACCCTTGTGTCTCATTTGAATAAATCACAATGAAACATATATCTATACTTGGGCCTTAGTTTGTCGAATGACAAACACTAAGCTCCCGCTGAGTTTTGCAACTCTCTAGATATATTTTATGAAAAGTTATTCTGAAATTACTTTTCAATAGCTTTGACGAATTTGGTTTAGTTTGGTAGTAGTTGAGCATTTTGTTTTAGAAATTATAGGAAAAGCCTTTATGATTCATCATTTATCGAATCAAGTGCTAATTGACTTCGATTATTCCAACTAAGATATGCCATATCTTATGGACCTAGATTGTGAAATTACAACACACAATCATTGATGATCATATTTGGTCTCAAGTAATCATCAACATGATCTAACCTAGATCTTTATGATTTCTTGCCAAGTGGATTTTATACTTCTGAATCTTTGAACTAGCCAAACAGATTCAACTTATATCACATTTGAGTAAATAAACCTATATTCACTCAAATCCATGTGAAATAATAAAGTCATAAAACCTTTCTTTAGCTTTGAACTCTATTGTCTAGGCGTTCTAACAATAGTTCATATCTTTTGTTACTTTCAACAAGTAAGACTAGTCGTCTTAAATTGATCTAGAAATCAATCAACTTTCAAAAATCTATCAAAATAGAGCTTTTGAAGTTTAACTTATTGATATGGTCTAAGCAACAATGCCAAAGATTAGTGGAACTCAAATCAAGGGGTTGATTTGAACCTAGTAAAGTTCTTTAAAGAGTTGTTTGTTTTAATCAAGCATATTGACTCAACCCTTAAATGACCATTTCATTCAAATAAACAAACAAACATTGTTTTTGTTTTTCCTGAATGTGAGTCTTTATGTGTTTGAAAATAGAAATTTAGGTATGTTGATTATGGAACAAAATAGCCATTAAGTTCCAGCCTTTGAAAGGACTTAAAACAAACTAGATGACCCTACAACTAATGTAGCATTGCCATGCTTCATTTCTTACTTGTAGGTCATTAGTGTAGCCTAGCTTCCATTGTTTGAGTTATTACCGAAGTAAGAATCCTCAAGCGGTATATGATACCAAGGAAGTTTGATTGCTAGGTCACTTTTCTTTAAACATTAACTTTTAGGTAGAAACGGAATTGTAAATTCCTTTCATTTGTTCCTTTGTTTTCCTATTTCTTGTACCCTTTCTTATAGTCTTAAGAATTGAATTCTTTAGTGTTGACTTTTATACTTTGTTAGACATGTCCAATGTCACCAACAAGGTTCTTTACCATTTTAATTTATGTTGAATATTTTGTTTCAACTAGATGATCTTACCAGACGCTTCTAAAGTTCTCTAAGCATCGATCTATTCGAATGTCTAGGGACTAGACTCATTCGAGAATTAAATGGAAAAAGGATTTTAGGTTGTTAACCATTGGTAAAGCTGAGCGTTTAAACTCAATGCTTTATGATCTCAAAACTACATTGTATTTTGAATTCACAAGCACCAATTGGTTTGCCATTCGACTTTGATGTTCGAAAACAACCATAAAAGTCGCTATAAGAAACGTACATTTTAAATTGCTCACTTTCTCTCATTTCCGTGAATCGTTCTTGGATTCACTACCAATCGAGGAAATTTACTGTTACCTTTCTAAAAGGATTTATTGCAGTGCAAGATATTTAATTATAAACAATAAATGAAACATACATTGAAGCATGCAAAGTCTAAACATTTATCATGAATAATAACTTGAAATTAAAGCAACCATGCAATTCAAACAAGTTATTAGCATTTTATTCGATTATATTGTTCCGGCAGGTGTGAATAAAATGATTCCAAGACCCTAAAACCATTGAAGAATTAAGCACAGTTTGTCGACTCAATTCTAAAACATTTTAGGTAAGCAAAAGCCTTTTGCTAATAGTCTAGAAACTACTCTTGGTTGATAGGTACGTCTAAGAACTTATTAGGTATGAAGGAAATAATGCCCTTGGTCCAAGTATGCATTCTATGTTAAGTCTAATAAATGCGGTTCAGTATTAATTAACAAGTTAATAATTCAGTGAGATCAAGTGAGCTGAATGCCTAGCTAGAGGCCGCTTCAGTTCAAGTGGAATTAATGATATTAATCCACAGCTTACTCTTGACTGAACCCGTAGGGTCACACAAATAGTACGTAAACGGATCAAGTATTTAATGGCATTAAATACTCCATCTATGAATATTCGGAACCGACGGATCTTGGTTTCAGTGGGAGCTAAGATCGTCACAGGCAAGAAATGAATACTCCGGAAACGATGATATTGCCGGAAACGGAAATATGGATCGTATCGGAAATATAAATATTATCCAAGTCGTAGATGTTGCCGGAAACGGAAACATGGTACGTATCGGAAAATATTATCGGAAATGGAAATATTGCCAGAATCGGAAATATTGCCGGAAACGGAAATATTGTCAGAATCGGAAATATTACCGGAATCGGAAAATAATTCCGGAAACGGAAATATTAAATATTTGTTCGAAACGGAAATTAATTCCGGAATCGGAAATATTAAATATTGTTCGTATCGGAAATGAATTCCGGAATCGGAAAATTTAATCGGAAGCGCATCGTACGAATAAGCATCGGACGAGGCCTGCCGGACGAGGCCCAGCACGAAGCCAGGCCATCGCCCAGCAAGCCAAGCGCGCCGCACAAACAGCCACGCCAGGCCCAGCGCAAGGCCAGGCCCAGCAGGCTGCGCGCAGCGCGCACAGCGCGCACAGCACGCGCAGCGCGCAGCGCGCGCGGGCGCTGAGTGGGCTGCTGCTCGCGCGCACGCATGGGGCCCATCGTGGCTGCCGTGCGTGTGTGTGCAAGTGTTTGTGTTCGTGCACGTTTCCTAAAACATGCAGAGTTCGGTTAATGATTAAATTCCTAATTCTATTTGATAAATTAATTAAATTAGAGTTCTTGTAGGATTCTAGGTTTAATTAATTTGTATCTGAATAGGATTTCGATTCCCTTTCCATACCGCTATAAATATGAGGCTAGGGCTCACAATTTATAACACAAGTTTAAAAGTATTCAAAGTGAGTTTTTGAGAAAAAAAATTCAGTCACACATTTGCCTATAAAGTGCCGAAAATAATAGTACCTTAAGGGCGATTCTAGTTGGTCAATCTTAAGGCGGATCCGGACGTGCTGTGGACTATCTACGGAGGGACGACACTTGGAGTCCTAAAGACTTGTTCTTGTTCGGTTCGGGCGCAGCTAGGGAAGGCACGCAACAAAGAGTATGCATCTAATCTATGCTAAATGATTATGTGTAAATAATATGTTTTCCTGGCTTTATGGTTTTTCCGCATGATTTATGAATTGTCATATGTATCATAACCTAACAGTGGTATCACGAGCCCCTTATTATTTTCATAATCTAAATTGCATGAACATGGTTAAATATTACAAATTTGCAAGAATTAAAAGGGGTGATTAATTTTCGTAATTGTTAATTAATTGCAAATTGCGTTTATTTAATTATACGTACGCAGTTTTTCGGCAGTTTCTTCGTTACTCATCCGAATTGAGTGATTTTTGTGTCAATTCCGCATGTAAAAGGCATTCTAAAATTTTGACAAAAATAGTTTTTTTCTGCCGAACCCAGAATTCTCAAATTCGAAGCCTAACTATGACTTTTCGAAGGTTTTAGTTTTTCGAATGCAAAATTTCGTAAATTTAAGATGTTAAATTAAATATTTGCGATTCTTGTTGATAAATCTTGAATTTTTGATTGACCTACTGCATATGTTTAACAAGTTTGAATGCCTAGTCTTGTTAATTATGCAATCTAATTTGTAATTATGATTAATTTGTTGAAAATTAGAATAATTTAGAATTAATTTGATTTTCATAATTAATTGTAATTTAATTAGAAACCTATGATTAAAAACCACCATAAAAATTGTAAATTTATGATAAATTTTAAATTTTTATGACCTAGACTTGAATCCATAACAATCGGAAATCAATTGGATAATAAATTTTCGATTTTTCCGCCCTAAAATTATGAAATTAATATTATTTATTAATTTGTCATTAATTTTAAATATAAATTTTAAATTTTTATGCGATTCGTTCATAAAACTTGCACGCACGAAGCAATGGACGCTTCGTGTTACCCTTAAGGGGTGTTGTATAATGCGGGCATGCGACGACGAGCAAGGGAGCTCGTCGCCCGTGCGGCACGAATGCAATGAGCAAGGGCGTAGTGCACGAGCACAAGGCAGCAGCCCTGCCTTGTGTCGTGTGCCACGACCAATGGACGAATGGGCATGGGCGTAGGGCGAGCCAAGGCAGTCGCGTGTGGGCAGCAAGCGAGCTGCGCCACAACGCGCGCTGCCTCGCACAAGAGCGCGCAGCCTCGCGCGCAGCGAGCGCAAGCTCGCGTGCCACGAGCGCTGCGCCTAGCATTGCTCGCGCGCACAGCGAGCGATGTCGCCCGCCCAGCGAGCGATGTCGCGCGCCCAGCGAGCGATGGCTCGCGCGCCCAGCGAGCGATGGCTCGCGCGCCCAGCGAGCGATGTCGCGCGTCCAGCGAGCGATGTCGCGCGCGCACTGCGAGCGATAGCCCGCGTGCGATGAGCGCTGGCGCGCGCAGCGAGCACCAATGCGTGCGGAGGCTTGCGATGGGGATGCAGCAGTTATGCGACGAGCGCATGGGCTGCGCGCACATGGCCAGCAATGGCTGTGTGCGTGCGGCCCATGGGCGTGCAATGCGTAGGGTGTTTGCATTACGATTAGATCGTTTTGAATGTTTAATTTGAAAATTTCAGTTCACGTAATTTTAATTAATTTTAAAATTAATAATTTAAATTATTTTCTTGGATTTTAATTTTGAATATTGTAATTATAATAAATGTTATTTATTCTAATTATTTTACTAAAATTAAAATCATGAATTAATTTAAATACGACTGAAATTAAATTAAACTTTTGGATTCAATTATAAATTGATATGAGCTTTAAATTTTAATTAAATTTGTATGTTTCCGGTTGGACTAGAAATACATTTTTATGTTTAAAATTAGTAAAGCATATAAATTTATTGGTTTAAGTGGGAGCGCTTTTTAGTCATAAACTCTTGATTAGGTCTACAAATCCTTAAGGTTAAAACAACTTGATTAGAATTAATAAGGACTGGATAATTGGTAGATTATTGGAGCCCTTGATTAATTGCTGCAAATGTTTACGTGATGCATAATGTGTTTTACTAACCAGCTATGTGGGCCATTCATGATAATGAATGGGTGAATGGTATATATTGTATATGTACTGTTTTGCAGGTTATGAAGTGACTAGTATGGCCCAAATAGGATAGAAAATATGGTCTGCGTACCATTAATTTGAATGTAATTGGTCTAAAGTACCAAAGTTATTTTTCAATTCAAATATGGTCTGCGAACCATCAAATAGTTGTAATTAGTTATAGCTTATCCTATTTGAAGAAAATGGTGCCTCCCACGGAGATTTTCAAGACGGACTTTGAAGTCAAAGCTTCAAGATGAAGTCGGGCCATACTAGATCACAAATATCTTATGCATGTTTTAAGTTATTTATTGCTTTTAAATATGTCTTAAAATGCATGAGATCAAAAGCTTGATTATGTTGCATGATTAAGGATTTTAGTTCACTTAAAATCTAACCAACATAGTAAGAGCCTTAAGTTCCAAACTTAAAAATTGAGTTAAAAGGTGCCATGCCAAAATATACACTTGCTTGGATATCCTTTACATCAATCTAGTAATAGTTTTCGCTCAGCGAGGTGTTACTTATTGGTCCTAAAGGGGCAAGGTACACAAATAATTGTGAGTACATGTTAGTTTTGGTAAAACTCAACGATATAAGTAAGGAGTCCTTTTATGTCGTGGCAAAATCGATAGGTTTACCTAATAAGTTCTTAGACGTACCTATCAACCAAGAGTAGTTTCTAGACTATTAGCAAAAGGCTTTTGCTTACCTAAGATGTTTTAGGATTAAGTCGACAAACTGTGCTTAGTTCTTCAATGATTTTAGGATCTTGGAATCATTTTATTCACACCTGCCGGAACAATAAAATCGAATAAAATGCTAATAACTTGTTTGAATTGCATGGTTGCTTTAATTTCAAGTTATTATTCATGATAAATGTTTAGACTTTGCATGCTTCAATGTATGTTTTAATTAAATATCTTGCACTGCAATAAATCCTTTTAGAAAGGTAACAGTAAATTTCCTCGATTGGTAGTGAATCCAAGAACGATTCATGGAAAAGAGAGAAAGTGAGCAATTTAAAATGTACGTTTCTTATATCGACTTTTATGGTTGTTTTCGAATATCAAAATCGAATGGCAAACCAATTGGTGCTTGTGAATTCAAAATACACTGTAGTTTTGAGATCATAAAGCATTGAGCTTAAACGCTCAGCTTTACCAATGGTTAACAACCTATTATCTTTGTCCATTTAATTCTCGAATGAGTCTAGTCCCTAGACATTCGAATAGATCGATACTTAGAGAACTTTAGAAGCTTCTGGTAAGATCATCTAGTTGAAACAAAATATTCAACATAAATTAAAATGGTAAAGAACCTTGTTGGTGACATTGGACATGTCTAACAAAGTATAAAAGTCAACACTAAAGAATTCAATTCTTAAGACTATAAGAAAGGGTACAAGAAATAGGAAAACGAGGAACAAATGAAAGGAATTTACGATTCCGTTTCTACCTATAAATTTATGTTTAAAGAGAAGTGACCTAGCAATCAAACTTCCTTGGTATCATATACCGCTTGAGGTTCTTACTTCGGTAATAACTCAAACAATGGAAGCTAGGATACACTAATGACCTACAAGTGGGAAATGAAGCATGGCAATGCTACATTAGTTGTAGGGTCATCTAGTTTGTTTTAAGTCCTTTCAAAGGCTGGAACTTAATGGCTATTTTGTTCCATAATCAACATACCTAAATTTCTGTTTTCAAACACAGAAAGACTCACATTCAAGAAAAACAAAAACAATGTTTGTTTGTTTATTTGAATGAAATGGTCAATTACAGGTTGAGTCAATATGCTTGATTAAAACAAACAACTCTTTAAAGAACTTTACTAGGTTCAAATCAACCCCTTGATTTGAGTTCCACTAATCTTTGGCATTGTTGCTTAGACCATATCAACAAGTTAACATTCATAAGCTCTATTTTGATGGACCTTTTGGAAGTTGGTTGATTTCTAGATCAACTTAAGACAAGCTAGTCTTACTTGTTGAAAGTAACAAAGAATATGAACTATTGTTAGAACGCCTAGACGATAGAGTTCAAAGCTAAAGAAAGGTTTTATGACTTTATGGATTTGAGTGAATATAGGTTTATTTACTCAAATATGATATAAGTTGAATCTGTTTGGCTAGTTCAAAGATTCAGAAGTATAAAATCCACTTGGCAAGAAATCATAAAGATCTAGGTTAGATCATGTTGATGATTACTTGAGACCAAATATGATTATCAATGATTGTGTGTTGTAATTTCACAATCTAGCTCCATAAGATATGGCATATCTTAGTTGGAATAATCGAAGTCAATTGGTACTTGATTCGATTAATGATGAATCATAAAAACTTTTCCTATAATTTCTAAAACAAAATGCTCAACTACCACCAAACTAAACCAAATTCGTCAAAGCTATTGAAAAGTAATTTCAGGATATCTTTTCAATTATATATATCTAAAGAGTTGCTAAACTCAGTGGGAGTTTAGTGTTTGTTATTCAACAAACTAAGGCCCAAGTCTAGATATATGTTTCATTGTGATTTATTCAAATGAGACACAAGGGTATTGTTTCTACCACGAATTTTTGAGAACATAATGTTTGTTTGCTCGAAATAATGTCCTTTTGGAGATTCATTTCCAAAATGACAAGTGGGAGAAAATAGACCTCGAAAGTCTTCGAGGCGAACAACAAACATAAACGGACATTCCGGAGGCTTTTTCGAAGTGCTTCAGAAAATCCGAACTTATTTTTTAAGGACTTTAGAAGTGGCTTTAAAGAATAGACATCTCTTAGAAGACTTTACAAGTGCTTCAAGGAGAACAGAATATTCAAAGGACTTTCAAGTGGCTATTGATATTCTATTTGTTTGATGTTCTATACCCAAAGTAGGCATAGAGTTCAAGTCACTGGAACTATGATATTCTTCTATTGGATAGTGAAGAAACATGGAAGTTCAGGTCATTGAAGCTATGCGATTCTTCCATTAGATAGTGAAGAAACCTACAACTTGCAGTCAAACTATTATCATGTAGACTTGTAAGAAAGCTATGACGAAACCCAGATTCCCTAAAATGGTTAGAGGCCATATATAGACTCAAATGTTTTAAATGGTTAGAGGCCATAAAACATACTCAATGTTTTGATGACAAAATTGAAATTTTGTTGATTTGCAAGAATAGTTTCACACCTATTGGTTGCAAGTTTGTTTTAAAAACCATCAAACATGAGTTGTGTTCACACACAAAGCTAGATTAGTTGCTAAAGGTTACAAGCAAATTCATGGCATGGATTGTGTTGAAACCTCATGCAAAATCGTAATGCTTAAGTCTATAATTCAAGCAATGATTGCATATTGGTACATATGGCAATTGGATGACAAAACGTATTCCTCAATCAAATGATGGAATACAATATGTACATGGTATGTCATAGAGTTTGTGGATCCAAATAAATGCTTGAAAAGAAAGCTAGCTTACGAAATCTAAGTACAGATTTAAGCAAGCAATTGGGAGTTGGAACTGTATTTTAGTGAAGCTAATAAGTATTTTAGTTTCATAAAATGTACATGATTCTTATAGATGTATAAGAAGTTTAGTGGGAGTACGTAAAACTTAATTGGTCCTATGTGTATCACACACATATCTCTCTATTGTGAAATAACATTCAAATGCTAAATACTTAGATTTGAAATTATTCATCAATGATGGACCATGGCGAAACTTAGTACATACTGGGTATTAAGATCTATTTACAAAGATCTTATGATATTGTTTTGGATTAAGTAATGGCATTTACTAAATCAAACACGAAAGTCTCCATTGGAGATATTCGACCCATGTGAATAAATCTAAGTAAAGGATGTTTGAACTATGTATAAGCATTTACTAAGTTAAACATCAAAGGATCTAAATAAGATTCTTAACCTATATTATATGTCAAAGAATTTAGCTGAATTTAGTATCTACTGAAACTAGATAAGCTAAAGTTACATGAATAGAATTCAATTGGGAATTATTCTGCAAAAGAATTTATCATGTATGATATAATATGAGGATCGCCAAAAACGTATCGTATGACTTTAGGCATGACGAACATATACCAATCTCTATTGATCTAAGTGAAGATCAACTAGATTGAGATCAAGAATACTTATGGTACTTGAAAAGGTACATAGGAATAGTTCTTGATTCAAGGAAATAAAGATATGCTAAATATTGATGCTACACGCATAAACACTGGCAAAGGATCAAGCAAAGACCCTTTGGAGTTAACCATTGACAAGGGCGAGCTAAAGAGCATCGTGTTTCGAAATGGCAACATGGATTGGAGACCATGAGTTGTTGCGTGGGAAATTAAAATATTAATTTCTATGTTCTAAGATACAGCTGGAAAGTCTTCCACATATCTGTGAACTGCTTGGATAAGCAAATCCAAACAAAGCATCACTAGCAACCTAAACAGTTGAAGTAAAAGTACTTATTGCCTAAGAAGCAATAAAACAGGGTTGTTTATGTTAAAGAGTTCTTCACTGAACTTGGGAAGATCACCTATCTGCTGGCTTGATGGTTCTTCATTGAAAAATGCGTAGAACCACTCTTGAAGCAAGAAAAAGGTCTGCTAACTTGATGGTTCTTCATTGAGAAATGCGTCGAACCACCATTGTAGCGAGAAAGACTAGATCACAAAATAAACATACTTAAAAGATCTTATCATCTATCTCGAAGAACATTCGATGAAAAGGATATTAAGATTGGCAAAGCATGATAACTAAACCTATGCAACAAGTGAGAAGCAACACTCACGTTGTAGCACTGGAAATCAAGCATAGCTTTGAATTCCATGAAATGTTTTAAAGATGGGTTAGAGGCCCATGGTTGTAAAACGTTGGGGTTGAACATTTATCATATATGAAATATATTTTCATATTCCATTTAATCTTGGTTTAGTATTAAATGATGAGTCCCTTCAAATTTGACGATATATATTCAAGATAGACTGTCAGGACCAGTCCTGTGACTAAGAAATGTCTATCAAGTGAACTTGAATGTCAAAGGTTGAAAATGGTCCCTAATCGAAGTTTTCTATAAAATTGGACGCATAGAAAACGTTAGACGATTAGAATGCAAGATGACTAGTAGTTCTGTTTCTTGAACTATGTGGACATGGCAATGTTATAATCATTTGCATAGATACTTACTTTGGGAAGACTAGTATCGGACAAGACCTATGAAACTTTACTGTAAGAGATGAAAGTCTGTCATAAGTAAATTTCATTAAATTATTAGACACTAAATCCTCAATACCTGAGTGATTTGAGATTACTTGTTTGAGAACTGGTTGCTTTGACGTTGACCAACCGTCGCACCGTAAAAGGAGGCTATAAAGGCAACGCTCAGGTAATCACCTATCAAACGAAGTCTAATCTCAAGATCGCAAGATTGGGATTGTCCTCCCATAAATCGGGATGAGATGCTTAAAAGTTGTACAAGGCCACTCGGAGAGCTAGAAACTGTGAAATGCATGGCCGTGCTCGGATGAATCATAGGCTATGATTATCTGTTTATTTGATCAGTTGAACTCTGAAACCGAGGAACACCTCTGGACGTAATAAGGATGACAACTCTTACCTTATGTTCAAGAGCAAGCATCGAGCGACAAAGGAATTAGGAAATGCACACTTGTCCCTAAGGACAAGTGGGAGACTGAAGGAAATAATGCCCTTGGTCCAAGTATGCATTCTATGTTAAGTCTAATAAATGTGGTTCAGTATTAATTAACAAGTTAATAATTCAGTGAGATCAAGTGAGCTGAATGCCTAGCTAGAGGCCGCTTCAGTTCAAGTGGAATTAATGATATTAATCCACAGCTTACTCTTGACTGAACCCGTAGGGTCACACAAATAGTACGTAAACGGATCAAGTATTTAATGGCATTAAATACTCCATCTATGAATATTCGGAACCGACGGATCTTGGTTTCAGTGGGAGCTAAGATCGTCACAGGCAAGAAATGAATACTCCGGAAACGATGATATTGCCGGAAACGGAAATATGGATCGTATCGGAAATATAAATATTATCCAAGTCGTAGATGTTGCCGGAAACGGAAACATGGTACGTATCGGAAAATATTATCGGAAATGGAAATATTGCCAGAATCGGAAATATTGCCGGAAACGGAAATATTGTCAGAATCGGAAATATTACCGGAATCGGAAAATAATTCCGGAAACGGAAATATTAAATATTTGTTCGAAACGGAAATTAATTCCGGAATCGGAAATATTAAATATTGTTCGTATCGGAAATGAATTCCGGAATCGGAAAATTTAATCGGAAGCGCATCGTACGAATAAGCATCGGACGAGGCCTGCCGGACGAGGCCCAGCACGAAGCCAGGCCATCGCCCAGCAAGCCAAGCGCGCCGCACAAACAGCCACGCCAGGCCCAGCGCAAGGCCAGGCCCAGCAGGCTGCGCGCAGCGCGCGCGGGCGCTGAGTGGGCTGCTGCTCGCGCGCACGCATGGGGCCCATCGTGGCTGCCGTGCGTGTGTGTGCAAGTGTTTGTGTTCGTGCACGTTTCCTAAAACATGCAGAGTTCGGTTAATGATTAAATTCCTAATTCTATTTGATAAATTAATTAAATTAGAGTTCTTGTAGGATTCTAGGTTTAATTAATTTGTATCTGAATAGGATTTCGATTCCCTTTCCATACCGCTATAAATATGAGGCTAGGGCTCACAATTTATAAGACAAGTTTAAAAGTATTCAAAGTGAGTTTTTGAGAAAAAAAATTCAGTCACACATTTGCCTATAAAGTGCCGAAAATAATAGTACCTTAAGGGCGATTCTAGTTGGTCAATCTTAAGGCGGATCCGGACGTGCTGTGGACTATCTACGGAGGGACGACACTTGGAGTCCTAAAGACTTGTTCTTGTTCGGTTCGGGCGCAGCTAGGGAAGGCACGCAACAAAGAGTATGCATCTAATCTATGCTAAATGATTATGTGTAAATAATATGTTTTCCTGGCTTTATGGTTTTTCCGCATGATTTATGAATTGTCATATGTATCATAACCTAACAAGGTAAACCTATCGATTTTGCCACGACATAAAAGGACTCCTTACTTATATCGTTGAGTTTCACCAAAACTAACATTTAATCACAATTATTTGTGTACCTTGCCCCTTTAGGACCAATAAGTAACACCTCGCTGAGCGAAAACTATTACTAGATTGATGTAAAGGATATCCAAGCAAGTGTATATTTTGGCATGGCACCTTTTAACTCAATTTTTTAAGTTTGGAACTTAAGGCTCTTACTATGTTGGTTAGATTTTAAGTGAACTAAAATCCTTAATCATGCAACATAATCAAGCCACAATCTTACGCATAATTAAGACATATTTAAAGCAATAAATAACTTAAAGCATGCATAAGATAAATGTGATCTAGTATGGCCCGACTTCATCTTGAAGCTTTAACTTCAAAGTCCGTCTTGAAAATCTCCGTGGGAGGCACCATTTTCTTCAAATAGGATAAGCTATAACTAATTACAACTATTTGATGGTACGCAGACCATATTTGAATTGAAAAATAACTTTGGTACTTTAGACCAATTACATTCAAATTAATGGTACGCAAACCATATTTTCTATCCTATTTGGGCCATACTAGTCACTTCATAACCTGCAAAACAGTACATATACAATATATACCATTCACCCATTCATTATCATGAATGGCCCACATAGCTGGTTAGTAAAACACATTATGCATCACGTAAACATTTGCAGCAATTAATCAAGGGCACCAATAATCTACCAATTATTCAGTCCTTATTAATTCTAATCAAGTTATTTTAACCTTAAGGATTTGTAGACCTAATCAAGAGTTTTATGACTAAAAGGGCTCCCACTTAAACCAATAAATTCATATGCTTTACTAATTTTAAACATAAAAATGTATTTCAAGTCTAACCGGAAACATACAAATTTAATTAAAATTTAAAGCTCATATAAATTTATAATTGAATCCAAAAGTTTAATTTAATTTCAGTCGTATTTAAATTAATTCATGATTTTAATTTTAGTAAAATAATTAGAATAAATAAAATTTATTATAATTACAATATTCAAAATTAAAATCCTAGAAAATAATTTAAATTATTAATTTTAAAATTAATTAAAATTACGTAAACTGAAAAATTTCAAATTAAACATTCAAAACGATCTAATCGTAACGCAAACACCCTACGCGTCGCACGCCCATGGGCCGCACGCACACAGCCATCGCTGGCCATGTGCGCGCAGCCCATGCGCTCGTCGCATAGCTGCTGCATCTACCATCGCAAGCCATCGCTCGCTGTGCGCGCTCGCCAGCGCTCGCTGCGCGCGATCCATCGCTCGCTGTGCGCGCGAGCCATTGCTCGCTGTGCGCGCGAGCCATTGCTCGCTGTGCGCGCGACATCGCTCGCTGTGCGCGCGACATCGCTCGCTGTGCGTGCGAGCCATCGCGCGCGATCAACGCTGGGCGCAGCGCTCGTGGCACGCGAGCTTGCGCTCGCTGCTCGCGAGGCTGCGCGCGCTTGCGCGAGGCAGTGCGCGTCGTGGCGCAGCTCGCTTGCTGCCCACACGCGACTGCCTTGGCTTGCCTTTCGCCCATGCCCATTTGTTCATAGCTCATGGCCCACGACACAAGGCAGGGCTGCTGCCTTGTGCTCGTGCACCATGCCCTTGCTTATTGCATTCGTGTCGCACGGGCGACGAGCTCCCTTGCTCGTCGTCGCATGCCCGCACTATACAACACCCCTTAAGGGTAACACGAAGCGTCCATTGCTTTGTGCGTGCAAGTTATATGAACGAATCGCATAAAAATTTAAAATTTATATTTAAAATTAATGACAAATTAATAAATAATATTAATTTCATAATTTTAGGGCGAAAAATCTAAAATTTATTATTCAATTGATTTCCGATTGTCATGGATTCAAGTCTAGGTCATAAAAATTTAAAATTTATCATAAATTTACAATTTTTATGGTGGTTTTTAATCATAGGTTTCTAATTAAATTATAATTAATTATGAAAATCAAATTAATTCTAAATTATTCTAATTTTCAACAAATTAATCATAATTACAAATTAGATTGCATAATTAACAAGGCTAGGCATTCAAACTTGTTAAACATATACAGTAGGTCAATCAAAAATTCAAGATTTATCAACAAGAATCGCAAATATTTAATTTAACATCTTAAATTTACGAAATTTTGCATTCGAAAAACTAAAACCTTCGAAAAGTCATAGTTAGGCTTCGAATTTGAGAATTCTGGGTTCGGCAGAAAAATACAATTTTTGTCAAAATTTTAGAATGCCTTTTACATGCGGAATTGACACAAAAATCACTCGATTTGGATGAGTAACGAAGAAACTGCCGAAAAACTGCGTACGTATAATTAAATAAACGCAATTTGCAATTAATTAACAATTACGAAAATTAATCACCCCTTTTAATTCTTGCAAATTTGTAATATTTAACCATGTTCATGCAATTTAGATTATGAAAATAATAAGGGGCTCTGATACCACTGTTAGGTTATGATACATATGACAATACATAAATCATGCGGAAACAACCATTAAGCCAGGAATACATATTATTTACACATAATCATATAGCATAATTTAGATGCATACTCTTTGTTGCGTGCCTTCCCTAGCTGCGCCCGAACCGAACAAGAACAAGTCTTTAGGAATCCTATTAGGATACGAATCCTATTAGGATACGAATTAATTAAATTAGAATTATAATAAAACTCTTATTTAATTAATTTATAAAATAGAATTAGGAATTTAATCATTAACCGAACTCTGCACGTTTTAGGTTTCGTATGCGAACACAAACACTTACGCGAGCATGACCCGCAAGCGTGCAGGCCATGCCCGCGTACAGCCCACACGGCCGCACGGCCCACGCGAGCTACAAGCCCACGCGAGCTGCAGCAATGCTCGCAGCCCACTGCTCGCAGCTGCGCGCGCTGCGCGCGCTGCCACGGCCTGCTGGGCCTGGCCTTGCGCTGGGCCTGGCGTGGCCTTGGCTGTTCGTGTGGCGCGCTTGGCTTGCTGGGCGATGGCCTGGCTTCGTGCTGGGCCCTCGTCCGGCAGGCCTCGTCCGATGCTTATTCGTACGATACGCTTCCGATTAAATTCCCGATTCCGGAATATATTTCCGATACGAACAATATTTAATATTTTCGATTCCGGAATTAATTTCCGTTTCGAACAAATATTTAATATTTCCGTTTCCGGAATTATTTTCCGATTCCGATAATATTTCCGATTCTGACAATATTTCCGTTTCCGGCAATATTTCCGATTCTGGCAATATTTCCATTTCCGATAATATTTTCCGATACGTACCATGTTTCCGTTTCCCGCAACATCTACGACTTGGATAATATTTATATTTCCGATACGATCCATATTTCCGTTTCCGGCAATATCATCGTTTCCGGAGTATTCATTTCTTGCCTGTGACGATCTCAGCTCCCACTGAAACCAAGATCCGTCGATTCCGAATATCCATAGATGGAGTATCTAATGCCATTAAATACTTGATCCGTTTACGTACTATTTGTGTGACCCTACGGGTTCATTCAAGAGTAAGCTGTGGATTAATATCATTAATTCCACTTGAACTGAAGCGGCCTCTAGCTAGGCATTCAGCTCACTTGATCTCACTGAATTATTAACTTATTAATTAATACTGAACCGCATTTATTAGACTTAACATTGAATGCATACTTGGACCAAGGGCATTATTTCCTTCATAACGAACTTGAAATGAGTCTTATAAACATATAAATAATCATATGAAACATGAAAAAGGGTTAGAATTTGAATATAAATTCGTTTGTTGATAGTTGGGATCGAAAATGCCATTTTTAGCCATAAATGACCTATATCGACCCAAATGACCCATAGGCGTGCATAACAAACTTGTATGAGTTTCATAAACATGTAACCAAGCATATGAAACATAAAAAATGTTTGGAAAGTGTCCTTAGGTTCATTTGTTGATATTTGGGATCGAAAATACCATTTTTGGCCAAATATGACCTATATTGGGCCAAATGAACCATAGGCGTGAATAACGAACTTGAAATGAGTTTCATAAACATATAACTAATCATATGAATCATTAAAAAGGTTTAGAATGTGGAAATAGGTTCGTTTGTTGGTAGTTGGGATCGAAAATGCCATTTTTGGCCATAAATGACCTATATCGACCCAAATGACCCATAGGCGCGTCCATAACGAAATTGAAATGAGTTTCATAAACATATAACTAATAATATGAATCATTAAAAAGGTTTAGAATGTGGAAATAAGTTCTTTTGTTGGTAGTTGGTATCGAAAATGCCATTTTTGGCCATAAATGACCTATATCGACCCAAATGACCCATAGGCGTGCATAACGAACTTGAAATGAGTTTCATAAACATATAACTAATCATATGAATCATGAAAAAGGGTTAGAATGTGGAAATAGGTTCGTTTGTTGGTAGCTGGGATCGAAAATGCCATTTTTGGCCATAAATGACCTATATCGACCCAAATGACCCATATGCATGCATAACGAGCTTGAAATGAGTCTTATAAACATATAACAAATCATATGAATCATGAAATATGTGTAGAATTTGAATATAAGTTCTTTTGTTGATAGTTGGGATCGAAAATGCCATTTTTGGCCATGAATGACCTATATCGACCCAAATGACCCATAGGCATGCATAACGAGCTTTAAATGAGTCTTATAAACATATAAAAAATCATATGAATCATGAAAAATTTGTAGAATTTGAATATAAATTCGTTTGATGGTGGTTGGGATCGGAAATGCCATTTTTGGCCATAAATGACCTATATTGATCCAAATAACCCAAAGGCGTGCATAACGAACTTGAAATGAGTCTTATAAACATATAACTAATCATATGAATCATTAAATAGGTTTAGAATGTGGAAATAGGTTCGTTTGTTGGTAGTTGAGATCATAAATGCCATTTTTGGCCATAAATGAACCTATATCGACCCAAATGACCCATAGGCGTGCATAACGAACTTGAAATGCGTTTCATAAACATATAACCAATCATATGAATCATTAAAAAGGTTTAGAATGTGGAAATAGGTTCGTTTATTGGTAGTTGGGATCGAAAATGCCATTTTTGGCCATAAATGACCTATATCGACCCAAATAACCCATAAGCGTGCATAACGAACTTGAAATGAGTCTTATAAACATATAACTAATCATATGAATCATGAAAAAGGTTTAGAATGTGCAAATAGGTTCGTTTGTTGGTAGTTGGGATCGAAAATGCCATTTTTGGCCATAAATGACCTATATAGGTTTACGAACCATATATGCTTCTCGGGTATCTAAGGGATATCTGTCGTGGAAGCACGGAAGAAAGAGACCTAAATGTCCATGAATTGATTGAATCAATGATAGGGCTAAAGGTTGATCTTCATAACAAATGTTTCAGGCAAGAAGTCCAGGAAACACATGCTCAAATCCTTCTCTCTAAACAAAGAGTTGGTAAACCACTTAGGGATCATGTGAACTACAATGTTATCATTGTTTGATCACTTGAGTCTTCTAGGTTCACCAATAAGCGGAAGGATGGATGTCTCCATCTTAATATATTCACTTCATGATGGATTTAGACGATTCAAGCAGTTGTATATGAGTGAACCAAGAAAAGAAACAATCGGTGAGTTTATTCGGCTAGGAAAAAATGCTGAAATAGTAGTCGACTGTGAAGCAAAAGATTTACTCAAGGCTAAAGGGAGACCTTACAAGAAAGGTGGAAATTCCAAGGGCAATGCTGAGTCAGTTCCCAAAAAGAAGACAAAGCAGGACAAATCCACATCAAGCTGTTTTTTTGTTGTGATGGAATTGGCCATTACAAAAGAGAATGCCCCAAGTATAAGGAAGATTAGAAGAACGGAACTGTCGTTCCATCTTCAAGTATTTTCGTTATAGAGTGTATAATTGCTAATTAAATTTCTTGGGTATTAGACACAGGTTGTGGCTCACACTTATGTTCCAATTCACAGGGACTAAGAAGAAGTAGAAGGTTAAGCAAGGGTGAAGTCGACCTACGAGTGGGAAATTGAGCAAGGATTGCTGCTTAGCTGTAGGAACTTATTATTTGTCGTTACCCTCTGGGCTAGTTTGGAACTGGAAGAATGTTTCCATGTTCCAAGTCTTACTAAAAACATCATTTCTGTTTCTTGCTTAGATGCTAAGGGATTTAGCTTTATAATAAAAGACAATAGTTGCTCGTTTTATTTTAAAGAGATGTTTTATGATCTGCTAGATTAGTCAATGGACTTTATGTGCTAGATCACGACAAACAAAGTTTATAACATAAATACCAAAAAGGCCAAAAATAATGATTCAGATCTCAACTATCTATGGCATTGTCGATTAGGCCATATTAACATGAAACGCATAGAAAAACTTCAAAAGGAAGGAATTCTAGAACCATTTCCTTAGAGGATTTTGGTAAATGCGAATCATGCTTACTTGGCAAAATGACAAAGCAACCTTTCTCTAAAGTTGGAGAAAGAGCAACTGATCTGTATGTGGACCAATGAGTTCAAATGCTAGAGGTGGTTTCAGCTACTTTATCACTTTCACTGATGACTTCAGTAGATATGGTTATGTCTACCTAATGAAGCATAAGTCTGAGTCCTTTGACAAATTCAAGGAATTTCAGAGTGAAGTAGATAATCAATTAGGAAAGAAGATTAAAGCACTGCGGTCTGATAGAGGCGGTGAATATTTGAGCTATGAATTTGATGACCATCTGAAAGATTGTGGAATCTTGTCAGAATTGACTCCTCCTGGAACACCTCAATGGAACGGTGTGTCAGAACGGAGGAACAGGACCTTGCTAGACATGGTTCGAACAATGATGGGTCAGGCCGAACTTCCAATAGAATTTTGGGGACATGCACTAAATACAGCTGCACTCACACTAAATAGAGCTCCGTCTAAAGCTTTCGAAAATACTCCATGTGAGTTATGGTTTGGAAAGCCTCCAAAGGTGTCTTTTCTTAAGATTTGGGGTTGTGAAGTATACGTCAAACGATTAATTTCAGACAATCTTTAACCGAAATCTGACAAATGTATCCTTGTGGGTTACCCAAAGGAAACAAAGGGGTATTACTTCTACAATACATCTAAGAACAAGGTGTTTGTTGCTCGAGATGGTATCTTTTGGAAAGAAATCACATGTCCAAAATGACAAGTGGGAGAAAAGTAGACCTCAAAGAAATTCGAGTCGAACAACAAACTCTAGAGAATGATGAAAGATGACATTCAGGTTGAAACTCATAGATCTTTAGAAGTATCTGGTGAGGTTCAAGAACCAACTGGAATTGTTGCCCCGCGTAGATCGCAAAGGTATAGTTCTCAGCCTGAAAGATACGTAGGTATTTTAACGTCTGAGAGCCATGAAATTCTATTACTTGAAAGCGATGAACCTACGACCTATAAACAAGCTATGACGAGCCTTAGCTCCAAGCAATGGCTAGAAGCCATGCAATCTGAATTAGACTCCATGTCTGAAAACCAAGTTTGGGATTTGGTCGATTTTCAAGATGGCTACCAAGCTATAGGAAGCAAATTGTTTTCAAACTGAAAAAGGACAAGGATGGGAAACTAGAAGTTTTCAAAGCTAGATTGGTTGCAAAAGGATACATGCAAGTCCACGGTGTGGATTATGATGAAACCTTTTCACCAGTTGCAATGTTATAGTCTATTCGGATAATGTTAGCAATCGCTGCATATTACGATTACGAAATATGGCAGATGGATGTCAAAACCGCTTTCTTAAATGACGTTTTAACAGAAACTATGTTTATGACACAACCTAAGGGTTTTGAGGATCCAAAGAATGCTAAAAAGGTATGCAAGCTTAAGAAATCCATTTATGGATTGAAGCAAGCATCAAGGAGCTGGAATATACGTTTTGATGAAGCAGTCAGTGACTTTGGCTTCGTCAAGAACGCAGACAAATCTTGTGTATACAAGAAAGTCAGTGGGAGAAAAATTATTTTCCTAGTATTGTATGTTGACGACATATAACTTATCGGAAATAACATTCCTATGTTGAACTTTGTCAAGATTTCGCTTGGGAAATGTTTTTTGATGAAGGATCTAGGAGAAGCACAGTACATACTGGGCATCAAGATCTACAGAGATAGATCTAAAAAGATGATTGGACTTAGTCAAATCACTTATATCAATAAGGTGCTTGAAAGGTTCAATATGGCTGACTCCAAGCGAGGCTACCTACCCATGTCTCATGGAATGACTCTAAGCAAGACTCAGTGCCCAAAAACACTAGATGAGCGAAGACGAATGAATGGGATTCCATATGCATCATTGATTGGTTCAATAATGTGTTCTATAATATGTATACGCATGGATGTTGTGTACGCACTCAGTGTTACGAGCATGTACCAGTCAGACCCAAGAGAGGGACATTGGACTGTTGCCAGGAACATTCTGAAGTACCTGAAAAGGCACAAAGATGATTTCCTGGTGTATGGTGGAGATGATGAATTAATTGTTAAAGGCTATACGGACACAAGTTTCCAAACCGACAAAGATGATGTCAGATCACAATCTAGTTTTGTCTTCTGCCTCAACAGAGGTGTAGTAAGCTGGAAAAGTGCTAAACAGAGCACCATTGCGGATTCTACAGCTGAAGGGGAGTACACTGCTGCACATGAAGCAGCAAAGGAAGCTATTTGGCTAAGGAAGTTCATAGGTGAATTTGGTGTAGTCCCCTCCATTAAAGGACCAATAGCTCTATATATGGTGACAATAGTGGAGCTACTGCACAGGCAAATGAGCCTAGACACCACCAGAGAGTTAAGCATGTACTTCGAAGATTTCACCTTCTACGAGAGTTCGTGGATAGAAAATAAGTCGAGATAAGAAAGATTGGAACTGACGACAACATCTCAGATCCATTAACTAAACCTCTGCCGCAAGCGAAGCACAACTCGCACACTGCAGCTATGGGAATCAAGCATGTTGGAGAATGACTTTGATGTCCTTAATGAATGTTTTAAAGTTTTAGAGTTTAATACTTTGTAAAACATTTTTGGTTAACCATTCAATGAAGCGAATATAATTCATTTTTCCATTTAATTTTGTGGTTTATTAAATGATGATTCCTTTCAATTTGATAATATATTCAAGATAGACTGTCAGGACCAGTCCTGTGACTAAGAAATGTCTATCAAGTGAACTTGAATGTCGAAAGTTGAAAATGGTCCCTGGTTGGAAGTTTTCTATAAATGTGGACACATTGAAAACACTAGAGGACTAGAATTCAAGATGACTAGGAGTTCTGTTTCTTGAACTATGTGGACATGGCAATGTCGCAATCATTTGCATAGATACTTACTTGATAAGATTGGTATCGGACAGACCTATGAAACTTTACTGTAAGAGATGAAAATCTGTCATAAGTAAATTTCATTACATTATTAGACATTAATCCTCAATACCTGAGTGATTTGAGATTACTTGTTTGAGAACGGGTTACTTTGACGTTGTCAAGCGTCGCACTGTAAAAGGAGACTATAACGGCAACACTCAGGTAATCACCTATCAAATGAAGTCTAACCTCAAGATCACAAGATTGGCATTGTCCTCCCATAAATCGGGATGAGATGCCAAAAGTTGTACAAGGCCACTCAGAGAGCTAGATACTGAAAAATGTATGGCCGTGCTCAGATGAATCATAGGCTATGATTATCTGTTTATTTGATTAGTTGAACTCTGAAACCGAGAAGTATCTCTGGACATAATAAGGATGACTACTCTTACCTTATGTTCATGAGCAGGCATCAAGCGACAAAGGAATTAGGAAATGCACACTTGTCCTTAAGGACAAGTGGGAGACTGGTGGAAATAATGCCCTTGGTCCAAGTTTGCATTTAATGCATTTAATCCTAAGTCTAATAAATGCGGTTCAGTATTAATTAACAAGTTAATAATTCAGTGAGATCAAGTGAACTGAATGCCTAGCTAGAGGCCACTTCAGTTCAAGTGGAATTAATAACATTAATCCACAACTTACTCTTGACTGAACCCGTAGGGTCACACAAATAGTACGTGAACGGATCAAGTATTTAAGTGAATATATTATTCATTAAGTACTCTATTTATGACCATTAGGAAATGACGGATCTCGGTTCTAGTAGGAGCTGAAATCGTCAAAAGGCAAAGTAAAGAATATTCCGGAAATGAAGATATTGCCGGAAATATGGTTCATGACGAAAATATAAATATTATCCAAGTCGTAGATGTTGTCGGAAACGGAAACATGGATCATATCGAAAAATATTATCGGAAATATAAATATTGCCGGAATCGGAAATATTTCCGAGACGGAAATACTACCGGAATCGGAAATATTGTCGGAATAGGAAATTATTTCTGGAATTGGAAATATTAACGAAAACTTAAATATTTGTTCGAAACGGAAATAGATTCCTGAATAAGAAAACGAATCGGAAGCTCGACGAGCGACAAACCGGCAAGCGAGCCGGCCCATCGCTCGACAAGCAAAAGGCCGAGCGCACATCACTAGGCGCGAAGCCCAGCACTGGCGCCCAGCCGTGTGCGATGGGCCTGGAGCGCCATGGGCCGCAGCGAGCCAAGGCAAGCAGCAACAAGCCAAGGCAAGCAACAGCGCATATGGCCGAGGCCAAATGGCAGCGCGCGCTGGGCCTTGGGCCAACAGCTACTGCATTTGGGCCTAGCCAGGCACGTGCGCCAGTGTGGCCCTTGTGGCTGCGTTGGTTATTTCGTCTTGGGCTTCAAGCAATGTCCGATTACTTAGTCGCCAAGTAACTTTGGATTTGAGTATTTAGTTTCCTAGTCCTACTAGAATTGGATTAATTAAGAGTTTAATTATTGCTACAATTCTAATTGGTTAAGAATTTCAATCTTAATGGGATTGGTAATTCTTTTCCTAGTAAGACTCAAATTCCTTATTTCCTACTCTATAAACATGAGGCTAGCCCTCATAATTCATATACATCAAATCATATTCTTTACATATATTGTGTTCAAGTGAGAACATAATTTATAGCCTAACCCGAGTGCATAAAACCTTAGTAATATCCTAGTTGGTTGAACCTAAGGCGGATCCGAACGTGTTGTGGACTTTCTACGGAGGGGCGACATTTGGAGCTCTAAAGACTTGTTCTTGTTCGGTTCGGGAGCAGCTAGGGAAGACATGCATCACATTGTATGTAACCTAAATTATGCTAATTGACTATGTGGCAATTAATTTGGATTCCTGGCTTTATGGTTTTTCTGCATGAATTATATTGTTTGTTTATTCATAACCATACACATTGTTGACCCTAAAACTTAAAGCGGATCATTTCCTGTTATGTGTTTTTTGTTTTCTTTTCTATTTAATTGAGTCGGTATACCTCCGAGAGGCAATACCTATAACTAAGGCAATGTAACGCCCCGACCTCAAATTCAATAATTAACACATAATTAGCAGCGGAATTATCCTAATTGGTCGGGACATTACCTGCCGTAACTTCCTTTTCGGAAATTACAAGGCAAACATCAATCATAAGCCTTTAAATACTCCAAAATATATATAATAATCCTTTATATTACCAAAATGAAAGTACATAACTTGTTAGGTTATGATACATATGACAATTCATATATCATGCGGAAAAACCATATAGCCAGGAAAGCATATTATTTACACATAATCATTTAGCATAGAATAGATGCATACATGTTGTAGCGTGCCTTCCCTAGCTGCGCCCGAACCGAACTAGAACAAGTCTTTAGGACTCCAAATGTCGTCCCTCTGTAGATAGTCCACAGTACGTCCGGATCCGCCTCAAGTTAGACCAACTAGAATCGCCCTTAAGGTGCTTAGGAATTTCGGCTCTTATTGCAAGTGTATGGCTGATTTATATTTCAAAACTTACCCTTTGAATACTTCAATCGTACCTGCAAATAATGACCCTAGGCCCTTATTTATAGAGGTATGGAAAAGGAACTGGAATCCTATTAGGATACTAATTAGTTAAACTAGAATCCTAGTAGGACTCTAACTAATTAATTTTATCCTTTCAGGATTAGGAATTTAATCATCAAACAAATCCTACACAATTTAGGTTTCGTATGTGAACACAAACTCTACACAAGCATGACCCACGAGCGTGCCCGCGCACAGCCCACACGGCCGCTCGGCCCACGCGAGCCGCAAGCCCACGCGAGCAGCAGCACCACTCGCAGCCCATTGTTGCGCGCGCTGCGCAAGCTGCCATGGCATGCTGGGCCTGGCCTTGCGCTGGGCCTGGCGTGGCCTTGGCTGTTCGTGTGGCGCGCTTGGCTTGCTGGGCGATGGCCTGGCTTCGTGCTGGGCCCTCGTCCGGCAGGCCTCGTCCGATGCTTATTCGTACGATACGCTTCCGATTAAATTCCCGGTTCCGGAATTCATTTCCGATACGAACAATATTTAATATTTCCGATTCCGGAATTAATTTCCGTTTCGAACAAATATTTAATATTTCCGTTTCTGGAATTATTTTCCGATTCCGATAATATTTCCGATTCTGACAATAATTCCGTTTCCGGCAATATTTCCGATTTCGGCAATATTTCCATTTCCGATAATATTTTCCGATACGTACCATGTTTCCGTTTCTGGCAACATCTACGACTTGGATAATATTTATATTTCCGATACGATCCATATTTCCGTTTCCGGCAATATCATCGTTTCCGGAGTATTCATTTCTTGCTTGTGACGATCTCAGCTCCCACTGAAACCAAGATCCGTCGATTCCGAATATCCATAGATAGAGTATTTAATGCCATTAAATACTTGATCCGTTTACGTACTATTTGTGTGACCCTACGGGTTCAGTCAAGAGTAAGCTGTGGATTAATATCATTAATTCCACTTGAACTGAAGCGGCCTCTAGCTAGGCATTCAGCTCACTTGATCTCACTGAATTATTAACTTGTTAATTAATACTGAACCGCACTTATTAGACTTAACATAGAATGCATACTTGGACCAAGGGCATTATTTCCTTCAGTCTCCCACTTGTCCTTAGGGACAAGTGTGCATTTCCTAATTCCTTTGTCGCTCGATGCTTGCTCTTGAACATAAGGTAAGAGTTGTCATCCTTATTATGTCCAGAGGTGTTTCTCGGTTTCAGAGTTCAACTGATCAAAAAAACAGATAATCATAGCCTATGATTCATCCGAGCACGGCCATGCATTTCACAGTTTCTAGCTCTCTGAGTGGCCTTGTACAACTTTTAAGCATCTCATCCCGATTTATGGGAGGACAATCCCAATCTTGCGATCTTGAGATTAGACTTCGTTTGATAGGTGATTACCTGAGCGTTGCCTTTATAGCCTCCTTTTACGGTGCGACGGTTGGTCAACGTCAAAGCAACCAGTTCTCAAACAAGTAATCTCAAATCACTCAGGTATTGAGGATTTAGTGTCTAATAATTTTAATGAAATTTACTTATGACAGATTTTCATCACTTACACTAAAGTTTCATAGGTCTGTCCGATACTAGTCTTCCCAAAGTAAGTATATATGCAAATGATTATGACATTGCCATATCCACATAGTTCAAGAAACAGAACTACTAGTCATCTTGCATTCTAGTCGTCTAACATTTTCTACTCGTCCAATTTTATAGAAAACTCCGACTAGGGACCATTTTCAACCTTTGACATTCAAGTTCACTTGATAGACATTTCTTAGTCACAGGACTGGTCCTGACAGTCTATCTTGAATATATCGTCAAATTGAAGGGACTCATCATTTAATAAACCACAAATTAAATGGAAAAATGAATTCTCTTCATTTATTGTGAATGATTAACCAATAATGTTTTACAAAGATTTAAACTCTAAAACTTTAAAACATTAAACAAGGATATCAAAGCCATTCTCCAATATGCTTGATTCCCATAGCTGCAGTGTGCGAGTTGTGCTTCGCCTGCGGCAGAGGTTTAGTCAATGGATCTGATATGTTGTCATCAGTTCCAATCTTGCTTATCTCGACTTCTTTTCTTTCAACGAATTCTCGTAGAAGGTGAAATCTACGAAATACATGCTTGACTCTCTGGTGGTGTCTAGGCTCCTTTGCCTGTGCAATAGCTCCGTTATTATCACAATACAGGGCTATTGGTCCTTTAATGGAGGGAACTACACCAAGTTCACCTATGAACTTCCTTAGCCATATAACTTCCTTTGCTGCTTCATGTGCAGCAATGTACTCCGCTTCAGTTGTAGAATCCGCAATGGTGCTTTGCTTAGCACTTTTCCAGCTTACTGCACCTCCGTTGAGGCAGAAGACAAACCCAGACTGTGATCTGAAATCATCTTTGTCGGTTTGGAAACTTGGGTCCGTATAGCCTTTAACAATTAATTCATCATCTCCACCATAGACCAGGAAGTCATCTTTGTGCCTTTTCAGGTACTTCAGAATATTCTTGGCAGCAGTCCAATGCGCCTCTCCTGGGTCTGACTGGTATCTGCTCGTAGCACTGAGTGCGTAAGCAACATCCGGGCGTGTACATATCATAGCATACATTATTGAACCAATCAATGATGCATATGGAATCCCATTCATTCGTCTACGCTCATCAAGTGTTTTTGGGCACTGAGTCATGCTTAGAGTTATTCCATGAGACATGGGTAGGTAGCCTCGCTTGGAGTCTGCCATCTTGAACCTATCAAGCACCTTATTGATATAAGTGCTTTGACTAAGTCCAATCATCTTTTTAGATCTATCTCTGTAAATCTTGATTCCCAATATGTACTGTGCTTCTCCTAGATCCTTCATCGAAAAACATTTCCCAAGCCAAATCTTGACAGAGTTCAACATAGGAATGTCATTTCCGATAAGTAATATGTCGTTGACATATAATACTAGGAAAGCAATTTTGCTCCCACTGACCTTCTTGTATACACAAGATTCGTCTGCGTTCTTGATGAAACCAAAATCACTGAACGCTTCATCAAAACGTATATTCCAGCTCCTGGATGCCTGCTTCAACCCATAGATTGATTTCTTTAGCTTGCATACCTTTTTAGCATTCTTTGGATCCTCAAAACCTTCAAGTTGTGTCATAAACACAGTTTCTGTTAAAACGTCGTTTAAGAAAGCAGTTTTGACATCCATCTGCCATATTTCGTAATCGTAATATGCAGCGATTGCTAACATTATCCGAATAGACTTTAGCATTGCAACTGGTGAAAAGGTTTCATCGTAATCCACGCCGTGGACTTGCCTGTAACCTTTTGCAACCAATCTAGCTTTGAAAACTTCAAGTTTCCCATCCTTGTGCTTTTTCAGTTTGAAAACCCATTTGCTTCCAATAGCTTGGTAGCCATCTGGCAAATCGACCAAATCCCATACTTGGTTTTCAGACATGGAGTCTAATTCAGATTGCATGGCTTCTTGCCATTGCTTGGAGCTAGGGCTCGTCATAGCTTGTTTGTAAGTCGCAGGTTCATCACTTTCAAGTAATAGAACGTCATAGCTCTCGTTCGTCAAAATACCTAAGTACCTTTCCGGTTGAGATCTATATCTTTGCGATCTACGCGGGGTAACATTTCTAGATTGACCATGATTCTCACCAGATTCTTCTAAAGATCTCTGAGTTTCATCCTGAATTTCATCTTGAGCATTCTTTAGAGTTTATTGTTCGACTCGAATTTCTTCGAGGTCTACTTTTCTCCCACTTGTCATTTTGGAAATGTGATCTTTCTCCAAAAAGACACCATCTCGAGCAACAAACACCTTGTTCTCAGATGTATTGTAGAAGTAATACCCCTTTGTTTCCTTTGGATAGCCCACAAGGATACATTTGTCCGATTTTGGATGAAGTTTGTCTGAAATTAATCGTTTGACGTATACTTCACATCCCCAAATCTTAAGAAAAGACACATTTGGAGGCTTTCCAAACCATAACTCATATGGAGTCTTTTCGACAGCTTTAGACGGGGCTCTATTTATAGTGAGTGCAGCTGTATTTAGTGCATGTCCCCAAAATTCTAATGGAAGTTCGGCCTGACCCATCATTGACCTGACCATGTCTAGCAAGGTTCTGTTCCTCTGTTCCGACACACCGTTCCATTGTGGTGTTCCAGGAGGAGTCAATTCTGATAGAATTCCACATTCTTTCAGATGGTCATCAAATTCATAGCTCAGATATTCACCGCCTCTATCAGACCGCAGTGCCTTAATCTTCTTGCCTAATTGATTCTCTACTTCACTCTGAAATTCCTTGAATTTGTTAAAGGATTCAGACTTATGCTTCATTAGGTAGACATAACCATATCTACTGAAGTCATCAGTGAAAGTGATAAAGTAGCTGAAACCACCTCTAGCATTTGTACTCATTGGTCCACATACATCTGTATGGATTAAACCCAATAATTCATTTGCTCTTTCTCCAACTTTAGAGAAAGGTTGCTTTGTCATTTTGCCAAGTAAACATGATTCGCATTTACCATAATCCTCTAAGTCAAATGGTTCTAGAATTCCTTCCCTTTGAAGTCTTTCTAAGCGTTTCAAGTTTATATGGCCTAATCGACAATGCCACAGATAGGTGAGATCTGAATCATCCTTTTTGGCCTTTTTGGTATTTATGTTATAAACTTGTTTGTCGTGATCTAATAAATAAAGTCCATTGACTAATCTAGCAGATCCATAAAACATCTCTTTAAAATAAAACGAACAACTATGGTCTTTTATTAAAAAGGAAAATCCCTTAGCATCTAAGCAAGAAACTGAAATGATGTTTTTAGTAAGACTTGGAACATGGAAACATTCTTCTAGTTCTAAAACTAGCCCGGAGGGCAACGACAAATAATAAGTTCCTACAGCTAATGCAGCAATCCGTGCTCCATTTCCCACTCGTAGGTCGACTTCACCCTTGCTTAACTTTCTACTTCTTCTTAGTCCCTGTGGATTGGAACATAAGTGTGAGCCACAACCTGTATCTAATACCCAAGAAGTTGAATTAGCAAGTATACAGTCTATAACGAAAATACCTGAAGATGGAACGACTGTTCCGTTCTTCTGATCTTCCTTTAGCTTTGGACATTCTCTTTTGTAATGGCCTATTCCATCACAATAAAGACAGCTTGATGTGGACTTGTCCTGCTTTGATTTAGCATTGCCCTTGGACTTTCCACTTTTCTTGAACGGTCACCTTCTAGCCTTGAGTAAATCTTTGGCTTCACAGTCCAGTATTATTTCAACCTTTCTGACAAGGTGAACAAATTCTGCAACTGTTTCTTCTCTTGGTTCACTTAGGTATAGTTGCTTGAAGCGACCAAACCCACTGTGTAGTTAATTGAGCAAGATAGAGACTGCCATCTTTTCGCTTATTGGTGTTCCTAGTAGACTTAGGCGATCAAAGTATGAACGCATAAGATCCACATGGAACCTCAGTGGGACGCCTACCCTCTGTTTAGTGCGAAGGAGCTGAACATGTGTTTTTTGGACTTCCATCCTATAACACCTGTTGGGAGAACTAACCTTTAGACCAAACATTGATTCAATCAACTCATGGAAGTTCAGGTCCCTGTCCTCCGTGCTTCCACGACAGATATCCCTCAGATTCTTGATGAGCGTAAAAGGTTCATAGGCTACAAACCTTCTAGCCCAATCATCAGGGATATTGTTCAGCATGAGACTCATAACCTTTTTGAGATCCGCATCCCAGGCGAAAAATCTCTCAGGGGTCATGTCTCTAGCATAGTAGCTTGGCATGGGATGTGATAGTACATACTCAAGTCCATTGAGTCTGACTATTTCAACTAGCTTAGCTTCCCATTCAAGAAAATTTGCCAGGTTCAGCTTGACCATAAGCTCAGAACCTATGATGATGTTTTGATTGTTGTCTGCCATAGTTAAAACTACAATTGAAAAGAATAAACAAATAAATAATCATTCACAGTTTCTCTTAATAAACTTAAATTCTAGCATACATGCATAATTCAATGTTTATTAAGCATTTTATTCAAGTTATGTGTTCCGGCAGGTGTGAATAAAATGATTCCAAGATCCTAAAATCATTGAAGAACTAAGCACAGTTTGTCGACTTAATCCTAAAACATCTTAGGTAAGCAAAAGCCTTTTGCTAATAGTCTAGAAACTATTCTTGGTTGATAGGTACGTCTAAGAACTTATTAGGTAAACCTATTGATTTTGCCACGACATAAAAGGACTCCTTACTTATATCGTTGAGTTTCACCAAAACTAACATGTACTCACAATTATTTGTGTACCTTGCCCCTTTAGGACCAATAAGTAACACCTCGCTGAGCGAAAACTATTACTAGATTGATGTAAAGGATATCCAAGCAAGTGTATATTTTGGCATGGCACCTTTTACCTCAATTTTTAAGTTTGGAACTTAAGGCTCTTACTATGTTGGTTAGATTTTAAGTGAACTAAAATCCTTAATCATGCAACATAATCAAGCTTTGATCTCATGCATTTTAAGACATATTTAAAAGCAATAAATAACTTAAAACATGCATAAGATAAATGTGATCTAGTATGGCCGACTTCATCTTGAAGCTTTAACTTCAAAGTCCGTCTTGAAAATCTCCGTGGGAGGCACCATTTTCTTCAAATAGAATAAGCTATAATTAAAACTAATTACAACTATTTGATGGTACGCAGACCATATTTGAATTGAAAAACAACTTTGGTACTTTAGACCAATTACATTCAAATTAATGGTACGCAGACCATATTTTCTATCCTATTTGGGCCATACTAGTCACTTCATAACCTGCAAAACAGTACATATACAATATATACCATTCACCCATTCATTATCATGAATGGCCCACATAGCTGGTTAGTAAAACACATTATGCATCACATAAACATTTGCAGCAATTAATCAAGGGCACCAATAATCTACAAATTATTCAGTCCTTATTAATTCTACTCAAGTTGTTTTAACCTTAAGGATTTGTAGACCTAATCAAGAGTATATGACTAAAAGGGCTCCCACTTAAACCAATAAATTCATATTCTTTACTAATTTTAAACATAAAAATGTATTTCTAGTCTAACCGGAAACATACAAATTTAATTAAAATTTAAAGCTCATATAAATTTATAATTGAATCCATAAATTTAATTTAATTTCAGTCGTATTTAAATTAATTCATGATTTTAATTTTAGTAAAATAATTAGAATAAATAAAATTTATTATAATTACAATATTCAAAATTAAAATCCAAGAAATTAATTTAAATTATTAATTTTAAAATTAATTAAAATTACGTAAACTGAAAATTTCAAATTAAAATTTCAAAACGATCTAATCGCAACGCAACAACCCCACGCAACGCACGCCCATGGGCCACACGCACACAGCCATCGCTGGCCATGTGCGCGCAGCCCATGCGCTGTGTCGCATCGCTGCTGCTCCCCATCGCAAGGCGCGCGCCAGCGCTCGTCGCAACAAGCACGCTGCTGACAATCGCTGGGCGCAGCGCTCGTCGCACGTCGCAACAAGCACGCTGCTCGCCATCGCTGGGCGCAGCGCTCGTCGCACGCACACATGCGCTTGCGCGAGGCAGTGCGCGCTGTGGCGCAGCACGCTTGCTGCCCACACGAGACTGCTCGCTCCTTGCTCTCGCCCTTGCCCATGCGCCCATTGCTCTCAGCCCACGACACAAGGCAGGGCTGTTGCCTTGTGCTCGTGCACCATGCCCTTGCTCGCTGCATTCGTACCGCATGGGCGACGAGCTCCCTTGCTCGTCGTCGCATGCTCGCACTATACAACACCCCTTAAGGGTAACACGTAGCGTCCATTGCTTTGTGCGTGCAAGTTATATGAACGAATCGCATAAAAATTAAAATTTATATTCAAAATTAATGACAAATTAATAAATGATATTAATTTCATAATTTAAGGGCGAAAAATCGAAAATTTATTATTTAATTGATTTCCGATTAACATGGATTCCTGTCTAGGTCATAAAAAT
The DNA here is from genome assembly GCF_020520425.1 of Spinacia oleracea. NCBI lineage: Eukaryota > Viridiplantae > Streptophyta > Magnoliopsida > Caryophyllales > Amaranthaceae > Spinacia > Spinacia oleracea. Next base: position 58,539,941 of record NC_079489.1, on the reverse strand, counting down.
TTAAAATTTAACATAAATTTACAATTTTTATGGTGGTTTTTAATCATAGGTATCTAATCAAATTATAACTAATTATGAAAATCAAATTAATTCTAAATTATTCCAATTTTCAACAAATTAATCATAATTACAAATTAGATTGCATAATTAACAAGGCTAGGCATTCAAACTTGTTAACGATATACAGTAGGTCAATAAAAAATTCAAGATTTATCAACAAGAATCGCAAATATTTAATTTAGCATCTTAAATTTACGAAATTTTGCATTCGAAAAACTAAAACCTCCGAAAAGTCATAGTTAGGCTTCGAATTTGAGAATTCTTGGTTCGACCGAAAATTTTAGAATGCCTTTTACATGCGGAATTGACACAAAAATCACTCGATTTGGATGAGTAACGAAGAAACTGCCGAAAAACTGCGTACGTATAATTAAATAATAGCAATTTGCAATTAATTAACAATTACGAAAATTAATCACCCCTTTTAATTCTTGCAAATTTGTAATATTTAACCATGTTCATGCAATTTAGATTATGAAAATAATAAGAGGCTCGTGATACCACTATTAGGTTATGATACATATGACAATTCATAAATCATACGGAAAAACCATATAGCCATAAAAGCATATTATTTACACATAATCATTTAGCATAGAATAGATGCATACATGTTGTAGCGTGCCTTCCCTAGCTGCGCCCGAACCGAACAAGAACAAGTCTTTAGGACTCCAAATGTCGTCCCTCCGTAGATAGTCCACAGTACGTCCGGATCCGCCTCAAGTTAGACCAACTAGAATCGCCCTTAAGGTGCTTAGGAATTTCGGCTCTTATTGCAAGTGTATGGCTGATTTATATTTCAAAACTTACCCTTTGAATACTTCAATCGTACCTGCAAATAATGACCCTAGGCCCTTATTTATAGAGGTATGGAAAAGGAACTGGAATCCTATTAGGATACTAATTAGTTAAACTAGAATCCTAGTAGGACTCTAACTAATTAATTTTATCCTTTCAGGATTAGGAATTTAATCATCAAACAAATCCTACACAATTTAAGTTTCGTATGTGAACACAAACTCTACACGAGCATGACCCACGAGCGTGCAGGCCATGCCCGCGCACAGCCCACACGGCCGCTCGGCCCACGCGAGCCGCAAGCCCACGCGAGCAGCAGCAACACTCGCAGCCCAATGCTGCGCGCGCTGCCATGGCCTGCTGGGCCTGGCCTTGCGCTGGGCCTGGCGTGGCCTTGGCTGTTCGTGTGGCGCGCTTGGCTTGCTGGGCGATGGCCTGGCTTCGTGCTGGGCCCTCGTCCGGCAGGCCTCGTCCGATGCTTATTCGTACGATACGCTTCCGATTAAATTCCCGGTTCCGGAATTCATTTCCGATACGAACAATATTTAATATTTCCGATTCCGAAATTAATTTCCGTTTCGAACAAATATTTAATATTTCCGTTTCCGGAATTATTTTCCGATTCCGATAATATTTCCGATTCTGACAATATTTCCGTTTCCGGCAATATTTCCGATTCCGGCAATATTTCCATTTCGGATAATATTTTCCGATACGTACCATGTTTCAGTTTCCGGCAACATCTACGACTTGGATAATATTTATATTTCCGATACGATCCATATTTCCGTTTCCGGCAATATCATCGTTTCCGGAGTATTCATTTCTTGCTTGTGACGATCTCAGCTCCCACTGAAACCAAGATCCGTCGATTCCAAATATCCATAGATAGAGTATTTAATGCCATTAAATACTTGATCCGTTTACGTACTATTTGTGTGACCCTACGGGTTCAGTCAAGAGTAAGTTGTGGATTAATATCATTAATTCCACTTGAACTGAAGCGGCCTCTAGCTAGGCATTCAGCTCACTTGATCTCACTGAATTATTAACTTGTTAATTAATACTGAACCGCACTTATTAGACTTAACATAGAATGCATACTTGGACCAAGGGCATTATTTCCTTCATAACTTACTAAAAGTCTTTAATTAAAACTTATTAAACTATTAGAACCGTAAACATAAACTAGGTGGATAATATTAAAGTGAAACTCCTCGCCACTACTCGTGTCCATCATTCCCCGCAGTACCTAAAACGGAAAACAAAACGGTGAGCCGAAGACTCAGTAACGAACTATTCTAGCAGCGTAAATTCATTTCAATTCATTTTATTTAATAACACAGGGAGAATAGAATAAGTAAAACATTTAATAAAACATCATATTCAATTCATTCATAAACTTTGCAATTTAACATGCTAGTTGTCGGCAAGTACGAACCGTGAAGGAATTCTCCACTGGGCCTGGGCCCATAAGAGCCTGGGCTCATCGTAACATGGGGCCTGGGCCTTGAGCCTGGGCTCATAAACCATGGGAGCCTGGGCTCGTAATCCATGGGTGGACAGGTGTCCGTGGTGCATGCATGACCGATAGATAGGAAGATGGTAGTTTATATACCGCCAGACAAACCAGGTCTTTCACTTTCATTTATCATGTTGTATGTAATTTTACCAAGCCTTTGCTTGTATTTCAGTTGAAATAACATAACTCATTTAGCTCATAAAACATCATTTTGATCCTAGGATCAATAAACATATTATTTCTTTCAAAGCATTGCATAAACATAATTTTATGAGAAAACTCAATCAAATCATATTATAATAAACAATTCAAACAAATCATATTTCATTCCCACAATCCATAAAACACATCAAAACATTTAATTCATAAATTCAATCATAACGTCATAATTTCATAAATCATATTTATAAGGGGATTGCGGGTACTAGCAATAGCCGTTACCTCACTTCCGCGATTTGCTAAGGGTTTTCGTTGGTTCGTTCGTCCTGAGCTCCGAGTCCAATTTCTTTAAAAAATATTAAATAATTGAATTAGTACCAAATTGATAAATAATTTAACTTAATAATTTCGAAACTTTATAATTAACCAATTTTCTAATAATAATGTTAAAAAAAATATATATTTTCATAGTTTTAATGAAAATATAATTAAACGCCTGAAGAATATAATTAATTGAAATTTCAATCGAAATATATATATATTTTCCTTAATTAATTTACACGAAGATCTTATTTAAATTTTGTCCTTGATAAATCCATTTAGTAACTTATTTTAGTTAAATCGCTAATATAATTTAAAATCAATATTTTATAAAATCATAAATTTTATAAGTAGTGAATTTTATAAATAACGAGTTTTAATAAAAATATAAATTTCAAAATTTAACGAAATATTATTATTGTTACTCGGATTTTTAATCAAAATACATACTACCTCCGTTCCTTAATGTTCTTTACGCTTACTATTTGCACGGACTCCAATGCAATATTTAACGACTTATATATCCATTTCCGTATGTGAAAAAATTATAAAAACTTGATATTTTGAAAATACATAATGAGATCAATCTAACAAGATCTTACATGATAACATTTTGATGTATATAACAGTGAGAATTCACGGTCAAAGTTTTCACACTTTGGACACATATTCCAAAGCGTAAAGAACATTAAGGAACGGAGGTAGTATAAGTTTTTAAATCAATTTTTATGAAAGTATTGTTTAAATTTCATTTTGGATAAATAACACTAGAATCCTATTCTCATAAAATCGATAATAAAACCTGAAAAATAATAAACAATTTTATTAGTAAATATACATTTTACAAAAATTATTAAATCCTAAGAATTGATAAATTAGATTCTGAAATTATAAACCAGGCTTAACTCACCCAAAAAGCCCAAATTATCAAATGGCCCAATCTGAATTTAGGTTTGAGGGAGGATTAAATCAGGTTTCAAATGAAACTGATTTCCTTCTTTCTTTTTTTTTTTCTTTCGAATGGAGGCACGAAGCAGGGCAAGGGGAAGGGACGAAACAGGGGAGGCGGAGCAAGGAGGGCACGAGGAGGAAGGAGGGAAGGGGGGAGAGGCGTCTGGCTGGGCGACGCAGCGCCGGAAGGCGACGGTGAGGGCGGTGGTTTGCGGTGGTGGTCCAGGCGAGAGGAGGAGGGAGTGCGAAAATAAAGGGGAAGCAGGGGAGGGTTGTGAGGGAGAGTTCTGGGTGATTTTGGGCGGAGCACCGGGGTTTGTGGGGCGGCGGAGGTTGGTGTGTGGGTTGGTGATGGTGGTTGTTGGTGGAGTGTGGTAGGGGTGGTGCGGGGCGGCAGAGAAAGAAGAAAACAGGGGAGGGGGCAGGGGCGTCGCGAAAGAAGGAGGAGAGCAGGGGAGGGGATACGGTGAGGTGGTGGTGTTTGGTGGTTAGGTGGTGTTGGGTGGTGGTGAAAATGGTGGTGCACGGTGGTGGTCGTTGGTGGTGGTTGGTCCGAATCAGGGAAGAAAAAGAGGAAAGAAAATTGAAATTGAATTTGGTTTTTGAGATTGAAATTGAAATTGGGTTTTGCTTGTTGAAATTTCACCTTAATTTTCTGAATTTGTATATGGAAGGTGTGATGAACAAGGGAGTGTACTTGGGGTTCAAGCATTTGCATTTGGACTGAATTGAGAGGAAGGAGAGGAAGTCAAAACTTCCTGGTTTATGCGTGGAGAGCAAGCATAAATTTTTCCCTTTTTCTTTTTTTTTTTATTTTTTATTTATTAAATTCACCATATTTGGCAAAAATCCAGAATTTGTAATTAATTTTCAGAAATAAAAATGTTTAATTAAAATAATTCCTTAGAAATAAATAAATTATCGTTAACAAAAATAAATAAATAATTTCAGTTTATAAATTCGTCGTTTAAAATAAATCGTAAAACGATTAAAATAACGAAATTCGATTATTCGTAATTTAATTAAAACGAAATCAAGTTAATAAATATTTTTAATTTAATAAATCGAATTTAAAATTTCGGGGTATTACATCCTTACCCCCTTAGAAAAAGTTTCGTCCTCGAAACTGGAGCTCAGTAGAACTGGCCATTCATAGAAATCATACAATTCATACTTATTCGTTCTATTAACTATACAAACACGGCAGAAATAACATTATAACATAATCATTCAAATAACATATTAAAATTCATACATCTTATCGTTTCTAAACGAATAACTGGGGATATTTCGCTCTCATTTGCGCTTCGACTTCCCATGTAGCTTCAGATGTCAAGTGATTGGCCCACAAGACTTTAACCATTGGAATTACTTTGCTTCTAAGTCGTTTCTCTCTTCGTTCTAGAATTTCAATTGGTTTCTCCTCGTAAGTCAAATCATTTCGCAATAACAAGGGTTCGTGCGTAATCACATGGCTAGGATCAGGAACATATTTTCTTAACATCGACACGTGGAACACATTATGCACCTTTTCCAAGTCGGTTGGTAAAGCTAGTCGATATGCTACTGCACCTACTCTTTCTAGTATCTCATATGGCCCGATGTATCTTGGGCTCAACTTTCCTGTTTGACCAAATCTCATTATTCCTTTCGTTGGCGAAATTTTCAAGAACACGTGATCTCCAACCTCAAACTCTAGTGGTCTTCTGCGTTGGTCCGCATAACTCTTTTGCCTACTTTGCGCTACCATCATTCTTGATTGGATTAAACGAATCTTGTCAGTAGTTTCTTGAATCAATTCTGGTCCTATAACACGTGCTTTATCGATATCACTCCAACATAATGGTGTTCGACATTTCCTTCCATAAAGTGCTTCGTAAGGTGCCATACCAATAGTGGCCTGATAACTGTTGTTGTACGAAAATTCAACCATAGGTAAAAACATTTCCCAGGTTCCTTGGAAATCTAAAACACATGCTCTCAACATATCCTCAACAATTTGATTAGTGCGTTCTGTTTGTCCATCAGTCGTTGGATGAAATGCAGTACTAAAGTTAAGTTTCGTCCCAAGAGCTTTCTGCAATTCTTTCCAATAGGTTGATTGATACCTCGTATCACGATCAGAAACAATCGAACTAGGCACTCCATGCAATCGCACAATAGTGTTCACATATAGCTCAGCAAGTTAATCTAAACTCGAATTGCTCTTCATTGCTAAGAAATGCGCTGACTTTGTTAATCGATCAACAATAACCCAAATAGCATTCATTCCCTTGGTTGATCTTGGTAAACCTATGATAAAATCCATTGAAACTGAATCCCATTTCCATTCTGGCACATCCAGAGGTTGCAACAACCCTGTTGGTCTCTGATGCTCTATCTTAATTCTTTGACACGTCAAACATTTAGCCACATATTCTGCCACTTCTTGCTTCATGTTGCTCCACCAATACACTTGCCTTAAATCCTTATACATCTTATTTCCTCCAGGGTGAATCGAGTATGGTGAACTATGGGCTTCTTCTAAGATTCTCTTTTTCAACTTCTCATCATTAGGCACACATAATCTTCCCTGAAACCTTAACGTGCCATCTTCTTGAATGACAAAACCAGGTGACTTCCCGTTTTCCACTTCACTCCTTATTCTTTCTAATTTCAAGTCCTTACATTGCGCTTCCTTAATATCATCAATCAAAGTTGGTTTCATTACTAACACATTCAAGCAAGCATCTCCTTTGATAAACTTAATTTCCATCTTTTGTAGATCATCTCGGTTGACTCGGGAAAAAGTTAGGATAGAATTTAGGTGAGACTTCTGACTTAATGCATCTGCAACAACGTTAGCCTTTCCGGGATGGTATTGAATACCAAGGTCATAATCTTTAAGAAGTTCTAACCACCTACGTTGTCTCATGTTGAGTTCTTTTTGGGTGAAAATGTACTTAAGACTCTTATGGTCGGTGAAAATTTGACACGAAACTCCATACAAATAATGTCTCCAAATCTTAAGGGCGAAAACAACAGCTGCAAGTTCGAGGTCATGGGTAGGGTAATTTTGTTCATGGACTTTGAGTTGGCGTGAAGAATAAGCTATAACTTTTCCGTTTTGCATTAAGACACATCCTAACCCATTCTTGGAAGCATCGCTATAGATTACAAATCCGTCAGTTCCAGATGGAAGGGTAAGAATAGGGGCAGTGGTGAGACGTTTCTTAAGTTCTTGAAATGCACATTCACAATCATCATTCCACATGAATTTGGTATTCTTTCTAACTAATCGGGTTATGGGTAAGGCAACCTTAGAAAAATCTTGAACGAATCTTCGATAGTATCCAGCTAAACCCATAAAACTCCGTACTTCGGGTACATTAGTTGGTCTAGACCATTCCACAATTGCTTTTATTTTCTCAGGATCAACAGATACACCTTTCTCAGAGATAATATGTCCCAAAAATGATATTTCCTTAAGCCAGAATTCACATTTCGACAACTTAGCATATAACTGGTTTTCAATCAACATATCTAACACTTTTCTCAGATGCTCCTCGTATTCCTCATTACTCTTAGAATATACCAAAATATCATCAATGAAACAACTACAAACTTATCAAGGTATGGTTTAAAAATACGATTCATCAAATCCATAAATACAGCTGGCGCATTGGTTAATCCAAAAGGCATCACAACAAACTCATAGTGACCATATCTGGTTCTAAAGGCTGTCTTTGGAATATCCCCGTGTTTAATTCGAAGTTGATGGTAACCTGACCTCAAATCAATCTTAGAAAACACTTTTGCACCTCGAAGTTGGTCAAATAGATCATCAATACGGGGTAAGGGATACTTATTCTTAATAGTAATCTTGTTTAACTCTCGATAATCTATGCATAGCCTCATAGTCCCGTCCTTTTTCTTCACAAACAAGACAGGGGCTCCCCAAGGTGAAACACTAGGTCGAATATATCCTTTTTCAAGTAACTCATCTAATTGTTTCTTTAATTCTTGTAACTCAGCTGGTGCCATTCTATATGGTGCCTTAGAAATAGGGGTGGATCCTGGAATTAATTCAATGCTGAAATCTAATTCTCTTGTGTTAGGTTATGATACATATGACAATTCATAAATCATGCGGAAACAACCATTTAGCCAGGAATACATATTATTTACACATAATCATATAGCATAATTTAGATGCATACTCTTTGTTGCGTGCCTTCCCTAGCTGCGCCCGAACCGAACAAGAACAAGTCTTTAGGACTCCAAGTGTCGTCCCTCCGTAGATAGTCCACAGCACGTCCGGATCCGCCTTAAGATTGACCAACTAGAATCGCCCTTAAGGTACTAGAATTTTCGGCACTCTTAGGTAAGAAATATGACTGAATTTTTCTCTCAAAACTCACTTTGAATACTTGAATTAATCTCTGAAAATATGTGACCCTAGGCACGTATTTATAGAGTTATGGAAAGGGAATTGGAATCCTAGTAGGATACGAATTAATTAAACTTAGAATCCTATACGAACTCTAATTAATTAATTTATCCTTTTAGGAATAGGAATTTAATCATATACCAAATCCTAATTGCTTTAGGAATCGTGCATGAACACAAACTCACACACACACGGCAGCCACGAGGGCCGCCCATGCGTGTGTGTGCGAGCAGCAGCCCACGCAGCGAGGCCATGGCCTTGGCGCGCGCTGGGCCTGCCTTGCGGTGGGCCTGGGCGCTGCCTTGGCTAGGCGCGCGTTTGGCTTGCTGGGCGATGGCCCGACTTCGTGCTGGGCCTTCGTCCGGCAGGCCTCGTCCGATGCTAATTCGTACGATACGCTTCCGATTAAATTCCCGGTTCCGGAATTCATTTCCGATACGAACAATATTTAATATTTCCGATTCCGGAATTATTTTCCGATTCCGATAATATTTCCGATTCTGACAATATTTCCGTTTCCGGCAATATTTCCGATTCTGGCAATATTTCCACTTCCGATAATATTTTCCGATACGTACCATGTTTCCGTTTCCGGCAACATCTACGACTTGGATAATATTTATATTTCCGATACGATCCATATTTCCGTTTCCGGCAATATCATCGTTTCCGGAGTATTCATTTCTTGCCTGTGACGATCTCAGCTCCCACTGAAACCAAGATCCGTCGATTCCGAATATCCATAGATGGAGTATCTAATGCCATTAAATACTTGATCCGTTTACGTACTATTTGTGTGACCCTACGGGTTCAGTCAAGAGTAAGCTGTGGATTAATATCATTAATTCCACTTGAACTGAAGCGGCCTCTAGCTAGGCATTCAGTTCACTTGATCTCACTGAATTATTAACTTGTTAATTAATACTGAACCGCATTTATTAGACTTAACATAGAATGCATACTTGGACCAAGGGCATTATTTCCTTCAGTCTCCCACTTGTCCTTAGGGACAAGTGTGCATTTCCTAATTCCTTTGTCGCTCGATGCTTGCTCTTGAACATAAGGTAAGAGTCGTCATCCTTATTATGTCCAGAGGTGTTCCTCGGTTTCAGAGTTCAACTGATCAAATAAACAGATAATCATAGCCTATGATTCATCCGAGCACGGCCATGCATTTCACAGTTTCTAGCTCTCCGAGTGGCCTTGTACAACTTTTAAGCATCTCATCCCGATTTATGGGAGGACAATCCCAATCTTGCGATCTTGAGATTAGACTTCGTTTGATAGGTGATTACCTGAGCGTTGCCTTTATAGCCTCCTTTTACGGTGCGACGGTTGGTCAACGTCAAAGCAACCAGTTCTCAAACAAGTAATCTCAAATCACTCAGGTATTGAGGATTTAGTGTCTAATAATTTAATGAAATTTACTTATCACAGATTTTCATCTCTTACAGTAAAGTTTCATAGGTCTTGTCCGATACTAGTCTTCCCAAAGTAAGTATCTATGCAAATGATTATGACATTGCCATGTCCACATAGTTCAAGAAACAGAACTACTAGTCTTCTTGCATTCTAATCGTCTAACGTTTTCTATGCGTCCAATTTTATAGAAAACTCCGACTAGGGACCATTTTCAACCTTTGACATTCAAGTTCACTTGATAGACATTTCTTAGTCACAGGACTGGTCCTGACAGTCTATCTTGAATATATCGTCAAATTTAAGGGACTCATCATTTAATAAACCACAAATTAAATGGAAAAATGAATTCTTTTCATTTATTGTGAATGATTAACGAATAATGTTTTACAAAGATTTAAACTCTAAAACTTTAAAACATTAAACAGAGACATCAAAGCCATTCTCCAATATGCTTGATTCCCATAGCTGCAGTGTGCGAGTTGTGCTTCGCCTGCGGCAGAGGTTTAGTCAATGGATCTGATATGTTGTCATCAGTTCCAATTTTGCTTATCTCGACTTCTTTTCTTTCAACGAACTCTCGTAGAAGGTGAAATCTACGAAGTACATGCTTGACTCTCTGGTGGTGTCTAGGCTCTTTTGCCTGTGCAATAGCTCCGTTATTGTCACAATACAGGGTTATTGGTCCTTTAATGGAGGGGACTACACCAAGTTCACCTATGAACTTCCTTAGCCATATAGCTTCCTTTGCTGCTTCATGTGCAGCAATGTACTCCGCTTCAGTTGTAGAATCCGCAATGGTGCTTTGCTTAGCACTTTTCCAGCTTACTGCTCCTCCGTTGAGGCAGAAGACAAACCCAGACTGTGATCTGAAATCATCTTTGTCGGTTTGGAAACTTGCGTCTGTATAGCCTTTAACAATTAATTCATCATCTCCACCATAGACCAGGAAGTCATCTTTGTGCCTTTTCAGGTACTTCAGAATGTTCTTGGCAGCAGTCCAATGCGCCTCTCCTGGGTCTGACTGGTATCTGCTCGTAGCACTGAGTGCGTACGCAACATCCGGGCGTGTACATATCATAGCATACATTATTGAACCAATCAATGATGCATATGGAATCCCATTCATTCGTCTATGCTCATCAAGTATTTTTGGGCACTGAGTCTTGCTTAGAGTTATTCCATGAGACATGGGTAGGTAGCCTCGCTTGGAGTCCGCCATCTTGAACCTATCAAGCACCTTATTGATATAAGTGCTTTGACTATGTCCAATCATCCTTTTAGATCTATCTCTGTAAATCTTGATGCCCAATATGTACTGTGCTTCTCCTAGATCCTTCATCGAAAAACATTTCCCAAGCCAAATCTTGACAGAGTTCAACATAGGAATGTCATTTCCGATAAGCAATATGTCGTCGACATATAATACTAGGAAAGCAATTTTGCTCCCACTGACCTTCTTGTATACACAAGATTCGTCTGCGTTCTTGATGAAACCAAAGTCCTTGACTGCTTCATCAAAACGTATATTCCAGCTCCTGGATGCCTGCTTCAATCCGTAGATTGACTTCTTTAGCTTGCATACCTTTTTAGCATTCTTTGGATCCTCAAAACCTTCAGGCTGTGTCATAAACACAGTTTCTGTTAAAACGTCGTTTAAGAAAGCAGTTTTGACATCCATCTGCCATATTTCGTAATCGTAATATGCAGCGATTGCTAACATTATCCGAATAGACTTTAGCATTGCAACTGGTGAAAAGGTTTCATCGTAGTCCACACCGTGGACTTGCCTGTAACCTTTTGCAACCAATCTAGCTTTGAAAACTTCAAGTTTCCCATCCTTGTCCTTTTTCAGTTTGAAAACCCATTTGCTTCCAATGGCTTGGTAGCCATCTGGCAAATCGACCAAATCCCATACTTGGTTTTCAGACATGGAGTCCAATTCAGATTGCATGGCTTCTTGCCATTGCTTGAAGCTAGGGCTCGTCATAGCTTGTTTGTAAGTCGCAGGTTCATCACTTTCAAGTAATAGAACGTCATAGCTCTCGTTCGTCAAAATACCTAAGTACCTTTCCGGTTAAGATCTATATCTTTGCGATCTACGCGGGGTAACATTTCTAGATTGACCATGATTCTCACCAGATTCTTCTAAAGATCTCTGAGTTTCATCCTGAATGTCATCTTGAGCATTCTCTAGAGTTTGTTGTTCGACTCGAATTTCTTCGAGGTCTATTTTTCTCCCACTTGTCATTTTGGAAATGTGATCTTTCTCCAAAAAGACACCATCTCGAGAAACAAACACTTTGTTCTCAGGTGTATTGTAGAAGTAATACCCCTTTGTTTCCTTTGGATAGCCCACAAGGATACATTTCTCAGATTTTGGATGAAGTTTGTCTGAAATTAATCGTTTGACGTATACTTCACATCCCCAAATCTTAAGAAAAGACACATTTGGAGGCTTTCCAAACCATAATTCGTATGGAGTCTTTTCGACAGTTTTAGACGGAGCTCTATTTATAGTGAGTGCAGCTGTATTTAGTGCATGTCCCCAAAATTCTAATGGAAGTTCGGCCTGACCCATCATTGACCTGACCATGTCTAGCAAGGTTCTGTTCCTCCGTTCCGACACACCGTTCCATTGTGGTGTTCCAGGAGGAGTCAATTCTGATAGAATTCCACATTCTTTCAGATGGTCATCAAATTCATAGCTCAGATATTCACCGCCTCTATCAGACCGCAGTGCTTTAATCTTCTTGCCTAATTGATTCTCTACTTCACTCTGAAATTCCTTGAATTTGTCAAAGGATTCAGACTTATGCTTCATTAGGTAGACATAACCATACCTACTGAAGTCATCAGTGAAAGTGATAAAGTAGCTGAAACCACCTCTAGCATTTGTACTCATTGGTCCACATACATCTGTATGGATTAAACCCAATAGTTCATTTGCTCTTTCTCCAACTTTAGAGAAAGGTTGCTTTGTCATTTTGCCAAGTAAACATGATTCGCATTTACCATAATCCTCTAAGTCAAATGGTTCTAGAATTCCTTCCTTTTGAAGTCTTTCTAAGCGTTTCAAGTTTATATGGCCTAATCGACAATGCCACAGATAGGTGAGATCTGAATCATCCTTTTTGGCCTTTTTGGTATTTATGTTATAAACTTGTTTGTCGTGATCTAATAAATAAAGTCTATTGACTAATCTAGCAGATCCATAAAACATCTCTTTAAAATAAAACGAACAACTATTGTCTTTTATTAAAAAGGAAAATCCCTTAGCATCTACGCAAGAAACTGAAATGATGTTTTTAGTAAGACTTGGAACATGGAAACAATCTTCCAGTTCCAAAACTAGCCCGGAGGGCAACGAAAAATAGTAAGTTCCTACAGCTAATGCAGCAATCCGTGCTCCATTTCCCACTCGTAGGTCGACTTCACCCTTGCTTAACTTTCTACTTCTTCTTAGTCCCTGTGGATTGGAACATAAGTGTGAGCCACAACCTGTATCTAATACCCAAGAAGTTGAATTAGCAAGTATACAGTCTATAACGAAAATACCTGAAGATGGAACGACTGTTCCGTTCTTCTGATCTTCCTTTAGCTTCAAGCAATCTCTCTTCCAATGCCCCTTCTTCTTGCAGTAGAAGCATTCGGATTCAGAAGTGGGTTGACTGACCTTCCTCTTAACAGATTTGGCGCCAGTTTGCTTAGTTGGGCTGGCCTTGTTGCCACCTTTCTTAGCATTCCTCTTCTTTCCAGATTTCTTGAACTTGCCCCCACGCACCATAAGCACATCCTGCTTATCACTTTTGAGCGTCTTTTCAGCGGTCTTCAGCATACCGTGAAGCTCAGTGAGCGTTTTGTCCAGACTATTCATACTGTAGTTCAGTTTGAACTGATCATACCCGCTATGAAGAGAATAGAGGATGGTGTCTATAGCCATTTCCTGAGAAAATTGCTGATCCAGCCGACTCATATTCTCAATGAGTCCAATCATTTTGAGAACATGTGGACTTACGGGCTCGCCTTTCTTAAGCTTGGTCTCAAGAATTTGCCTATGAGTCTCGAATCTTTCGACTCGAGCCAGATCTTGGAACATGTTCTTCAACTCACTGATGATTATGAAAGCATCTGAGTTCATGAACGTTTTCTGCAGATCCGCACTCATGGTGGCGAGCATTAGACATTTCACATCCTTGTTGGCATCAATCCAACGATTGAGGGCTGCCTGAGTGACCCCGTCGCCTGCGGCTTCGGGCATCGCCTCATCTAGGACATACTCCTTTTCTTCCTGCATAAGAACTATTTGCAAGTTCCTTTGCCAGTCAAGGAAGTTTTTCCCGTTCAACTTCTCCTTTTCGAGAATTGATCGAATGTTGAATGAATTGTTGTTTGCCATATTAAAAACTACAATTGAAAAGAATAAACAAATAAATAACCATTCACAGTTTCTCTTAATAAACTTAAAATCTAGCATACATGCATAATTCAATGTTTATTAAGCATTTTATTCAAGTTATGTGTTCCGGCAGGTGTGAATAAAATGATTCCAAGATCCTAAAATCATTGAAGAACTAAGCACAGTTTGTCGACTTAATCCTAGAACATCTTAGGTAAGCAAAAGCCTTTTGCTAATAGTCTAGAAACTATTCTTGGTTGATAGGTACGTCTAAGAACTTATTAGGTAAACCTATCGATTTTGCCACGACATAAAAGGACTCCTTACTTATATCGTTGAGTTTCACCAAAACTAACATGTACTCACAATTATTTGTGTACCTTGCCCCTTTAGGACCAATAAGTAACACCTCGCTGAGCGAAAACTATTACTAGATTGATGTAAAGGATATCCAAGCAAGTGTATATTTTGGCATGGCACCTTTTAACTCAATTTTTAAGTTTGGAACTTAAGGCTCTTACTATGTTGGTTAGATTTTAAGTGAACTAAAATCCTTAATCATGCAACATAATCAAGCCACAATCTTACGCATAATTAAGACATATTTAAAGCAATAAATAACTTAAAGCATGCATAAGATAAATGTGATCTAGTATGACCCGACTTCATCTTGAAGCTTTGACTTCAAAGTCCGTCTTGAAAATCTCCGTGGGAGGCACCATTTTCTTCAAATAGGATAAGCTATAACTAATTACAACTATTTGATGGTACGCAGACCATATTTGAATTGAAAAATAACTTTGGTAATTTAGACCAATTACATTCAAATTAATGGTACGCAGACCATATTTTCTATCCTATTTGGGCCATACTAGTCACTTCATAACCTGCAAAACAGTACATATACAATATATACCATTCACCCATTCATTATCATGAATGGCCCACATAGCTGGTTAGTAAAACACATTATGCATCACGTAAACATTTGCAGCAATTAATCAAGGGCACCAATAATCTACCAATTATTCAGTCCTTATTAATTCTAATCAAGTTGTTTTAACCTTAAGGATTCGTAGACCTAATCAAGAGTTTTATGACTAAAAGGGCTCCCACTTAAACCAATAAATTCATATGCTTTACTAATTTTAAACATAAAAATGTATTTCAAGTCTAACCGGAAACATACAAATTTAATTAAAATTTAAAGCTCATATAAATTTATAATTGAATCCAAAAAGTTTAATTTAATTTCAGTCGTATTTAAATTAATTCATGATTTTAATTTTAGTAAAATAATTAGAATAAATAAAATTTATTATAATTACAATATTCAAAATTAAAATCCAAGAAAATAATTTAAATTATTAATTTTAAAATTAATTAAAATTACGTAAACTGAAAAATTTCAAATTAAACATTCAAAACGATCTAATCGCAACGCAAACACCCTACGCATCGCACTCCCATGGGCCGCACGCACACAGCCATCGCTGGCCATGTGCGCGCAGCCCATGCGCTCGTCGCATAGCTGCTGCATCTTCCATCGCAAGCCATCGCACGCTATGGTGCTCGCTGCGCGCGCGCCAGCGCTCGACGCACGCGAGCCATCGCTGCTGTGCGCGCTCGCCAGCGCTCGCTGCGCGCAAGCCATCACTCGCTGTGCGCGCGAGCCATTGCTCGCTGTGCGCGCGAGCAATTGCGCGCGATCAATCGCTGGGCGCAGCGCTCGTGGCACGCGAGCTTGCGCTCGCTGCGTGCGAGGTTGCGCGCGCTTGCGCGAGGCAGTGCGCGTCGTGGCGCAGCTCGCTTGCTGCCCACACGCGACTGCCTTGGCTTGCCTTTCGCCCATGCCCATTTGTTCATAGCTCGTGGCCCACGACACAAGGCAGGGCTGCTGCCTTGTGCTCGTGCACCATGCCCTTGCTCATTGCATTCGTTCCGCACGGGCGACGAGCTCCCTTGCTCGTCGTCGCATGCCCGCACTATACAACACCCCTTAAGGGTAACACGAAGCGTCCATTGCTTTGTGCGTGCAAGTTATATGAACGAATCGCATAAAATTTTAAAATTTATATTTAAAATTAATGACAAATTAATAAATAATATTAATTTCATAATTTTAGGGCGAAAAAATCGAAAATTTATTATTCAATTGATTTCCGATTGTCATGGATTCAAGTCTAGGTCATAAAAATTTAAAATTTATCATAAATTTACAATTTTTATGGTGGTTTTTAATCATAGGTTTCTAATTAAATTATAATTAATTATGAAAATCAAATTAATTCTAAATTATTCTAATTTTCAACAAATTAATCATAATTACAAATTAGATTGCATAATTAACAAGGCTAAGCATTCAAACTTGTTAAACATATACAGTAGGTCAATCAAAAATTCAAGATTTATCAACAAGAATCGCAAATATTTAATTTAACATCTTAAATTTACGAAATTTTGCATTCGAAAAACTAAAACCATCGAAAAGTCATAGTTAGGCTTTGAATTTGAGAATTCTGGGTTCGGCAGAAAAATAATTTTTTTGTCAAAATTTTAGAATGCCTTTTACATGCGGAATTGACACAAAAATCACTCGATTTGGATGAGTAACGAAGAAACTGCCGAAAAACTGCGTACGTATAATTAAATAAACGCAATTTGCAATTAATTAACAATTACGAAAATTAATCACCCCTTTTAATTCTTGCAAATTTGTAATATTTAACCATGTTCATGCAATTTAGATTATGAAAATAATAAGGGGCTCTGATACCACTGTTAGGTTATGATACATATGACAATTCATAAATCATGCGGAAACAACCATTTAGCCAGGAATACATATTATTTACACATAATCATATAGCATAATTTAGATGCATACTCTTTGTTGCGTGCCTTCCCTAGCTGCGCCCGAACCGAACAAGAACAAGTCTTTAGGACTCCAAGTGTCGTCCCTCCGTAGATAGTCCACAGCACGTCCGGATCCGCCTTAAGATTGACCAACTAGAATCGCCCTTAAGGTACTAGAATTTTCGGCACTCTTAGGTAAGAAATATGACTGAATTTTTCTCTCAAAACTCACTTTGAATACTTGAATTAATCTCTGAAAATATGTGACCCTAGGCACGTATTTATAGAGTTATGGAAAGGGAATTTGAATCCTAGTAGGATACGAATTAATTAAACTTAGAATCCTATACGAACTCTAATTAATTAATTTATCCTTTTAGGAATAGGAATTTAATCATATACCAAATCCTAATAGCTTTAGGAATCGTGCATGAACACAAACTCACACACACACGGCAGCCACGAGGGCCGCCCATGCGTGTGCGTGCGAGCAGCAGCCCACACAGCGAGGCCATGGCCTTGGCGCGCGCTGGGCCTGCCTTGCGGTGGGCCTGGGCGCTGCCTTGGCTGGGCGCGCGTTTGGCTTGCTGGGCGATGGCCCGACTTCGTGTTGGGCCTTCGTCCGGCAGGCCTCGTCCGATGCTAATTCGTACGATACGCTTCCGATTAAATTCCCGGTTCCGGAATTCATTTCCGATACGAACAATATTTAATATTTCCGATTCCGGAATTATTTTCCGATTCCGATAATATTTCCGATTCTGACAATATTTCCGTTTCCGGCAATATTTCCGATTCTGGCAATATTTCCACTTCCGATAATATTTTCCGATACGTACCATGTTTCCGTTTCCGGCAACATCTACGACTTGGATAATATTTATATTTCCGATACGATCCATATTTCCGTTTCCGGCAATATCATCGTTTCCGGAGTATTCATTTCTTGCCTGTGACGATCTCAGCTCCCACTGAAACCAAGATCCGTCGATTCTGAATATCCATAGATGGAGTATCTAATGCCATTAAATACTTGATCCGTTTACGTACTATTTGTGTGACCCTACGGGTTCAGTCAAGAGTAAGCTGTGGATTAATATCATTAATTCCACTTGAACTGAATCGGCCTCTAGCTAGGCATTCATCTCACTTGATCTCACTGAATTATTAACTTGTTAATTAATACTGAACCGCATTTATTAGACTTAACATAGAATGCATACTTGGACCAAGGGCATTATTTCCTTCATCTTGGTGGGGGCATACTAGGTATTTCTTCTGGAAAAACATGTGGGTATTCACAAACAACAGGTATGTCAGTAATGGAAGGTACATGGGTATTTAGGTCAACAACACTACATAGGTAACCAGATAAACCACTCTCAATCATTTTACGTGCTCTCAAAGCATGGACAATTTGAATCGTTGGTTTTCTTACTAACTTATGGAATGAAACTCTATCTCCATCTGGCGTTCTAAGGGTCACACTTTGCCTTGAACAATTAAGGTTAGCTTCATACTTAGTCAACCAATTCATTCCCAATATTACATCAAATTCAGATAGGTCAAAAGCTATTAAGTCTGCTCGAAACTCAACTTTCTCTATTACAATAGGGAAATCCTTATACATGGTTCTACATTTCACAATTTCTCCATTAGGAAGGGAAACACTCATAGCATGAAAGTCACAACATGGTTTCAAATTTAAATACTTTGCAAACAATGGAGAAATAAAGGAATGTGAAGCTCCAGAATCAAAAAGAACATGGGCAGGTAACGAATGGATAGAAAAGGTACCGGTGATAACATTATCATCCTCATCTGCTTCATCTTGTCTCATCACAAAAACTCTTCCAGTTGGCGGTGGTCGAGGTGGGTTGCGGTTTGAACCTGAGGCGTTGTTGTTATTACGACCACGATCGTTGTTAGTTGGAACTGGTCCTCTCATGGTTGGCGTCACTTGATTTGGGCAATCTCTTACGTAATGATCATGGCTTCCACATCGATAGCAAGCATTCGTGCCAACACGACATTCACTCTCAACATGACTCCTTTTCCCACATTTGGCACATCCTTGCGACCGATTGTTCCTTCCTTGAAATCCTTGTCCCCTATTATTTCCTTGATTACCATCATTCCTCCTTTTATTTCCCTGGTAACTTTGGTTAGGCTTCTTTGCTCCTCCTTGGCTTTGGTTATCATTTCTCCTTTTATACCCAACATTCTTCGCTTCTCGAAGTAGTACCACTCGCTCCACATTAGCTGCAATATCAACCATATCCTGGTATGAAGTAAACCTCTGAGTGGACAACCTATCCTGGTACTTAAGGTGCAGACCTCGTTCGAAACGGTTCATCCTGGACTGCTCTGTCGACACCAAGTCCGGTGCAAACCTTGACAACTCCATAAACTTATTTGCGTATTCCAACACGCTCATTGTTCCTTGTTGCAAGCGTAGAAATTCATCTTCTTTTTGTTTCCTCAGGGATGGTGGATAAAACTTGTCTCTCATTAACTTTTGTAGCTCGTTCCAACCTAATCCAGGCCCATTCTTTCGTTCCTTGTTAACTTTCCACCATAATCCTGCTTGACCCGTCAAGTAGAACACTGCGAAATCAACTCTCCATTTCTCAGGGCATTGCAAGGTTTCAAACAACTGATCCATGCGACTTATCCAATCCTCGAACTCAACTGGATCGGGCTTGCCATCATAGGATGGTGGGTTGAGTGAGGAAAAGTTCTTGAACATCGTTGCGCTCTCGTTCCCACTAACATCTTTCTTTTTCCGAAAATCATGACCTAATTCGGCCAACATTGCACTCACATTTTCCAATCGTTCCATCCTTTCCTCATGGCCATTAACATGGACATACTCCTCGTGAGTAATGTCGTTATCATCGTGAACATGATGCTCGTTGCGAGCTCCGTTGGTAACATCGTTGATAGTATCGATGGTCGACATTCTGCATAACATATCTTATCAGGTTGAAGCGAAATAATGATATAAAATAAACCCTTTGATCCCGTTCCTACACTCACACTCATATTCATTTTAATTTAGCAAGATTTTAGAACATTCTTTTTAACTCGTTCCTTAAAATTCTTTACTTAAAGCCTAATGAATTCTATTCGTGCGAAAACCCATAAGGTTTAGCACTTATGGTCCAGAACCTTTGCTCTTGATACCAAACTGTAACGCCCCGACCTCTAATTCAATAATTAACACATAATTAGCAGCGGAATTATCCTAATTGGTCGTGACATTACCTGCCGTAACTTCCTTTTCGGAAATTACAAGGCAAACATCAATCATAAGCCTTTAAATACTCCAAAATATATATAATAATCCTTTATATTACCAAAATGAAAGGACATAACTTACTAAAAGTCTTTAATTAAAACTTATTAAACTATTAGAACCGTAAACATAAACTAGGTGGATAATATTAAAGTGAAACTCCTCGCCACTACTCGTGTCCATCATTCCCCGCAGTACCTAAAACGGAAAACAAAACGGTGAGCCGAAGACTCAGTAACGAACTATTCTAGCAGCGTAAATTCATTTCAATTCATTTTATTTAATAACACAGGGAGAATAGAATAAGTAAAACATTTAATAAAACATCATATTCAATTCATTCATAAACTTTGCAATTTAACATGCTAGTTGTCGGCAAGTACGAACTGTGAAGGAATTCTCCACTGGGCCTGGGCCCATAAGAGCCTGGGCTCATCGTAACATGGGGCCTGGGCCCTGAGCCTGGGCTCATAAACCATGGGAGCCTGGGCTCGTAATCCATGGGTGGACAGGTGTCCGTGGTGCATGCATGACCGATAAATAGGAAGATGGTAGTTTATATACCGCCAGACAAACCAGGTCTTTCACTTTCATTTATCATGTTGTATGTAATTTTACCAAGCCTTGGCTTGTATTTCAGTTGAAATAACATAACTCATTTAGCTCATAAAACATCATTTTGATCCTGGGATCAATAAACATATTATTTCTTTCAAAGCATTGCATAAACATAATTTTATGAGAAAACTCAATCAAATCATATTATAATAAACAATTCAAACAAATCATATTTCATTCCCACAATCCATAAAACACATCAAAACATTTAATTCATAAATTCAATCATAACGTCATAATTTCATAAATCATATTTATAAGGGGATTGCGGGTACTAGCAATAGCCGTTAACTCACTTCCGCGATTTGCTAAGGGTTTTCGTTGGTTCGTTCGTCCTGAGCTCCGAGTCCAATTTCTTTAAAAAATATTAAATAATTGAATTAGTACCAAATTGATAAAAAATTTAACTTAATAATTTCGAAACTTTATAATTAACCAATTTTCTAATAATAATGTTAAAAAAATATATATTTTCATAGTTTTAATGAAAATATAATTAAACGCCTGAAGAATATAATTAATTGAAATTTCAATCGAAATATATATATATTTTCCTTAATTAATTTACACGAAGATCTTATTTAAATTTTGTCCTTGATAAATCCATTTAGTAACTTATTTTAGTTAAATCGATAATATCATTTAAAATCAATATTTTATAAAATCATAAATTTTATAAGTAGTGAATTTTATAAATAACGAGTTTTAATAAAAATATAAATTTCGAAATTTAACGAAATATTATTATTGTTACTCGGATTTTTAATCAAAATACATATAAGTTTTTAAATCAATTTTTATGAAAGTATTGTTTAAATTTCATTTTGGATAAATAACACTAGAATCCTATTCTCATAAAATCGATAATAAAACCTGAAAAATAATAAACAATTTTATTAGTAAATATACATTTTACAAAAATAATTAAATCCTAAGAATTGATAAATTAGATTCTGAAATTATAAACCAGGCTAACTCATCCAAAAAGCCCAAATTATAAAATGGCCCAATCTGAATTTAGGTTTGAGGGAGGATTAAATCAGATTTCAAATGAAACTGATTTCCTTCTTTCTTTCTTTTTCTTTCGAATGGAGGCACGAAGCAGGGCAAGGGAAAGGGACGAAACAGGGGAGGCGGAGCAAGGAGGGCACGAGGAGGAAGGAGGGAAGGGGGAGAGGCGTCTGGCTGGGCGACGCAGCGCCGGAAGGCGACGGTGAGGGCGGTGGTTTGCGGTGGTGGTCCAGGCGAGAGGAGGAGGGAGTGCGAAAATGAAGGGGAAGCAGGGGAGGGTTGCGAGGGAGAGTTCTGGGTGATTTTGGGCGGAGCACCGGGGTTTGTGGGGCGGCGGAGGTTGGTGTGTGGGTTGGTGATGGTGGTTGTTGGTGGAGTGTGGTAGGGGTGGTGCGGGGCGGCAGAGAAAGAAGAAAACAGGGGAGGGGGCAGGGGCGTCGCGAAAGGAGGAGAGAGCAGGGGAGGGGATACGGTGAGGTGGTGGTGTTTGGTGGTTAGGTGGTGTTGGGTGGTGGTGAAAATGGTGGTGCACGGTGGTGGTCGTTGGTGGTGGTTGGTCCGAATCAAGGAACAAAAAGAGGAGAGAAAATTGAAATTGAATTTGGTTTTTGAGATTGAAATTGAAATTGGGTTTTGCTTGTTGTTGAAATTTCACCTTAATTTTCTGAATTTGTATATGGAAGGTGTGATGAACAAGGGAGTGTACTTGGGATCCAAGCATTTGCATTTGGACTGAATTGAGAGGAAGGAGAGGAAGTCAAAACTTCCTGGTTTATGCGTGGAGAGCAAGCAGAAATTTTTCCCTTTTTTTTTCTTTAATTTAATTAAATTCACCATATTTGGCAAAAATCCAGAATTTGTAATTAATTTTCAGAAATAAAAATGTTTAATTAAAATAATTCCTTAGAAATAAATAAATTATCGTTAACGAAAATAAATAAATAATTTCAGTTTATAAATTCGTCGTTTAAAATAAATCGTAAAAACGATTAAAATAACGAAATTCGATTATTCGTAATTTAATTAAAACGAAATCAAGTTAATAAATATTTTTAATTTAATAAATCGAATTTAAAATTTCGGGGTATTACAGGCAAAATACTGAAAAATGGCCTATGTAGACACCTACTTTTGTCCCCATTCCCGAAAGGGAAGGTTCGATGATGAGAACATAAATCTCCACTTGGCAACGCATCTCCTATAAAATAACGAATCTCAATCACCCTTTCATTTCAGCCAAAACTGCTTTTTATAGAAACCTGCTAAGAATAGTAACCGCCGTAAAAGGTAGTTGTTAAAAGTGGCAAAGTCATAAAAGATAGAAACCTGTCAGAATTAGGTGTTGCACTCCAACATAAATCCTAAAAGAGATAGAATTTGCATTCCTGGTATAATTCGAAAATAAGAGTCACGTATGAACTTAATTCCTAACGAACCTAGAGTTCGTAACGGGCCCAGACGCATTCTGTCATAAGTTAATACGCACTAAAAGACTCGGATAAGTATCAAAAGATCCATGTTCTAAGAGTCCAAATCTGACAAAGAACTCGGCCCAGATCCCATTTTCAACGCCTGGATCTGGGCGCTGAAAATGCCTGGGGCCGTTTTATTTCCGGATTCTTTTTGGATTTGTATCTTAAAATCTATCTTTCCACACACCCTTTTCCTATAAATACAGCCTAAAACCGTCGTGAACAGAGGACACACAATTCCATAATTTGAGTATTGACTCTAGCCTTAAGCCTAAGCCTCACGCTGCGAAATTGATCCAGCGTTCTGTCGCAATCGACCCAAAAGTCGAACAGAACGCATCATGCCCCTTGTAGCTTGATGAATTAAGCCTAAATACTGGAACATTGCTTGGAAACCCGAGATTCGTTAAATAAAAGGAGAAATAGCAAAGCCAAGTGGTTAGTTTTCTGAGAACCACAACGCACCTCTCAAGGGTGCGTTGTAATGTGTCCCTCATGTGATTTAATCGCTTTCATCACCCTTTTATAAAATTGTCAAACTATTAATTTGATTGATCTATCAAGCCTAATAAGATAATACCTTGGACAATTGAATTATCATGCTAGGTACCTTAAATCAATCTAAATAAGATAATCACGATCGATTTAGTATTATGTGTTGCATATTTCTAAAATCAATTCAGAATAGTTTAATAGTTTAACGCATGTCCCTTCAATTATTTATGCTGAGCTAGTAAGGATAACCTGCCTCTGGAGTATTATCGATAAGCACTCCTCTCGGTAGTTACAGTCCCCCGAACTCTCAATCTCTGCCCTGCGGGTGTACGTTGAGCGATCCCCACACCAGGGATCACAAGGGAACCTATGGCCGTCGTGGTCGAACATAATTGCACTCCCTTTATGTCACGATAACCGGGGTTTGTCAGTTTTTCTCATTGCGTTAAAAACTGAATTGCGACTCCTATATTACTAGTCGATTGGGTGTAAACTCACAGGAAATCCAATTACACTTGATCTGACAACGTCACGCCCACGAGGGACGAGGTCACGCATTAGCCTCGTGCTTTTTCGACCCCCTCATAGTGGCGTCTCCGCTTGGGAAGTTAATGAAATACTCGTGCTCGTAGGTAATCAAAATAGCCGAAGGGTGAAACGATCCTACCCCGCGTTTATTTCCCTATCAAGTTGGGACGACCTAAAAATCAGCATATTAATGTGAACGAACAGAACCGCATAACGAATCTTGGCTCCCTTGGCATGTTTCATCTCGGGAGTTGGGAATAAGGATACCCATCGCCACCCCGGGGGTGCATACGCTTCGAATGTTGTCCACTCGGCACTTTTGCTAGTAGTACACCTATCCCAAACCCAATCGCTCGCCCACTAGGTCCCTCTCATTGGTGAAGGCCCCCTTGGCTTACATCGTGATTGGCCTCTTGGGACGAAATTCGCTTGTGAATGCACTTCCCCGACCGGGGCATGTGTTGGATCGACGATAGAAGAGGTACCAAGCCGGCGCAAATATTACCCATAGAAGCCTATCATAAAATACGTGACATATTATTTTGCTTCATGTTGTAATGTTAGTTGTGTGTAGCGAATTGTGTGATTGTGTGTGACAAATAATATTAGAAAACCAACGACCCTAAAAATTTCCCAAACATTCATAAACACCAGTTGGCCAAAGAGTTATACCGAAATACGTGTTCCGCAGCCCCGGGCGATCGCCACGAAAATAAGCGACGCCCAGGACAGCCTGTAACGGATCGCACAACGCTGCGCAACGCGTAAAGGACGTTATTAGGCAAGCACGCAAAATTAAGTCGTATGTACGAAAAAAGGATAGACGAACAGAATACGAGTACCAGTCAGGGACGCATTTTCAGCGCCCCTGGCTGGGCGCCAATCATTTTCAATGCCCCTGCTGGGCGCTGAAGTTGTTGCCTGGCCTTTTGGTCAGACACAGCAGCCTCGGTACCCGCGCATAAAGTATACGTAGCAATAAAAAAAATTCGTAACAAATTTGCTACGAGGACGTATGAAAAAAGGAACTCGATTCTAAGTACGACTTATAAAATAAAAAACTCCTTATGTCGTCATTAGGCCTCCTATGACGACAATGTTCGGCACCAAAACCGAGCACGCTGATTAAATGACCTTGAATGTCACATGGGCAAAGTATTCAAAAAATGATGTTCAAATAAAGTTTTCAAGGAAAAATAATGTTCGAATAAAAAATAAATAAATCCGAGTCTAGACTAGGCTATGCCAAAGTACAATCTAAATCCTAAGTCTTAGTTGTCTTATACATAGAATCGATCCTAATGCTTGGTGTCGTTCTGCAAGTTAAAAGGTTAAACCATATTGAGTCTCCCTTCCTAACATTTAAAAGAAATCAATAAGCACCCATATGTAGTTATCATCCCTTGCTAAGAATCTACGGCCTCAATACTCTCTCTCACCAATAAAAAGAATATATTATGTAATTCAAGTATTTGCAAAATGGAAACAGTCACATTCTGAAAATCATTCATCCATAGTCGCACAACCCCCAAAGTGAGCCTAAGGTGTCAATACCATTGGCAAAAAAAAAAAAAAAAAATTAATGGCCTCAAGGCTTATGATCACATTGGGTCACGACTATCATAGTCCTCTCGAGCCACTCGCTCCTTGAAGTACTCCTAAGTACGGACTAAAAGATTTTCCATGAATGCAACATGACGAACCATGAAAATACCAAAATCGGAATGCCATAAGGCTACCATTGGGGTAAAGCAATACACACTAAGAGGGAAGCCGCACTAATGATTCTAGTCTTGCAAAAATGAAAATTCGATCTCCCCAACTAACTACCTTGCCAACGTTAAGCAAAATGGCGCATGACAAATGAACACCCAAGGGTTAAAATCTAAAGTGTCAACCAACGAAAGTTATGGTCCAATTAGCCTAAGTCTGAAAGTCGCTTGGTCAAGTATTATAGGCTTACGCCACGTCATTATTTTGAGTCTAGGCCACCTCCTTGTATTCATACACGGGTTATAATCAGAAAAATTAATGAAAGTTCGAGTCTAAATCACAACTTCCAATTAAATCCCGGAAACTGGAATCTGAAAAGAAGCAAAAAAAATTATTTTCGATGTAATTCTTTCGTTAAAATTCAATAAAGTAAAAACAACATTTTGAATCTACGCTATTTGCACATTTTAAGAAACGACTAAATACGCCTGCAAAGTAAGACAATTTAAAGGTCCACCCTAGGCCTACTAAAATTAAAGGTCCACTATAGGCCTACCAAACGAGGCTCACTCAGTCTCGCCTCGTGACTCAAAGACCACAACCATCTACCTTTTAGCCCAAATAAAAAGGGGGAGAAATCCCAAGCAAAAAAAAAAGAAAAAGGAGAAAAAGAAAAGGGAGAGCGAAAAGAGCGAGCCATGAAATAGTTAGCCCGTACCTCCCAAAGTGCGAAATTTACCCAAGTAAACGAAGGAAAAGAATTGAGTCAACCAATCCAAATCATACCACAAAAACTATATAAAGTTCTGCGATCTTCTACCCTTTCCAATCCTCATGCTTGACTAATACCTATACAAATTATCCTATCTCATTCAACCCATCTTTCAAGCCGTCTTGAGTCACGAATAAAAAAAAGACAAATGAAAATTACATTCTACGTTTAACGTAAAAAAAAATAATAAAAAAGAAACTTTGCAAAGCGCCGTTAAAGTTCATCTAAAAAGAAAAAAAGCATTTAGCGCACAAAAAAGATTCGCAAATATTTGGCACAAAAGGAAAAGGAGCAGCGCAAAAAGGTAGCCCAGAATACGTTTTCAACGCCCAGGCCTGGGCGCCAAAAATAATAACGCCCAGCCCTGGGCGCCGTTCTTGCTTATCACTTTTCAACTCCCAATTCCTAAAAGTGTTCGTATATTTTCCTATATACATGCGGAAGAATAACGAACACTTGGGGGTAGAAGATCATATAAAATACGCAAAATACGCGCGCTCCAAAATTTTCGTACAATCATTTCACCCTATTTCAAATATTACGATTCCACTTGAACGTACTTGTTTAAAATCGGCATTCTAAGAAACCATTTGCTGGCTAAGAACTACGCAAGACCTGATTCCAAATTAAATCTATTTAAGACGGATACGTAGGCAATCCATGATTCGGTCCAACCAATTTGCAAAAATGTTAAAGTCTATAGAATAACAAGAATAAAAAATAGAGTCCCTTGTTGAAATCCAAGTCGAAAGAAAAATTTAAGTCAAAGGAAGAATCCGAGTCATCAAGATGCCAAAATGAGCACACATCGAAAAATAATAAGGGCACGTACCCTTGCTAGAAGGAGCACTCACACTCCTAGGCACTTAGCCAATACTCAAAAGATCGCTTTGCCTCAATTGAATGGGGGCTAGCGCGAGCGTCCATGACCTCTAAAGTACTCGACTTGACCCTCCCTAAAGCAAAGTAACTCACTTAAGACCTCCTTTCACCACTAGACACAGTCGTAATCGCCAACAAGTAGTAAAGGCAGTAAGCTTGCAATAAAGAGGATTGTTCTACGGCATCGCCCCATCGTTCCTTCGAACTCAGGGCACCTGTTCATGGTAATCCAAATGCTTGCGAATCCCCTTTGAAAAAATCAGACATTGTTAATAGGACTTGGCACTTAACCAAGGCTCACCTTACTCAGACATATGACACGGGCATCTAAAATCGAAATCTGAAAGCATCATTAATGATAAGACATAATAGCAACTGGGGGCTAAAAATTGAAATGAAAGAGCTAGGGAAAGAACTAAGTATACCTTGACCTTTTGTGCAGACATGCACCAAGTAAATCTAAGTCAATTTGAAAGCGGTTTATATTCCCGCAATTCTGGAAAAGATGGCCCTAAAAGCCCAAAGCATATGCCACACGGGCACAAGTAATATCTTGACGCCTGCACCCCGGCTTCCAGCAAATCCTTAGACAGCATTCCGAAATCGTAACGGTATTTTGATTCACTCATGTAATCCTGTACGAAACCTTCTATAAGTCAACTGACTTAGGACACCTCGGATTGTACACAGTAATAAAGTGTCGTTGGTTTAAGATAAGTATGTGTTTATCTCGATCTTGCAAGTGAGTCAAAAATATTTCTAAATATGATTATGGGTAAAGAAAGGCACCTAGCTTTCGGTCAAGGAACACTTCAACATGTGACTACCTTGACCATGGCAATGTCGCACAATACGACATTTACAAGAGAAGTAGCAAATCACTACTCGAACGTACCTC
This sequence comes from Spinacia oleracea, assembly GCF_020520425.1. Lineage (NCBI taxonomy): Eukaryota > Viridiplantae > Streptophyta > Magnoliopsida > Caryophyllales > Amaranthaceae > Spinacia > Spinacia oleracea. The sequence continues at coordinate 58,511,340 of NC_079489.1, read as the reverse complement.
GCACTAAACGAGTCTGGTTCAAACTATTCATGATCCATGTCACCATGAATGCATTAAAACGTATGCCAAGCATTATAGAACCAAGACAATCCCGTAGCTACAATTGGGGGCTTGAGAAAAACACTCTAAAAATGCTCGAAATGACGATTTTATCGCAAATTCTCGACGCTAATTCTATACACACGTCATAGGGGCACAATCCTAAGGTTTGATCGTGTAAAACGAACCTTAGAATGGCTACAACCCCTCCCAAATTCTAAGCGCTACTTAGAATATATAAAGTCACCCCACTAACAAGGGTAACTGAAAATCGCGAGTCACCAAAACTCCGATCAAACTACTGCACATAACGCTCGCCCTACAAGCGCCCGTTACACAGTCTACGCCGTTCCACAGCAAAAGCGAAAGAAAAATCAAGGATAAAAAAAAGAAAGAAACATCTATGAATCCTCGCATCGAACGAAGTAATAAGCCGTGCACACCCACGCAGAAGGTGCTACACTTGTTCGAGCACCTGAACGAGGCGTGATGAAGTACTCCAATGCAAAAAAATAATAATAATATCCCAACACCTGAAGGAATGTTCTAAGACACGATGTTAGGCCATACAAGCCTACGTCGCACCATAAGTTCAACCATCCCACGATACAAGTCTAAAAAAAAGAGCAAGGCATATTGCACTAATGCGGGCACGACCAAGAGCATGTGTAAAAGAGGCAAAGACTACTTATCGCCCAAATTCAAAATGCAAGCCACACGACTTCTACATTAAGGATTAAAGGTAGCAAAATATTACCTACCACGGAAGGGGTAGCTCACACCTACACGAGCGGGACCCCAAGGCATCTTTCTCGAAAGAACCTACAAAAATCGTACGCCAAAAGGAAGCATCCCAACATGCATACTTGGGGGCTCCAAGCTACGAAACGACCGTAGCAAAATAAAAAAATATATACGCGATCAAAGTCTTACGCCTCAAGGTATGTTCCTCGGGCCATATAGACTCGCCCAATTATCGCAATAACTATACGTCTTAAGAGCGACAGTTCCTTTAAATAATCGCCCCAAAGCGACAAACACCGTAGTCCACCAATCGGCTACGGCTTCTCGAGAAATCATCACGATCACTCAACTCATTGTGATCTCTAAAATTCTACGTTCGAAAAATAAAGAAAAACAAAAGAAAAGGGAATACGTAGAATTTCCAAGTGATAAAGAGGCCAACTGTGTCATCAAAGACCAGCCCAAACAATATTTTCAACGCCCCACTTGGGCGTGAATTATTTCTAACGCCCAGGCCTGGGCGCCGAAAATGATTCGACTCGAAAATTGCCGATTTCTTTACTGAAAAGTCGCACCTCACGGCTTTGTTAAGAGTAGCACACCACTACAAAGATCGCTCGCACTTACGAGCACAATCAAGGACATTACAAAATGCATATCCCCAAGGAACCTCTTTGACAAGAAATGACCGTCAAGCACGAGTGCTTGGGGGGCTCGAAAGAAAATACATATTTCAAAAGAGAGTATGCAAAGTTAAAACAATATTCCCAGACTACGTTGTACGAAGTCTCGTGTTTGGATAATCTCAAAAGATAAAACCGGATTACGACCTCAAGACAAAGGTCGCCATTGATACTTATACATAGTCCCCTAATCAAGGACCCATGTAGTGGCAAAATTGAGCCGTAAAGACTAGCTCAAAACCATGAAAGATGATGACCACGAGACAATGGTCCGTCTAATCACGTTGTCAACCCAGCCACATCCAGGTTGCAACTAAATCCGAGCATCCCTCGAAAGAATTCGCTCTTACAAGAATGAATAAAAAAAAAATCTCAAAAGAAATCACAAGAACAAATGAAATAGGGACTTGCCCACCTCAATCGGGCAAGATCGCGGCACGTACCACGCGAGTCCCAAATCGAAAAGACGAATTTAGGTTCGCTCACCTCCAGCGGGCGGGGCGTCCACCCTTAGCGGACAGGGCTCGCCCACCTTCAGCGGGCGGGGTCTGCGTCACTAACCGCGCAGGTCCTGACTTTTCGAAAATGAAAAGAAAATAATTTCTTCAAAAACAAAAACAGGCTTGCCATCTTCAGCTGGTGGGGTCTACGTCTGATCAAGGGGAAACCTAGGTCGTTACTAGTCTCTCCTAATCAAACAAAAAACCTAAACAAACCACTAAACACAAGTAAAGCGGTAAGCAAGGGTCGGAATCCACAAGGACTAAGGTGCGCTAATTTATGCTAATCAATAGATAAGCTAGATCGGAATGGGGTTTTGAAAAGTCAACTAACCAACTAAAACTAAATCAACTAAACTAAGTACCAAGGACAAACATGGTCAAGGAATGAGATCAAACACCAACAATAATGAAACAAGTATACGAGCAACAATTAAGAATGATGATGCATAAGCAAAGTATGAATGATGCGTTGGTTAGAAATAGATCCCCAAATGACTCCCGCCTTGGATCAATTCTTAGAATAGTCAAATGCGAACTCCTGTCCTACACACAACTACCCTTAGGTCACGGTTAAGCACAAACCAAACAATAGTCAACTTAGGTCACGATCCCTCAATTTTCCTTAGGTCAACTACCCCAAAATCTAAGTCATACACAAGTAGCTAATTTGCATACAATAAAGTTTGAGTATGCTCAAACAAACAATAGTTTAATCATGCAACATCACCAAATTCAAACTCACTTTCTCTCTCCAAAAACTAACTACAAACCCTAGAAAATTAGAAACTAAAACTAATTATGTACATTGTGTTTTCTAATTGGGCTAAAGTTTTCTATTTATACTAAGATAATAAAAGAAAATAAGAGAGAAAAAAAAAAGAGAAGAAGAAAACTAAACTGAACTAATTAAAAGAAGAGGGAAAAAAAAAGGAAAAGCAAAAGCAAAATAATAAATGAAATCAAAATACCCAAAAGCCACGTGATTTCCACCACCTTTCCTTTTCTAAAACAATCAGAAAACCCCCTCTCATTCTTTTTCGATCCAAAAACCAATCAGCCCCATTTCAATGCCTTCGCCCTTTTCTTCGTTTCTTGCTTGCTTCCCTGCTCGCACCTCCTCAATCATCATCCTCGTCCGTCATCATCTATCAATCATCCGTCATCATCTATCAATCATCAACCGTTCATCAGCTTCCATCATCAATCACTGCTCCGATTCGAATCAAAGCCGTCAAACCTCCATCACCATCTTGCTTTAATTGTAATCCGGTGGTTCTAAATTGTTGTCCCAATCATTCAATCGCAGCCATCCGATCATCATTAATCCGTACAACAATTGAGCGCCCAAAAGTTCGGTCGAACGTTAATGGAGGTTCGGGCTAACCCGATTCTAGTTTGGGCGAACACAATGTGGGTTCGGCCGGACCCGGCCTTGTCAGGAACTCAAAAATTCGGGTTCGGTCGAACTTAATACGGGTTCGACCAAACCCAGTTACTCTGTTTTTTTTGCTCTGTTTTGGCTGCAGTTTTGGACTGTTTTGGGTTAATTTGGTGTTTGTTGTTGCGCCGCTGCAGTCATGCGTGGCTGGAGTTTCTGGAGGTGGATGACGGTGAGTGTAGAGGGGTGTTGAGGAGGAGTGCAGTGGCAGCTAGTGGGTGGTGTTGTGTTGTTGTTGCTTTGTTGGTAGGAGGTGGTGTGGTGATGGATAGGAAGTAAGGTGGTGTAGGCTAAGCTTGCCTTGACAAGTAGTACAATTAAATCGGCCCATGAAATTTGTACTCCCACATTCCGAGCAATGTACCTACACAATTGAAATAGAACACGAGGTATAATAATAATAATAATAATAATAATAATAATATTAAAATTAAAATTAATAACTAAATAGAGAAAAATAAATAACGAAAACTAAAATAATTAAACTATAAAATTATTGAAACAAAGAAAAATAAAAAAATTAAGAAAATAAGACCTAAAAACTAAGAAAAATCACTCATTACGCTAATAAGCTACACAATATAAAATAAAATAAGTAAAGGCTAACAATGATAAAATTAGACAAATAAATTATAAAATAACCTAAAAAACACCTAAAAACTACCCCCTAGGAGTGACATAAATGTCACTCATAAACGTCACAAACCGCGTAGGTCCTTATTTTCAAAACATCAAAACAGATTCGTCCACTTCTATCGGACGGGGCGTCCACCTTCAGCGGACAGGCTCGCCATCTTCAGCCGGCGGGGTCTACGTCACAAACCGTGTAGGTCCTTATTTTCAAAAAACTTCAAAATAGATTCTTCCACTTCTATCGGACGGGGCGTCCACCCTCAGCGGACAGGCTCGCCCACCTTCAGCGGGCGGGGTCTGTGCCACTAACCGCGCAGGTCCTTAGTCGCTGCAGCAATAACTTTTCCTGGTTTCCCTTTTCCAAAAATCAAAGAATGGTTTCCTTTTCCTTTTCCAAAAATCAAAGGATGGTTTCCCTTTTCCAAAAATCAAAGGATTGGTTTTCCGTTTTTTCCAAAAAAAGAGCGATGTGCTGGATTTTCCTTCGTTTTACTTCCTATAAAAACAAGGGGGTTTTCTCGTTTAGCTAATTAACCCTGAAAATGAGAATCTTTAAAAACGTTTTACCTCGTGATTGGGCTTGGCCAGGCCTAGTTACACTTTATAGCTTTGATTTCGAAAACATCTTTAGACACTTCCAATGACAAAGTGAGGGAGTTTCTATACTATCAGTTAACCAATTCCAATGATGCGTGAGGAATGTGTTAACACTTCAAGTGATGACCCTTAAGTCAAACGTTATCACTCGAGGGCTCGTGAGACCCTCGCAAAACAGGTCACATACACCATGGCTTGTATGACACACTCCGTCTAGTACTTTGACCATCGTCTCATCTTGAGACTCAGTCAAAGTGGGGGCTAACTGTAGACACCTACTTTTGTCCCCATTCCCGGAAGGGAAGGTTCGATGATTAGAACATAAATCTCCACTTGGAAACGCATCTCCTATAAAATAACGAATCTCAATCACCCTTTCATTTCAGCCAAAACTGCTATTTATAGAAACCTGCTAAGAATAGTAACCGCCGTAAAAGGTAGTTGTTAAAAGTGGCAAAGTCATAAAAGATAGAAACCTGTCAGAATTAGGTGTTGCACTCCAACATAAATCCTAAAAGAGATAGAATTTGCAATCCTGGTATAATTCGAAAATAAGAGTCACGTATGAACTAAATTCCTAACTGAAGGAATTAATGCCCTTGGTCCAAGTATGCATTTAATGTTAAGTCTAATAAATGTGGTTCAGTATTAATTAACAAGTTAATAATTCAGTGAGATCAAGTGAGCTGAATGCCTAGCTAGAGGCCGCTTCAGTTCAAGTGGAATTAATAATATTAATCCACAGCTTACTCTTGACTGAACCCGTAGGGTCACACAAATAGTACGTAAACGGATCAAGTATTTAATGGCATTAAATGCTCCATCTATGGATATTCGGAATCGACGGATCTTGGTTTCAGTGGGAGCTAAGATCGTCAAAGGCAAGCAAATGAATACTCAGGAAACGATGATATTGCCGGAAACGGAAATATGGTACGTATCGGAAATATAAATATTATCCAAATCGTAGATGTTGCCGGAAACGGAAACATGGTACGTATCGGAAAATATTAATGGAAATGGAAATATTGCCGGAATCGGAAATATTATCAGAATCGGAAATATTACCGGAATCGGAAAATAATTCCGGAAACGGAAATATTAAATATTTGTTCGTAACGGAAATTAATTCCGGAATCGAAAATATTAAATATTGTTCGTATCGGAAATGAATTCCGGAATCGGGAATTTAATCGGAAGCGCATCGTACGAATTAGCATCGGACGAGGCTTGCTAGACGAAGGCCCAGCACGAAGCCAGGCCCGCACCCAGCAAGCCAAGCGCCCAACACGAAGCTGCCAGAGCCTCGCCAGGCCCAGCGCAAGGCCAGGCCCAGCAAGGCCATGGGGCGCGCGCGGGCTGTTGCTCGTGGGCTGTGAGCAACGCTTGCTCGTGTGGGCCGTAAGGCCTGCGCGGGTTTGTGCGATGCTCGTGGTCGTGCACGCTCGTGTTCATAACGAATCCTAATCCTATCGGAATTCGTGCATTGATTAAATCCTAATCCTAAAAGATTAAATTTATTATTTAGAGTTCTAATAGGATTCTAATTAATAAATCCATATCCTAGTAGGATTATAATTCCTTTCCATAAACTCTATAAATAAGGGCCTACGGTCACATATTTAATAGACGATTTTGAAGTATTCAAAGGTAAGATTTTTAAGCAAAAATCAGCCAAACACTTGCAACCCAAATAGCCGAAAATCCTAGTAACCTTAAGGGCGATTCTAGTTGGTCAGGCTTAAGGCGGATCCGGACGTGCTGTGGACTATCTACGGAGGGACGACACTTGGAGTCCTAAAGACTTGTTCTTGTTCGGTTCGGGCGCAGCTAGGGAGGGCACGCTACAAAGTGTATGCATCTGAATTATGCTAAATGATTATGTGTAAATAATATGTTTCCTGACTTTATGGTTTTTCCGCATGATTTATGTTTATTCATATGTATCATAACCTAACAGTGGTATCACGAGCCTCTTATTATTTTCATAATCTAAATTGCATGAACATGGTTAAATTTTACAAATTTGTAAAGAATTAAAGGGGTGATTAATTTTCGTAATTAATTGCAAATTGCGTTTATTTAATTATATGTACGCAGGTTTTCGGCAGTTTCGTCGTTACTCATCCAAATCGAGTGATTTTTGTGTCAATTCCGCAGGTAAAAGGCATTCTAAAATTTTGACAAAAATAGTAGTTTTTGGCCGAACCCAGAATTCCCAAATTCGAAGCCTAACTATGACTTTTCGGAGGTTTTAGTTTTTCGAACGCAAAAGTTTGTAAATTTAAGATGTTAAATTAAGTATTTGCGATTCTTGTTGATAAATCTTGAGTTTTTGATTGACCTACTGTATATGTTTAACAATTATGAATGCCTAGACTTGTTAATTATACAACCTAATTTGTAATTATGATTAATTTGTTGAAATTCGAATAATTTAGAATTGATTTGTTTTTCATAATTAATTAATAATTTAATTAGGTATCCATGATTAAAATCCACCATAAAAATTGTTAATTTATGTTAAATTTTAAATTTTTATGACCTAGATTTGAATCCATGTTAATCGGAAATTAATTAATTAATAAATTTTTGATTTTTCGCCCTAAAATTATGAAATTGATATGATTTATTAATTTGTCATTATTTTTAAATTAAATAAAAGTTTTAATTTTTATGCAATTTGCTCATAAAACTTGCGCGCACAAAGCAATGGACGCTACGCGTTACCCTTAAGGGGTGTTGTATAGTGCGGGCATGCGACGACGAGCAAGGGAGCTCATCGCCCATGCGGTACGATGCAACGAGCAAGAGCCATGGCACACGAGCACAAGGCAGCACGCTGCCCTGTGTCGAGTGCTGTGCGCATATGGGCGAGTGGGCAAGGGGGAAGGGCCAAGGCGCAAGCCATCGGGCAGACGCGTGTGGGCAGCAAGCGTGCTGCGCCACAGCGCGCGCTGCAACGCCCAGCAAGCAAGCAGACGCGAGGCAAGTAGGCGCGACGAGCGAGCGGGCGCGCGCAGCGTGGCCTGCACTGCTGCGTTGCGTGTGGCCTGCTTGCGTATTGCTACACGAACACTCGACGGGGCTTGGGCGCAAGCCCAAGTGCTCGTCGTGTTACGATTGTCGCATTTTAAATTTTAATTTGAGATTTTCAGTTCGAGTAATTTTAATTAATTTTAAAATTAATAATTTAAATTGTTTTCTCGGGATTTAATTTTGATTATTATAATTATTATAAATTTTAATTTATACTAATTATTTTACTAAAATTAAAAACCTTGAATTAATTTAAATTCGACTGAAAATAAATTAAATAAGTGGATTCAATTATAAATTTATATGAGCTTTAAATTTTAATTAAATTTGTATGTTTCCGGTTAGACTAGAAATACATTTTTATGTTTAAAATTAGTAAAGCATATGAATTTATTGGTTTAAGTGGGAGCAATTTTAGTCATAAACTCTTGATTAGGTCTACAGATCCTTTAAGGTTAAACAACTTGATTAGAATTAATAAGGACTGAATAATTGGTAGATTATTGGTGCCCTTGATTAATTGCTGCAAATATTTATGTGATGCATAACGTGTTTTACTAACCAGCTATGTGGGCCATTCATGATAATGAATAGGTGAATGGTATATATTGTATATGTACTGTTTTGCAGGTTATGAAGTGACTAGTATGACCCAAATAGGATAGAAAATATGGTCTGCGTACCATTAATTTGAATGTAATTGGTCTAAAGCACCAAATTTGTTTTTCAATTAAAATATGGTCTGCGTACCATCAAATAGTTGTAATTAGTTTAATTATAGCTTATCCTATTTGAAGAAAATGACGCCTCCCACGGAGATTTTCAAGACGGACTTTGAAGTTGAAGCTTCAAGATGAAGTCGGCCATACTAGATCACATTTATCTTATGCATGCTTTAAGTTATTTATTGCTTTTAAATATGTCTTAAATATGCATGAGATCGAAGCTTGATTATGTTGTATGATTAAGGATTTTAGTTCACTTAAAATCTAACCAACATAGTAAGAGCCTTAAGTTCCAAACTTAAAAATTGAGTTAAAAGGTGCCATGCCAAAATAACACTTACTTGGATATCCTTTACATCGATTGTAATCCCCCATAATTTTATACATTTTATTAATATATTTTAACGTATTGTTAATTATATTTAAATATAATTTACGAATTTTAGAAATAAATATGTAATTAACGAATATTTATTTTATACTTTTAAATATTTTAACGATTTATGAAATTAAAAATAATTTTAGAATTTTATGTTGAAAAGAATTTGAATTACCAAAACAGATTGGAATTTGGAAAATAAGCCTAATCGATTTTGGATTCAAACGTAAAAGTTCAATCCTAATGCTAGCCCAATAGGTGAAGCCCAAATAATTAAGGCCCAAAACTCCACTCCCTTCTATTTCAATTCACGTAAAAACCAAAAAAAAACAAGAAACATCAAACCCTTCTTCCCTGCTATTCCTTCACGTGAACCAGGAACCAGGAAAACCGTGCTTCCTCTTCACGTGAACTCGTAAACGCCGCCACCAGCCACCATCCCTGCACGACACCGGCGTTCTGGCACCCTTACCGCCAGTAATTCTTTCCTCCTCCCTTTCGTTTTTTCCTTCTCTCTTTATTTCATTGCTTGCTCCTCCTTAACCGTGGCCTGTTTCCAGCCCTCCTCCACCGTCGCACCACAATACCTGGTTGCAGCCGCCAACCCGCCGTCGCTGCCCTGCCCAGCCGCCGGCCTTTCTTCCCTGCTCCCTTGTCCTTCGCGAACACCATTGTTCCCTCTTCTCCCTCGTGCTTGCCTCACTCTCTCACGTCACTGCAGACGCGTCGCCAGCCTCCGCGACCGCCGCTCAACCACCGTGCGTCCATCTGACGCCGTCCGCCGTACTCCTCCGCCTGGTCCCGTTGCCGAGCCGCCCTCCCGCCGGCCATCACTCCTTCTTTCTCTTATTTTGGTTAATTCTTAAACCCTTCAACTAATTTATGTTTTACTCATGTTTTATTAAGATAATTCATGTTTTCCTTGAATTAAATTATAGATTGTATGAGTTAATTATGAATTCAGATTACATGTTTTGCATAATTAATAATTTAAATTTCAGATTATGTAATTGAATTGGAATTAGAATTTTAATTATTTAAGCATGAAATTTTAAGGTTTTAATGGTTTTACTAGTTTTGAAATCATGGTAGGATGATTATAAATTATTAAAGTTATTGTTTTTATGATTTCAAAGTTTTAGGAGTAGTTTGAAATTAGTTATATTGCTGAAAATTTAAAGTACGATGTTTGCAAAGAGTTTTCAACGAATTTCAATCACTAATTCAATAATTGTTATGGTAGGAAATCAACTATTCAAGTTTTGTTATTGGAGAAATTTCTAAATATGTTTAAGATGTAGTTAGAATGTGTTATTATAGCTGTGAACGATTAGAAGTTGATTGGGAATCCTTGTTGGTTGTTTTTAGGCGGAGAATTCTCTTTCGGCGACTTTTGAATTCGTTAAAGTGGTCTATCAGTTTGTTTACGCAAGGTACGTACATACCGTGTGTTTGGATGTGTGTTGTATTGAGAATATGATGAATATATTTATGAACTTGTTTATGTTGGAATTTCATGTTCAATGTTGTTGAATTAATGCGTTGAGCATAGAACTTTATTTATAAGAATTGAATCATGTTAGCATGGAATATTGATGCAAGCATGTTGGTTTTGTGGAACTTTATATTATTTAATATTGGTTTAGATCTTTATTGATCGTTGTTCCTCTTTAGATTTTCACTACTTTATAAGGGCCGAGGACCTTGTTTGGTAGTTGAACCTTATACCTAATAAAGGTTTTTAAATATGGATAAAGGAAGGATTAAAGTAGTTGGAATTGGCTCTTGGTTGGATGTTGTGATCACTGGTTTAATTCAAAGATAAAAGAAGTTGTGTTTACTTGTTGAATATAATATTTATGTTTGATGGGTCATAACCAAGTATTAAAAGTTAAGTCATGTAAAGTGAAAATGAGAAGCAATAGCTTTAGACTGTGCACGTCTAAAGTGACGGACAATCAGGAGTTGGGGTCATGGGTAGCCTATGGCTTTTTCTGGGGCCGGATTGATCACCGGTTCTATTTTTATTTAAAAAGTCCCTCGATATCGCAGGTCATTGGGGTTTACGGAGTCGCGCCCGTACCTCGTCTTCCTTAGTGAAGAATAAGAAGTTTCTAGTAGACAACTCAGTCCATTGACTATTTCAATTAAAATAATGTTAATGATACAAAGGTCTAGTTCAGTCAAATATAGTATTCAAGTCAATATATCTTGATTATCATTGCTTATGTTTTATTTAGTACCATGTTAGGATTGTTCGTCTAATATATTCATGTTAGGATTATTATTGATTTAGTATGTAGTACTCAGCTTTGCTGATTACGTGCTTTTGCTTGTGCATGTTGATCATGGCTATGCCTTATTGATCCTGTGATGACCCAATCTTTGGTGAGCAGTCTCTAAGGATCAATAAGCATTGTCCATTTGCAGGTTTGAAGATGTTGCATCATTGGGATCGGGAATAGAGAGCTTGTATTTAGTTTTGATTTGCTAAGTTAACTTGAGTTTGTTAATTGGGACTTTAAACTTGTCGTACTATTTATATTTCCTGATTTTCGTTGGATGATTTTTGGGATTAAACCTGTAAACGATTATTTATAAACCTAAAGTTAGTTTTATGTTTTCCGCTGCAAAATTCTGAATAAGCCGTTACGTTTTCACACGGGCGATAATGCCTTGATAATTCTCTACGTTTTATATTAAAATGTTATTTTAGAAAAGAGAGAATTGTCGGGGTGTTACAAAGTGGTATCTAGAAGCTAAGGTTTTACTTTAATAAATTTTTAGGCGCCTAACTATCTAGTTATTTAAAATAAATTTCTTAAAAATCGAGATTCTACGTATTATAGTGTTCAAAATTGGTACTTTTTTTTTGAGGGGCCGATTTCCTTTTATCCTGTTTGAAAGTATATAATATTTCTTATTTAAGTTCGAAATCAAATTATTATTAAAGTTAAAGTGATACTTTCGACATTTTTATTTTTCTTATTATTTATTATTCAAAAAAAAAAACAAAAAAAAAAATGAGTACATTTTTTTTTAGTTGTTTCAAGAGTTAGAATTCGTTATTAGAAAATATAAATCTTTTTCGAATTAATAACTTTATTTTCTAATTTATTCGCTACGCATTTCCTTAATTTATTTTACTTAATTTATTTTATATTTTTATTTATATTAATATTCTATGTTATAATTTTATTATATTAGCGTCCTTTTACCTTGTTATTTAAATTATTCCAATGCTTTAGTTTATGAGAGATGGGTAGTATAAGAAGGGCATATAAGATAGAATTATATGTGCATTAGTAGCTAGTCAACGCTATCATTAGAAATTGATTGTTATGTACGTGCGTGTGCTAATTGTTTAAGTGTTACATTTCATGTGCATAAAGAATTGTTTGCTTCCACCAAACTTATTGCGTTATTGAACTTTGTTTATGATTTGGTGGGAAAATCGTTAGTGAGACATGGAATTGTTTATTTCAGGAATAAAATGTTTCTTTCCAAATATACAAACATAGGATCCTTCAAGAAACTTGATATAGAAACCCCTGATATTTACGTGAAGAAAATTGTGTTTGGATGTGAATATTATGCTAAAGTTCAAGGGCAACCTATCTTAATGAGAAAGGATATCATAGCAGCCACTATCATTAATTGCATACCTAACAAATTTCCATACCTAGAACTCAAGGAAAAGTTTAAAGACATGCATTCTGATAATGGAACTCCAAACTTGGCTAAGTATGGAACTTGGGATGGTAGATGGAAATATGATTCAGAAATTCTGACCACCATTATTGAAGCGGCAGAAAGTGGGTTTAGAGACGGTAAAATCGTAGGAAGTCATGTTGGGGATTCAGTTACAGAAGAACCTATGGGAATAAGTGTAAATAATGACCTAGAGGAAAATGATGTAGCTGTGGAGAATGAGAATGTAGGTGTTGAGGCAGAGAATCCTAACCCAGCGGCTCATGAGCCAACCATTGAGATCTCTAGTGATCCGGATGCAGAGCTCGAAAGTGAACAGGAGATGACATGTGAGCCTAATCAAGATGAAGACATGGGTGAAGATGCAAAACCTGAGGAAGACCCTGATGAAGACCCTGAAGAAGAGTTCGATGATCTTGAGATCTAAATTTCACTCCGCAAGTTTCAAGGGCAATGGATAGGCAAGAGGCCACAAATATTTTGAAGTCATAAATAGTTAATTAGCTCTTTTATGTTTTAAAGAATAAGTAGCAAAGCTACAACTGTTTAAGGTTTAAGTTTATTGAAGTTTGAAATATTCTTTATTATTTTCAAGGACGTAATAAACCTCTATGGAGTTAGCAATAAAAGTTAAAGTTTTCAAGGAATTGTTCTTTATTCTATTTTGAGGATTCCATAATACCCCAACCTCTAGGTAGTACGTCGTGGATTAATCTTCCTATTGGTTGCATACTCAGTGTGAATTGTGGATCAATTCAATTGCCACAAAAATATTAAATGATTTGAGTACATAAAGGAAGTGAGGGCCAATCTAGATCCTCATGACCAATATGATTCAAAATGTTATGCCTTATGTGTAGTGTGTAAATGTCTTTCGTGAATTATTGAGGATGATTATTTTCCAATGATTATTGCATCTTGTAGACGATCGTTGCACCTTCGTAAACGATTGTCGTGCCTTCGTAAATGATGTGTATTAATGTGAACATTGTTGGTTGAGGCGATCTTTATGGTCAATTCAAGTATTAAATTGTATGGGATAACGTATAGGTGATGTTTCAAACCTAAAGTAGAATATACTAATTGCAGGTCGCGTTCTAGAATGGCCAACAACAATGATCTAGCTGCTGCGATTCGCCTCTTGGCGGAAAAGCTAACCCAGGAGAGAACTGAGCGCCCCGATTCTGCAGGGGAAATGTTTGAAAGACTTTCTAAGGTTAAGCCACCGTATTTCAATGGGCAAGCAGACCCAACCTTCCTGGAAAACTGGATTAGGGAGTTTGAGAAACTATTTGAGGCTGTGAGTTGCCCTGGGAGTATGAGAGTAAGTCAAGCTGTCCTTTATCTGAAAGATGAGGCCGACCTTTGGTGGAAGGAAAATGGAAATAGACTAAGTGCTGTTGAGGGATTCAATTGGAATTCATTCATAGTTGCCTTGAGGGGGAAGTTTTATCCTCCTTTTATGAGAAAGCAGAAAGCGCAGGAGTTCATCAACCTTAGGATGGGGAATATGACTATTGCTGAATACTATAGCAAGTTTATAGCTTTATCGAGGTTTGCACCTGAGGTGGTAGCTACCGAGGAGCTAAAGGCTCAAAGGTTCGAGCAAGGGCTGACTGATGAAATTCAACTGGGGATTAGGCGAGGAAACTTTTACATCCTTAGACATAGTGTATGGGAGAGCCGCTCATATTTATGGTCTGCAGTTTAGAAGGGACAAGAAAACTGTAATAATTGGGGAAAAGAGAAAAGATTTTAATGCTGGGGGTAACCAAGAAAAATTTAAAAGGAATAGAAATGGAAATGGGAATGGAAATGGAAATTTCCAGGGAAGAAACAATCAGGGGCACCACAACAACTCGAACCCATCTGAGAGAGTGCATCATTGCAAAATGTGCAGTAACAATCACCCTGGCAAGAACTGCAAAGGAGAATTAGTGACCTGCAACTATTGTCAGAAAAGGGGACATAGGGAGTATGAGTGCTTCACTAAGCACAGAAAGGAACAAAATAGTAATGGAAGTGGAAACCAAGTGAGGTTTAACCAATCTGGAGGTCAAAATTCAAAGCCTAGAGGGGCACAAAGCAATCAAGAGAACTATAATAAGCCTGCAAATGATAACAACAACCCGAATAAGGCTCCAGGAAAGTTGTACATGATGAATCAGAATGAGGATGAACGATCTGCCGATATAGATTCTGGTACTTTTCTATTAACTCCGCACAAGTTAAGCATTATTTAATTCGTGGTGAATTGTTCTTTTGTTTCGTCATCTGTTGTGAAAAGTCTAAAGTTAGTAGTTTTAGTGAAATATGAATTTTGAGGATGGAATTCGTCGAAAGAGAATTTTGGTTAGCTATTCCCTGAGGTGAGTTACGAGGGCGTAACTCGTTTTCTTTAAGGGGGTAGAATGCGATAAAAATTCGTGCTTTTACCTATTTTATGGCACTTTTATGCATTTTTATGCTTATTTTAGCATATTTTACGAGTTTAGGCAAAGCAAATAGACTCTCCGCATAAGAAAAGGTGTTCATTAGTAACACAAACAGCTTTGAGTTGGCAAAAGAGTGCACATAGGTGGCACAAGTACTTCTACAGTGAGAATAAGTCGAAAACTTTTGAAAAATGTGTCAATTTTCGAGTCAAGTTTCGGGACGAAACTTCTTTTAAGAGGGGTAGATTGTAATCCCCCATAATTTTATACATTTTATTAATATATTTTAACGTATTGTTAATTATATTTAAATATAATTTACGAATTTTAGAAATAAATATGTAATTAACGAATATTTATTTTATACTTTTAAATATTTTAACGATTTATGAAATTAAAAATAATTTTAGAATTTTATGTTGAAAAGAATTTGAATTACCAAAACAGATTGGAATTTGGAAAATAAGCCTAATCGATTTTGGATTCAAACGTAAAAGTTCAATCCTAATGCTAGCCCAATAGGTGAAGCCCAAATAATTAAGGCCCAAAACTCCACTCCCTTCTATTTCAATTCACGTAAAAACCAAAAAAAAAACAAGAAACATCAAACCCTTCTTCCCTGCTATTCCTTCACGTGAACCAGGAACCAGGAAAACCGTGCTTCCTCTTCACGTGAACTCGTAAACGCCGCCAGCAGCCACCATCCCTGCACGACACCGGCGTTCTGGCACCCTTACCGCCAGTAATTCTTTCCTCCTCCCTTTCGTTTTTTCCTTCTCTCTTTATTTCATTGCTTGCTCCTCCTTAATCGTGGCCTGTTTCCAGCCCTCCTCCACCGTCGCACCACAATACCTGGTTGCAGCCGCCAACCCGCCGTCGCTGCCCTGCCCAGCCGCCGGCCTTTCTTCCCTGCTCCCTTGTCCTTCGCGAACACCATTGTTCCCTCTTCTCCCTCGTGCTTGCCTCACTCTCTCACGTCACTGCAGACGCGTCGCCAGCCTCCGCGACCGCCGCTCAACCACCGTGCGTCCATCTGACGCCGTCCGCCGTACTCCTCCGCCTGGTCCCGTTGCCGAGCCGCCCTCCCGCCGGCCATCACTCCTTCTTTCTCTTATTTTGGTTAATTCTTAAACCCTTCAACTAATTTATGTTTTACTCATGTTTTATTAAGATAATTCATGTTTTCCTTGAATTAAATTATAGATTGTATGAGTTAATTATGAATTCAGATTACATGTTTTGCATAATTAATAATTTAAATTTCAGATTATGTAATTGAATTGGAATTAGAATTTTAATTATTTAAGCATGAAATTTTAAGGTTTTAATGGTTTTACTAGTTTTGAAATCATGGTAGGATGATTATAAATTATTAAAGTTATTGTTTTTATGATTTCAAAGTTTTAGGAGTAGTTTGAAATTAGTTATATTGCTGAAAATTTAAAGTACGATGTTTGCAAAGAGTTTTCAACGAATTTCAATCACTAATTCAATAATTGTTATGGTAGGAAATCAACTATTCAAGTTTTGTTATTGGAGAAATTTCTAAATATGTTTAAGATGTAGTTAGAATGTGTTATTATAGCTGTGAACGATTAGAAGTTGATTGGGAATCCTTGTTAGTTGTTTTTAGGCGGAGAATTCTCTTTCGGCGACTTTTGAATTCGTTAAAGTGGTCTATCAGTTTGTTTACACAAGGTACGTACATACCGTGTGTTTGGATGTGTGTTGTATTGAGAATATGATGAATATATTTATGAACTTGTTTATGTTGGAATTTCATGTTCAATGTTGTTGAATTAATGCGTTGAGCATAGAACTTTATTTATAAGAATTGAATCATGTTAGCATGGAATATTGATGCAAGCATGTTGGTTTTGTGGAACTTTATATTATTTAATATTGGTTTAGATCTTTATTGATCGTTGTTCCTCTTTAGATTTTCACTACTTTATAAGGGCCGAGGACCTTGTTTGGTAGTTGAACCTTATACCTAATAAAGGTTTTTAAATATGGATAAAGGAAGGATTAAAGTAGTTGGAATTGGCTCTTGGTTGGATGTTGTGATCACTGGTTTAATTCAAAGATAAAAGAAGTTGTGTTTACTTGTTGAATATAATATTTATGTTTGATGGGTCATAACCAAGTATTAAAAGTTAAGTCATGTAAAGTGAAAATGAGAAGCAATAGCTTTAGACTGTGCACGTCTAAAGTGACGGACAATCAGGAGTTGGGGTCATGGGTAGCCTATGGCTTTTTCTGGGGCCGGATTGATCACCGGTTCTATTTTTATTTAAAAAGTCCCTCGATATCGCAGGTCATTGGGGTTTACGGAGTCGCGCCCGTACCTCGTCTTCCTTAGTGAAGAAGAAGAAGTTTCTAGTAGACAACTCAGTCCATTGACTATTTCAATTAAAATAATGTTAATGATACAAAGGTCTAGTTCAGTCAAATATAGTATTCAAGTTAATATATCTTGATTATCATTGCTTATGTTTTATTTAGTACCATGTTAGGATTGTTCGTCTAATAGATTCATGTTAGGATTATTATTGATTTAGTATGTAGTACTCAGCTTTGCTGATTACGTGCTTTTGCTTGTGCATGTTGATCATGGCTATGCCTTATTGATCCTGTGATGACCCAATCTTTGGTGAGCAGTCTCTAAGGATCAATAAGCATTGTCCATTTGCAGGTTTGAAGATGTTGCATCATTGGGATCGGGAATAGAGAGCTTGTATTTAGTTTTGATTTGCTAAGTTAACTTGAGTTTGTTAATTGGGACTTTAAACTTGTCGTACTATTTATATTTCCTGATTTTCGTTGGATGATTTTTGGGATTAAACCTGTAAACGATTATTTATAAACCTAAAGTTAGTTTTATGTTTTCCGCTGCAAAATTCTGAATAAGCCGTTACGTTTTCACACGGGCGATAATGCCTTGATAATTCTCTACGTTTTATATTAAAATGTTATTTTAGAAAAGAGAGAATTGTCGGGGTGTTACATCGATCTTAGTAATAGTTTTCCGTCATAGCGAGGTGTTACTTATCGATACTAAAGGGGTAAGGTACACAAATAATTGTGAGTACATGTTAGTTTTGGTGAAACTCTACGATATAAGTAAGGAGTCCTTTTATGTCGTGGCAAAATCGATAGGTTTACCTAATAAATTCTTAGACGTACCTATCAACCAAGAGTAGTTTCTAGACTATTAGCAAAAGGCTTTTGCTTACCTAAAAGATTTTAGAATTGAGTCTAAATACATAATGTGCTTAATTCTTCAATGGATTTTAGGGTCTTGGAATCATTTTATTCACACCTGCCGGAACACATAACTCGAATAAAATGCTAATGACTTGTTTAAATTGCATGATTGCTTTAATTTTCAAGTTATTACTCATGATAAATGTTTAGACTTTGCATGCTTCAATGTATGTTTTAATTAATGTTTATAATTAAATATCTTGCACTGCAATAAATCCTTTTAGAAAGGTAACAGTAAATTTCCTCGATTGGTAGTGAATCCAAGAACGATTCACGGAAATGAGAGAAAATGAGCAATTTAAAATGTACGTTTCTTTTAGCGACTTTTATGGTTGTTTTCGAGTATCAAAGTCGAATGGTGAACCGATTGGTGCTTGTGAATTCAAAATACAATGTAGTTTTGAGATCATAAAGCATTGAGTTTAAACGCTCATCTTTACCAATGGTTAACAACCTAAAATCTTTTTTCCATTTAATTCTCGAATGAGTCTAGTCCCTAGACATTCGAATAGATCGATGCTTAGAGAACTTTAGAAGCTTCTGGTAAGATCATCTAGTTGAAACAGAATATTCAACATAAATGGTAAAAACTTTGTTGGAGTGACATTGGACATGTCTAAACAAAGTATAAAAGTCAACACTAGAGAATTCAATTCTTAAGGCTATTAGAAAGGGTACAAGAAATAGGAAAACAAAGGAACAAATGAAAGGAACTTATAATTCCGTTTCTACCTATAAGTTTATGTTTAAAGAGCAGTGACCTAGCAATCAAACTTCCTTGGTAGCATATACCGCTTGAGGTTCTTACTTCGGTAATAACTCAAACAATGGAAGCTAGGCTACACTAATGACCTACAAGTGGGAAATGAAGCATGGAAATGCTACATTAGTTGTAGGGTCATCTAGTTTGTTTTAAGTCCTTTCAAGGCTGGAACTTAATGGATATTTTGTTCCATAATCAGCATATCTAAATTTCTGCTTCAAACACAGAAAGACTCACATTCAAGAAAAACAAAAACAAAGTTTGTTTGTTTATTTGAATGAAATGGTCATTTACGGGTTGAGTCAATATGCTTGATTAAAACAAACAACTCTTTAACAATAAAAACTTTACTAGGTTCAAATCAACCCCTTGATTTGAGTTCCACTAATCTTTGGCATTGTTGCTTAGACCATATCAACAAGTTAACATTCATAAGCTCTATTTTAATTTCTAGATCAATTCAAGACAAGCTAGTCTTACTTGTTGAAAGTAACAAAAGATATGAACTATTGTTAGAACGCCTAGACAATAGAATTCAAAGCTAAAGAAAGAGATTTTATGACTTTATTATTTCACCTAGATTTGAGTGAATGTTGGTTCATTTACTCGAAGTGATATAAGTTTGAATCTGTTTGGCTAGTTCAAAGATTCAGAAGTATAAAATCCACTTGGCAAAAAATCATAAAGATCTAGGATTGATCATGTTAATGATTACTTGAGACCAAAATGATCATCAATGATTGTGTGTAGTAAAATTCACAATCTAGCTCCATAAGATATGGCA
The DNA here is from genome assembly GCF_020520425.1 of Spinacia oleracea. Classification (NCBI taxonomy): domain Eukaryota; kingdom Viridiplantae; phylum Streptophyta; class Magnoliopsida; order Caryophyllales; family Amaranthaceae; genus Spinacia; species Spinacia oleracea. The sequence continues at coordinate 58,491,600 of NC_079489.1, read as the reverse complement.
TTTCGAAATTGGAATGATCGAAGTCGATTAGTACTTGATTCGATCAATGATGGATCATAAAGGCTTTTCCTATAATTTCTAAAACAAAATGCTCAACTACCACCAAACTAAACCAAATTCGTCAAAGCTATTGAAAAGTAATTTCAGAATATCTTTTCATAATATATATCTAGAGAGTTGTTAAACTCAGTGGGAGCTTAGTGTTTGTTGTTCAACAAACTAAGGCCCAAGTATAGATATATGTTTCATTGTGATTTATTCAAATGAGACACAAGGGTATTGTTTCTACCACGAATTTTTGAGAACATAATGTTTGTTTGCTCGAAATAATGTCCTTTTGGAGATTCGTTTCCAAAATGACAAGTGGGAGAAAATAGACCTCGAAAGTCTTCGAGGCGAACAACAAACATAAATGGACATTCCGGAGGCTTTTCGAAGTTCTTCAGAAAATCCAAACACTTATTCTTTAAGGACTTTAGAAGTGGCTTTAAAGAATAGACATCTCTTAGAAGACTTTACAAGTGCTTCAAGGAGAACGGAATATTCAAAGGACTTTCAAGTGGCTATTGATATTCTATTGTTTGATGTTCTATACCCAAGTAGGCATAGAGTTCAAGTCACTGAAACTATGAGATTCTTCTATTAGATAGTGAAGAAACATAGAGTTCAGGTCACTTAAGCTATGAGATTCTTCTATTAGATAGTGAAGAAACCTACAACTTGCAGTCTAACTATTATCATGTAGATTAATGAGTTTGTGACTTGTAAGAAAGCTATGACGAAATATAGATTCCCTAAAATGGTTAGAGGCCATATATAGACTCAAATGTTTTAAATGGTTAGAGGCCATAAAACATACTAAATGTTTTGATGACAAAATTGAAATTTTGTTGATTTGCAAGAATAGTTTCACACCTATTGGTTGCAAGTTTGTTTTAAGGATAAAAACCATCAAACATGGAATTGTGTTCACACACAAAGCTAGATTAGTTGCTAAAGGTTACAAGCAAATTCACGGCGTGGGTTGTGTTGAAGCCTCATGCAAAATCGTAATGCTTAAGTCTATAATTCAAGCAATGATTGCATATTGGTACATATGGCAATTGGATGACAAAAAGTATTCCTCAATCAAATGTTGGAAGAAAACTATGTACATGGCATGTCATAGGATTTCTGGATCCAAATAATGCTTGAAATGAATGCTAGCTTATGAAATCTAAGTACAGATTTAAGCAAGCAATTGGGAATTGGAATTGTATTTTAGTGAAGCTAATAAGTATTTTAGTTTCATAAAATATACATGATTCTTATAGATATATAATAAGTTTAGTGGGAGTACGTTAAAACTTAATTTGGTCCTATGTGTATCACACATATCTCTCTATTATGAAATAACATTCAAATGCTAATGAATTAGATTTGAAATTATTCATCAATGATGGACCATGGTGAAACTTAGTACATACTGGGTATTAAGATCTATTTACAAAGATCTTATAATGTTGTTTTGGATTAAGTAATGGCATTTACTAAATCAAACACGAAATACTCCATTGGAGATATTCGACCCATGTGAATAAATCTAAGTAAAATATGTTTGAACTATGTATAAGCGTTTACTAAGTTAAACATCAAAGGATGTAAGTAAGATTCTTAACCTATATTATATGTCAAAGAATTTAGCTGGATTTAGTATCTACTTAAACTAGATGAGCTAAAGTTACATGAATAGAATTCAATTGGGAATTATTCTGCAAAAGAATTTATCATGTATGATATAATATGAGGATCGCCATAAACGTATCGTATGGCTTTAAGCATTACGAACATATACCAGTCTCTATTGATCTAAGTGAAGATCAACTAGATTGAGATCAAGAAAAACTTATGGTACTTGAAAAGGTACATAAGAGTAGTTCTTGATTCAAGGAAGTAAAGATATGCTAAATATTGATGCTACACGCATAAACACTGGCAAAGGATCAAGAAAGATCCCTTTGGAGTTAACCATTGACAAGGACGAGCTAAAGAGCATCGTGTTTTGAAATGGAACCATGGATTGGAGACCATGAGTTGTTGCGTGGGAAATTAAAAAATAATAATTTCTATGTTCAAGATATAGTTGGAAAGTCTTCCGCATATCTGTGAACTGCTTGGATAAGTAAATCCAAACAAAGCATCATTAGCAACCTATACAGTTGAAGTAAAAGTACTTATTGCCTAAGAAGCAATAAAACAGGGTTGTTTATGTTAAGAGTTCTTCACTGAACTTGGGTAGATCACCTATCTGCTGGCTTGATGGTTCTTCATTAAGAAAAGCGTAGAACCACTAATGTAGCAAGAAGGACTAGATCACAAAATAAACATACTTAAAAGATCTTATCATCATATCTCGAAGAACATTCGATGACAAGGATATTAAGATTGGCAAAGCATGATAACTAAACCTATGCAACAAGTGAGAAGCAACACTCACATTGTAGCACTGGAAATCAAGCATAGCTTTGAATTCCTTGAACTGTTTTAAAGATGGGTTTGAGGCCCATGGTTGTAAAACATTAGGGTTGAACATTTATCATATATGAAATGTATTTCCATATTCCATTTAATCTTGGTTTAGTATTAAATGATGAGTCCCTTCAATTTGACGATATATTCAAGATAGACTGTCAGGACCAGTCCTGTGACTAAGAAATGTCTATCAAGTGAACTTGAATGTCAAAAGTTGAAAATGGTCCCTGATCGGAGTTTTCTATAAAGATGGACGCATAGAAAACGTTAGACGACTAGAATGCAAGATGACTAGTAGTTCTGTTTCTTGAACTATGTGCACATGGCAATGTCATAATCATTTGCATAGATACTTACTTTGGGAAGACTAGTATCGGACAGACCTATGAAACTTTACTGTAAGAGATGAAAATCTGTCATAAGTAAATTTCATTAAAATTATTAGACACTAAATCCTCAATACCTGAGTGATTTGATATTACTTGTTTGAGAACTGGTTACTTTGACGTTGACCAACCGTCGCACCGTAAAAGGAGGCTATAAAGGCAACTGCGAGGGGGTCGAAAAAACACGAGGCTAATGCGTGACCTCGTCCCTCGTGGGTGTGACGTTTCTTTTTGTCAAATCAAGTGTAATTGAATTTCCTGTGAGTTTACACCCAATTGACTAGTAATGTAGGAATCGCCATTCAGTTTTTAACGACAATGAGAAAAACTGACAAAACCCGGTTATCGTGACATAAAGGGAGTGCAATTATGTTTAACCACGACGGCCATAGGTTCCCTTGTGATCCCTGGTGTGGGGATCTCTCAACATACACCCGCAAGGTAGAGATTGAGGGTTCGGGGGACTGTAACTACCGAGAGGAGTAATCGCTCTTCGATAACTCCAGAGGCAGGATATCCTTACTAGCTCAGCATAAATAATTGAAGGGACATGCGTTAACTATTAAACTAATCTGAATTGATTTTAACAATATGCAACACATAATACTAGATCGATCGCGATTATCTGATTTAGATTGTTTTAAGGGACCTAGCATGATAGTTCAATTTCCCAAAATATTATCTTTATTAGGCGTGATAGAACAATCAGATTTAATAGTTTAACAATTTATAAAAGGGCGAGGAAAGCAATTATATCATGCGGAGGGACACATTACGACGCATCCTTGAGAGGTGCGTCACGGTTCTTAGAAAACTAACCACTTTGGCTTTGCTATTTTTCCTTTTATTTAACGAATCTCAAGTTTCCAGGCTTAATTCTTCAGCTACAAGGGACAGGATACGTTCTGTTCGATTTTTGGATCGATTGCGACAGAACGCGGGATCAATTTCGCAGCGTGAGGCTTAGGCTTAGGGGTTGGAGTCAATACTCAGAATATGAATTGTGTGTCGTGTTCACGTCGAATTTGGGGCTGTATTTATAGGGAAGAGTTCGTGGAAAGATAGAATTGTAGAGCTCTAATCCAAGAAGAATTAGGAGAGAACACGTACCCAGGTATTTTCAGCGCCCAGGGCTGGGCGTTAAAGATTTTGGCGCCCAGCTCTGGGCGTTGAAAATAGGATCCAGGCAATTTCAGCGCCCAGGGCTGGGCGTTGAAAATGATGTTTGGGCCGAGTTCTTTGTCAGATTTGGACTCTTAGAATCCGGAGTGTTTGAGAATTATCCGAGTCTTTTAGTGCGTATTAACTTTATGACGGAATGCGTCTGGGCCCGTTACGAACTCTAGGTTCGTTAGGATTTTAATTAATACGTAACTCTTATTTTCGTATTATATTAGGAATAGGATTTCTCTTGCAAATTCTATCTCTTTTAGGATTTATGTTGGAGTGCAACACCTAATTCTGACAGGTTTCTATCTTTAATGACTTGCCACTTCTAGCAACTACCCGTTACGGCAGTTACTATTTTTAACAGGTTTCTATAAATAGCAGTTTTTGTCGAAATGAAAAGGGTGATTGAGATTCGTTATTTTATAGGAGATGCGTTGCCAAGTGGAGATTTATGTTCTCATCATCGAACCTTCCCTCTCGGGAATGGGGACAAAAGTAGGTGTCTATAGTTAGCCCCCACTTTGACTGAGTCTCGGGATGAGACGATGGTCAAAGTACTGGACGGAGTGCGTCACACAAGCCATAGTGTATGTGACTTGTTTTGTGAGGGTCTCACGAGCCCCCGAATGATAACATTCAACTTAAGGGTCATCACTTGAAGTGTCGACATATCCCTCACGTGTCATTGGGATTTGTCAACGGATAGTATAAAAACTCCCTCACTTTGTCATTGGAAGTATGTAAAGAGGCGTAGAAACTCCCTCACTTTGTCATTGGGAGTAGCTACAGATGTTTTCGAAATCAAAGCTATAAAGTGTAATCGGGCCTGGCCAGGCCCAATCACGAGGTAAAATGTTTTTAAAGATTCTCATTCTCAGGGTTAGCTAAACGAGAAAACCCCCTTGTTTTTATAGGACGTAAAACGAAGGAAAATCCAGCACATCGTTCTTTTTTGGAAAAACGGAAAACCAATCCTTTAATTTTTGGAAAAACGGAAAACTACTCACATCGCTCTTTTTTGGAAAAACGGAAAACCAATCCTTTAATTTTTGGAAAAAAGGAAAACTACTCACATCGCTCTTTTTTGGAAAAACGGAAAACCAATCCTTTAATTTTTGGAAAAGGGAAAACCAGAAAAAGTTATCGCTGCAGCGACTAAGGACCTGCGCGGTTAGTGGCGCAGACCCCGCCGGCTAAAGATGGCGAGCCTGTCCGCTAAGGGTGGACGCCCCGTCCGAAAGAAGTGAACGAATCTGTTTTGAAGTTTGTTTGCTTTTTTTGAAAATAAGGACCTACGCGGTTTGTGACGTAGACCCCGCCGGCTAAAGATGGCGAGCCTATTTTGAATTTGAAGATTTTATTTTTTGAAAACTGAGGACCTGCGCGGCTAGTGACGCAGACCCCGCCCGCTGAAGGTGGGCGAGCCCTGTCCGCTGAGGGTGGACGTCCCTGAATTCGTTTTTTCAATTTGGAACTCGCGTGGTTCGTGACGCGATCTTGCCCGCTGAAGATGGGCAAGTTCCTATTTCTTTTGTTCATCGTGATTTCTTTTGAGAATTTCTTTTCTTATTCATTCTCGCAGGAGCGAATTCTTTCGAGGGATGCTCGGATTTAGTTGCAACCTGAATGTGGGTTGACAACGTGCTTAGACGGACCATTGTCTCGTGGTCATCATCTTTCATGGTTTTGAGCTAGTCTTTTCGGCTCAATTTTGCCACTACCCGGGTCCTTAATTTGGGGACTATGTATAAGTACCAACGGCGACCTTTGTCTTGAGGTCGTAAACCGGTTTTATTTTTTTTAGACATCCAGACACGGGACTTCGTACAGCGTAGTCTGGCAATATTGTTTTACCTTTGCATAATATATATTTTCTTTCGAGCCCCCAAGCACTCGTGCTTGACGGTCATTTCTCGTCAAAGGGGTTCCTTAGGGATACGCATTTTGTAATGTCCTTGATCGTGTTTGGGATCGTGCTCGTAAGTGCGAGCGATCTTTGTAGTGGTGTGCTACTCTTAACAAAGCCGTGAGGTGCGACTTTCAGTAAAGAAATTGTCGATTTTCGAGTCGAATGGATACGGCAGGGCCCTATAGAAGTCAGGGGCCTTTTTGGGTCTGGGATCATTTTCGGCGCCCATGCCTGGGCGTCAAAGATTTAGGCGCCCAGCGCTGGGCGCTGAAAATGATTTATGGCGAGGTTTCTTGATGACACAGTTGGCCTCTTGTTTGTTCGTTTTCTTTTTTTTTCTTTTCGTCTAGAGATTCTCTTTTTTGGAACGAACCGTTCATTTGAGATCACCGTTGATTGGTGAATAATTATTTCTCGAGAAATCGTAGCCTAATAGTGGACCAACGGTGTTTATTATTTCCTTATTCGTTCGCCATTTCTTAGCTTAGAACGATTGTGGGATTAATCTTCAACGCCCAAAGTCAGGCGTGGGATTTGACGTCGGAGTTGATTATTGGGCAGATCTGCCTCTTTTCCGTTTGCTTATTTCACTTGGGAATTCTACGTATTCTCTTCTCTTTTGTTTTTTCTTTATTTTTGGGAACGTAGAATTTTATTAGAGATCACAATGAGCCGAGTGATCGTGATGATTTCTCGAGAAGACGTAGCCTATTGGTGGACTACGGTGTTTGTCGCTTTAGGGCGATTATTTAAAGGAACTGTTGCTCTTAAGGCGTAAAGTTATCGCAATAGTTGGGCGAGTCTATATGGCCCGAGGAACATACCTTGAGACGTAAGACTTTGATCGCTCTCGTATATATTTTTTCTTTGAACGCGTTCGTGAATGTTCGATGCTTAGAATGATGATATGTATGTGCGAACGAGTGTTCATAGCATGGCCGTTGCGTGCGGTCCATTAATCAGTTCGCTTGAATCATTTTTTTTGAGCAATGACTGATTTTGAATAGTTTGCTTAGAAGCTTGATAGGGTTCAGGCCTATTCATGAAGTGGGCTCAAGCATCGTGCCCTTTCGATCGTTCAAACATTTGCTTCTAGATTTTTTTTATTTTGCTATGGTCTTTTCGTAGCTTGGAGCCCCCAAGTATGCATGTTGGGATGCTTCCTTTTGGCGTACGATTTTTGTAGGTTCTTTCGAGAAAGATGCCTTGTGGTTCCGCTCGTGTAGGTGCGAGCTATCCCTTCCGTGGTAGGTAATATTTTGCTACCTTTAATCCTTAATGTAGAAGTCGTGTGGCTTGCATTTTGAATTTGAGCGATAAGTAGTCTTTGCCTCTTTTACACATGCTCTTTGGTCGTGCCCGCATTAGTGCAATATGCCTTAATCTTTTTTTTTTAGACTTCTACCGTGGGATGGTTGAACTTATGGTGCGACGTAGGCTTGTGTGGCCTAACCGCATGTATTAGAACATTCCTCCAGGTGTTGGGATATCATTATTATTTTTTGCATTGGAGTACTTCATCACGCCTCGTTCAGGTGCTCGAACAAGTGTAGCACCTTCTGCGTGGGTGTGCACGGCTTATTACTTCGTTCGATGCGAGGATTCATGGATGTTTCTTTCTTCTTTTTATACCAGGGCAAATTTGGCAAGCCGAGAGAATCAGCGCCCAGGCTGGGGCGTTAAAGATATCGGCGCCCAGTTCTGGGCGTTGAAAATGATTTCTGGGCAGAATTTGACAGGTTTTTTTTTATCCTTGATTTTTCTTTTGCTTTTGCTTTGGAACGACGTAGACTGTGTAACGGGTGTTTATAGGGCGAGCGTTATGTGCAGTAGTTTGATCGGAGTTTTGGTGACTCGCGATTTTCAGTTACCCTTGTTAGTGGGGTGACTTTATATATTCTAAGTAGTGCTTAGAATTTGGGAGGGGTTGTAGCCATTCTAAGGCTTGTTTTTCACAATTAAAGCTTAGGATTGTGCCCCTATTACGTGTGTATAGCATTAGCGTCGAGAATTTGCGATAAAATCATCATTTCGAGCATTTTTAGAGTGTTTTCCTCAAGCCCCCAATTATAGCTACGGGATCGGCTTGGTGCTATAATGCTTGGCATACTTTTTTATGCATTCATGGTGACATGGATCATGAATAGTTTGAACCAGACTCGTTTAGTGCGAGGTACGTTCGAGTAGTGATTTGCTACTTCTCTTGTAAATGTCGTATTGTGCGACATTGCGATGGTCAAGGTAGTCACATGTTGAAGTGTGCCTTGACCAAAAGCTAGGTGCCTTTCTTTACCCATAACCATATTTAGAAATCTTTTTGACTCACTTGCAACATCGAGATAAATGCATACTTAGATTAAACCAACGACACTTTATTATGTTCGAAGAAGTCTTTGAAAATTATTTGAAATCCGAGTCCTACTGTGTACAATCCGAGGTGTCCTAAGTAGGTTGACTTATAGAAGGGTTTGTACAGGATTACATGAGTGAATCAAAATACTGTTACGATTTTTGGAATGCTGTCTAAGGATTTGCTGGAAGCCAGGGTGCAGGCGTTAAGATATACTTGTGCCCGTTTGGCATATGCTTTAGGCTTTTAGGGCCATCTTTTCCAGAATTGCGGGAATATAAACCGTTTTTCAAATTGACTTAGATTTACTTGGTGTATGTATGCACAAAAGGTCATGGTATACTTAGTTCTCTCCCTAGCTCTTTCATTTCAATTTTTTAGCCCCCAGTTGCTATTATGTCTTCCCATTAAAGATGCTTTCAGATTTCGATTTTAGATGCCCGTGTCATATGTCTGAGTAGGGTGAGCCTTGGTTAAGAGCCAAGTCCTATCGACAATGTCTGATTTTTTCAAAGGGGATTCGCAAGCATTTGAATTACCATGAACGGGTGCCCTGAGTTCGAAGGAACGATGGGGCGATGCCGTAGAAAAATCCTCTTTATTGCAAGCTTACTGCCTTTATACTTGTTGGCGATTATGACTGTGTCTAGTGGTGAAAGAAGGTCTTTAAGTGAGTTATTTTGCTTTAGGGAGGGTCAAGTCGAGTACTTTAGAGGTCATGGGCGCTCGCGCTAGCCCCCCATTCAATTGAGGCAAAGCGATCTTTTGAGTATTGGCTAAGTGCCTAGGAGTGTGAGTGCTCCTTTTGGCAAGGGTACGTGCCCTTACTATTTTTCGATGTGTGCTCATTTTGGCATCTTGATGACTTGGATTCTTCCTTTGACTTAAATTTTTCTTTCGACTTGGATTGCAAGCAATTAAATTTCAATAAGGGACTCTATTTTTTATTCTTGTTATTCTATAGGCTTTAACATTTCTGCAAATTGGTTGGACCGAATCATGGATTGCCTACGTATCCGCCTTAAATAGATTTAATTTGGAATCAGGTCTTGCGTAGTTCTTAGCCTAGAAAATGGTTTCTTAGAATGCCGATTTTAAACAAGTACGTTCGAGTGGACTCGTAATGTTTGAAAAAGGGTGAAATAAGTGTACGAAAATTTTGGAGCGCGCGTATTTTGCGTATTTTATACGATCTTCTACCCCCCAAGTGTTCGTTATTCTTCCGCATGTATATAGGAAAATATACGAACACTTTTAGGAATTGGGAGTTGAAAAGAAAGAACGGCGCCCAGGGCTGGGCGCTATTATTTTCGGCGCCCAGGTCTGGGCGTTGAAAGCGTGTTCTGGGCTGCCTTTTGCGCTGCTCCTTTTCGTTTCGTGCCAAGTATTTGCGAATCTTCTTTGTGCGCTAAATGCTTCTTTTCCTTTTTTAAATGCTTCTTTTCTTTTTTTGTGCGCTTTGCAAAGTTTTTATTATTATTATTTTTGTTTATTATTATTTGATTTTTTTTTTTACGTTAAGCGTAGAACGTACTTTTCATTTGTTTTTTTATTCGTGACTCAAGATGGTTTGAAAGACGGGTTGAATGAGTTGTATAGGTATTAGTCAAGCACGAGGATTACATCAACCAAGGACAATGAATAGCATGGGGACGGCTCAAGGGTATATCAACAAGATGTATTCAAACAAGTTATATGGTCATTATTCTAATGGTGATGTAAGAGCAGGTTTTGGAAATAATGGGTATGACGCACGTGTCAATGGCCGTACGTGGTTTGCAGTTGACAACAAGTTCAAGAACAAGAGTCGAGGTAATGGTTTCTTGGGTTATGGCAATGAGAACATGGATGGGTTAAATGAGCTGAACAGGGGCCCCAGAGCGGAGGCGTCTAAGAACATAAGGATTGGAAAGGGTAGACATCGTAGAACTTTATTGAGTTTTTGTGGCATGATTTGGATTAGTTGACTCAATTCTTTCCCTTCGTTTACTTGGGTAAATTTCGCACTTTGGGAGGTACGGGCTAAGTATTTCATGACTCGCTCTTTTCGCTCTCCCTTTTCTCTTTCTATTTTTTCTTTTTGCTTGGGATTTCTCCCCAACATAAATCCTTCAATTTTTTTTTTTATTTGGGCTAAAAGGTAGATGGTTGTGGTCTTTGAGTCACGAGGCGAGACTGAGTGAGCCTCGTTTGGTAGGCCTATAGTGGACCTTTAACTTTAGTAGGCCTAGGGTGGACCTTTAAATTTTCTTACTTTGCAAGCGTATTTAGTCGTTTCTTAAAATGTGCAAATAGCGTAGATTAAAAATGTTGTTTTACTTTATTGAAATTTAACGAAAGAATTACATCGAAAATAAATTTTTTGCTTCTTTTCAGATTCCAGTTTTTGGGATTTAATTGGAAGTTGTGATTTAGACTCGAACTTTCATTAATTTTTCTGATTATAACCCGTGTATGAATACAAGGAGGTGGCCTAGACTCAAAATAATGACGTGGCGTAAGCCTATAATACTTGACCAAGCAACCCTCTGTTAGGTTATGATACATATGACAATTCATAAATCATGCGGAAAAAACCATAAACCCAGAAAAACATATTATTTACACATAATCATTTAGCATAGTTTAGATGCATACTCTTTGTTGCGTGCCTTCCCTAGCTGCGCCCGAACCGAACAAGAACAAGTCTTTAGGACTCCAAGTGTCGTCCCTCCGTAGATAGTCCACAGCACGTCCGGATCCGCCTTAAGATTGACCAACTAGAATCGCCCTTAAGGTTCTAATATTTTCGGTTAGGTAGGCAAGAATATTGGCTGATTTTTCTGCTTAAAAATCTTAGTTTTGAATACTTAAAACTTGTGTATAAATAATGACCCCTAGGCCTTTATTTATAGAGTTATGGAAAAGGAATCGTAATCCTAGTAGGATACGAATTAATTGAAATTAGAATCCTACATGAATTCTATTTAATTAATTTATCCAATTAGGAATAGGAATTTAATCATACACTAACTCTTGTAGATTTAGGAATCACGCATGAGCACAAACTCACACACACACGGCAGCCACAAGGGCTGCCCATGCGCGTGCGAGCAGCAGCCCACGCAGCGCGGCCCACGCATCCGTGGCCTTGGCGCGCGCTGGGCCTGCCTTGCGGTAGGCCTGGGCGCTGCCTTGGCTGGGCTTGTGGCGCGCGTGCTTGCTGGGCGATGGCCCGGCTTCGTGCTGGGCCTTCGTCCGGCAGGCCTCGTCCGATGCTAATTCGTACGATACGCTTCCGATTAAATTTCCAGTTCCGGAATTTATTTCCGATACGAACAATATTTAATATTTCCGATTCCGGAATTAATTTCCGTTTCGAACAAATATTTAATATTTCCGTTTCCGGAATTATTTTCCGATTCCGGTAATATTTCCGATTATGACAATATTTCCGTTTCCGGCAATATTTCCGATTCTGGTAATATTTCCATTTCCAATAATATTTTCCGATACGTACCATGTTTCCGTTTCCGGCAACATCTACGACTTGGATAATATTCATATTTCCGATACGATCCATATTTCCGTTTCCGGCAATATCATCGTTTCCGGAGTATTCATTTCTTGCCTGTGACGATCTTAGCTCCCACTGAAACTAAGATCCGTCGGTTCCGAATATTCATAGATGGAGTATTTAATGCCATTAAATACTTGATCCGTTTACGTACTATTTGTGTGACCCTACGGGTTCAGTCAAGAGTAAGCTGTGGATTAATATCATTAATTCCACTTGAACTGAAGCGGCCTCTAGCTAGGCATTCAGCTCACTTGATCTCACTGAATTATTAACTTGTTAATTAATACTGAACCGCATTTATTAGACTTAACATAGAATGCATACTTGGACCAAGGGCATTATTTCCTTCAGTCTCCCACTTGTCCTTAGGGACAAGTGTGCATTTCCTAATTCCTTTGTCGCTCGATGCTTGCTCTTGAACATAAGGTAAGAGTTGTCATCCTTATTATGTCCAGAGGCGTTCCTCGGTTTCAGAGTTCAACTGATCAAATAAACAGATAATCATAGCCTATGATTCATCCGAGCACGGCCATGCATTTCACAGTTTCTAGCTCTCCGAGTGGCCTTGTACAACTTTTAAGCATCTCATCCCGATTTATGGGAGGACAATCCCAATCTTGCGATCTTGAGATTAGACTTCGTTTGATAGGTGATTACCTGAGCGTTGCCTTTATAGCCTCCTTTTACGGTGCGACGGTTGGTCAACGTCAAAGCAACCAGTTCTCAAACAAGTAATCTCAAATCACTCAGGTATTGAGGATTTAGTGTCTAATAATTTAATGAAATTTACTTATGACAGACTTTCATCTCTTACAGTAAAGTTTCATAGGTCTTGTCCGATACTAGTCTTCCCAAAGTATCTATGCAAATGATTATGACATTGCCATGTCCACATAGTTCAAGAAACAGAACTACTAGTCATCTTGCATTCTAATCGTCTAACGTTTTCTATGCGTCCAATTTTATAGAAAACTCCGATTAGGGACCATTTTCAACCTTTGACATTCAAGTTCACTTGATAGACATTTCTTAGTCACAGGACTGGTCCTGACAGTCTATCTTGAATATATCGTCAAGTTGAAGAGACTCATCATTTAATAAACCACAAATTAAATGGAAAAATGAATTCCTTTCATTTATTGTGAATGATTAACCAATAATGTTTTACAAAGATTTAAACTCTAAAACTTTAAAACATTAAACAGAGACATCAAAGCCATTCTCCAATATGCTTGATTCCCATAGCTGCAGTGTGCGAGTTGTGCTTCGCTTGCGGCAGAGGTTTAGTTAATGGATCTGATATGTTGTCATCAGTTCCAATTTTGCTTATCTCGACTTCTTTTCTTTCAACGAACTCTCGTAGAAGGTGAAATCTACGAAGTACATGCTTGACTCTCTGGTGGTGTCTAGGCTCTTTTGCCTGTGCAATAGCTCCGTTATTATCACAATACAGGGCTATTGGTCCTTTAATGGAGGGGACTACACCAAGTTCTCCTATGAACTTCCTTAGCCATATAGCTTCCTTTGCTGCTTCATGTGCAGCAATGTACTCCGCTTCAGTTGTAGAATCCGCAATGGTGCTTTGCTTAGCACTTTTCCAGCTTACTGCTCCTCCGTTGAGGCAGAAGACAAATCCAGACTGTGATCTGAAATCATCTTTGTCGGTTTGGAAACTTGCGTCCGTATAGCCTTTAACAATTAATTCATCATCTCCACCATAGACCAGGAAGTCATCTTTGTGCCTTTTCAGGTACTTCAGAATGTTCTTGGCAGCAGTCCAATGCGCCTCTCCTGGGTCTGACTGGTATCTGCTCGTAGCACTGAGTGCGTACGCAACATCCGGGCGTGTACATATCATAGCATACATTATTGAACCAATCAATGATGCATATGGAATCCCATTCATTCGTCTACGCTCATCAAGTGTTTTTGGGCACTGAGTCTTGCTTAGAGTCATTCCATGAGACATGGGTAGGTAGCCTCGCTTGGAGTCCGCCATCTTGAACCTATCAAGCACCTTATTGATATAAGTGCTTTGACTAAGTCCAATCATCTTTTTAGATCTATCTCTGTAAATCTTGATGCCCAATATGTACTGTGCTTCTCCTAGATCCTTCATCGAAAAACATTTCCCAAGCCAAATCTTGACAGAGTTCAACATAGGAATGTCATTTCCGATAAGCAATATGTCGTCGACATATAATACTAGGAAAGCAATTTTGCTCCCACTGACCTTCTTGTATACACAAGATTCGTCCGCGTTCTTGATGAAACCAAAGTCACTGACTGCTTCATCAAAACGTATATTCCAGCTCCTGGATGCCTGCTTCAATCCGTAGATTGACTTCTTTAGCTTGCATACCTTTTTAGCATTCTTTGGATCCTCAAAACCTTCAGGCTGTGTCATAAACACAGTTTCTGTTAAAACGCCGTTTAAGAAAGCAGTTTTGACATCCATCTGCCATATTTCGTAATCGTAATATGCAGCGATTGCTAACATTATTCGAATAGACTTTAGCATTGCAACTGGTGAAAAGGTTTCATCGTAATCCACACCGTGGACTTGCCTGTAACCTTTTGCAACCAATCTAGCTTTGAAAACTTCAAGTTTCCCATCCTTGTCCTTTTTCAGTTTGAAAACCCATTTGCTTCCAATGGCTTGGTAGCCATCTGGCAAATCGACCAAATCCCATACTTGGTTTTCAGACATGGAGTCTAATTCAGATTGCATGGCTTCTTGCCATTGCTTGGAGCTAGGGCTCGTCATAGCTTGCTTGTAAGTCGCAGGTTCATCACTTTCAAGTAATAGAACGTCATAGCTCTCGTTCGTCAAAATACCTAAGTACCTTTCCGGTTGAGATCTATATCTTTGCGATCTACGCGGGGTAACATTTCTAGATTGACCATGATTCTCACCAGATTCTTCTAAAGATCTCTGAGTTTCATCCTGAATGTCATCTTGAGCATTCTCTAGAGTTTGTTGTTCGACTCGAATTTCTTCGAGGTCTACTTTTCTCCCACTTGTCATTTTGGAAATGTGATCCTTCTCCAAAAAGACACCATCTCGAGCAACAAACACTTTGTTCTCAGATGTATTGTAGAAGTAATACCCCTTTGTTTCCTTTGGATAGCCCACAAGGATACATTTGTCAGATTTTGGATGAAGTTTGTCTGAAATTAATCGTTTGACGTATACTTCACATCCCCAAATCTTAAGAAAAGACACATTTGGAGGCTTTCCAAACCATAATTCGTATGGAGTCTTTTCGACAGCTTTAGACGGAGCTCTATTTATAGTGAGTGCAGCTGTATTTAGTGCATGTCCCCAAAATTCTAATGGAAGTTCGGCCTGACCCATCATTGACCTGACCATGTCTAGCAAGGTTCTGTTCCTCCGTTCTGACACACCGTTCCATTGTGGTGTTCCAGGAGGAGTCAATTCTGATAGAATTCCACATTCTTTCAGATGGTCATCAAATTCATAGCTCAGATATTCACCGCCTCTATCAGACCGCAGTGCCTTGATCTTCTTGCCTAATTGATTCTCTACTTCACTTTGAAATTCCTTGAATTTGTCAAAGGATTCAGACTTATGCTTCATTAGGTAGACATAACCATACCTACTGAAGTCATCAGTGAAAGTGATAAAGTAGCTGAAACCACCTCTAGCATTTGTACTCATTGGTCCACATACATCTGTATGGATTAAACCCAATAGTTCATTTGCTCTTTCTCCAACTTTAGAGAAAGGTTGCTTTGTCATTTTGCCAAGTAAACATGATTCGCATTTACCATAATCCTCTAA
Source organism: Spinacia oleracea (assembly GCF_020520425.1). NCBI lineage: Eukaryota > Viridiplantae > Streptophyta > Magnoliopsida > Caryophyllales > Amaranthaceae > Spinacia > Spinacia oleracea. The sequence continues at coordinate 58,475,910 of NC_079489.1, read as the reverse complement.
GTCAAATGGTTCTAGAATTCCTTCCCTTTGAAGTCTTTCTAAGCGTTTCAAGTTTATATGGCCTAATCGACAATGCCACAGATAGGTGAGATCTGAATCATCCTTTTTGGCCTTTTTGGTATTTATGTTATATACTTGTTTGTCGTGATCTAATAAATAAAGTCCATTGACTAATCTAGTAGATCCATAAAACATCTCTTTAAAATAAAACGAACAACTATTGTCTTTTATTATAAAGGAAAATCCCTTAGCATCTAAGCAAGAAACTGAAATGATGTTTTTAGTAAGACTTGGAACATGGAAACATTCTTCCAGTTCCAAAACTAGCCCGGAGGGCAACGACAAATAGTAAGTTCCTACAGCTAATGCAGCAATCCGTGCTCCATTTCCCACTCGTAGGTCGACTTCACCCTTGCTTAACTTTCTACTTCTTCTTAGTCCCTGTGGATTGGAACATAAGTGTGAGCCACAACCTGTATCTAATACCCAAGAAGTTGAATTAGCAAGTATACAGTCTATAACGAAAATACCTGAAGATGGAACGACTGTTCCGTTCTTCTGATCTTCCTTTAGCTTCAAGCAATCTCTCTTCCAATGCCCCTTCTTCTTGCAGTAGAAGCATTCGGATTCAGAAGTGGGTTGACTGACCTTTCTCTTTGCAGATTTGGCGCCAGTTTGCTTAGTTGGGCTGGCCTTGTTGCCACCTTTCTTAGCATTCCTCTTCTTTCCAGATTTCTTGAACTTGCCCCCACGCACCATAAGCACATCCTGCTTATCACTTTTGAGCGTCTTTTCAGCGGTCTTCAGCATACCGTGAAGCTCAGTGAGCGTTTTGTCCAGACTATTCATACTGTAGTTCAGTTTGAACTGATCATACCCGCTATGAAGAGAATGGAGGATGGTGTCTATAGCCATTTCCTGAGAAAATTGCTGATCCAGCCGACTCATATTCTCAATGAGTCCAATCATTTTGAGAACATGTGGACTTACGGGCTCGCCTTTCTTAAGCTTGGTCTCAAGAATTTGCCTATGAGTCTCGAATCTTTCGACTCGAGCCAGATCTTGGAACATGTTCTTCAACTCACTGATGATTGTGAAAGCATCTGAGTTGATGAACGTTTTCTGCAGATCCGCACTCATGGTGGCGAGCATTAGACATTTCACATCCTTGTTGGCATCAATCCAACGATTGAGGGCTGCCTGAGTGACCCCGTCGCCTGGAGCTTCGGGCATCGCCTCATCTAGGACATACTCCTTTTCTTCCTGCATAAGAACTATTTGCAAGTTCCTTTGCCAGTCAAGGAAGTTTTTCCCGTTCAACTTCTCCTTTTCGAGAATTGATCGAATGTTGAATGAATTGTTGTTTGCCATATTAAAAACTACAATTGACAAGAATAAACAAATAAATAACCATTCACAGTTTCTCTTAATAAACTTAAATTCTAGCATTCATGCATAATTCAATGTTTATTAAGCATTTTATTCAAGTTATGTGTTCCGGCAGGTGTGAATAAAATGATTCCAAGATCCTAAAATCATTGAAGAACTAAGCACAGTTTGTCGACTTAATCCTAGAACATCTTAGGTAAGCAAAAGCCTTTTGCTAATAGTCTAGAAACTATTCTTGGTTGATAGGTACGTCTAAGAACTTATTAGGTAAACCTATCGAATTTGCCACGACATAAAAGGACTCCTTACTTATATCGTTGAGTTTCACCAAAACTAACATGTACTCACAATTATTTGTGTACCTTGCCCCTTTAGGACCAATAAGTAACACCTCGCTGAGCGTAAACTATTACTAGATTGATGTAAAGGATATCCAAGCAAGTGTATATTTTGGCATGGCACCTTTTAACTCAATTTTTAAGTTTGGAACTTAAGGCTCTTACTATGTTGGTTAGATTTTAAGAGAACTAAAATCCTTAATCATGCAACATAATCAAGCTTTTGATCTCATGCATTTTAAGACATATTTAAATAAATAACTTAAAACATGCATAAGATATTTGTGATCTAGTATGGCCCGACTTCATCTTGAAGCTTTGACTTCAAAGTCCGTCTTGAAAATCTCCGTGGGAGGCACCATTTTCTTCAAATAGGATAAGCTATAACTAATTACAACTATTTGATGGTTCGCAGACCATATTTGAATTGAAAAATAACTTTGGTACTTTAGACCAATTACATTCAAATTAATGGTACGCAGACCATATTTTTTATCCTATTTGGGCCATACTAGTCACTTCATAACCTGCAAAACAGTACATATACAATATATACCATTCACCCATTCATTATCATGAATGGCCCACATAGCTGGTTAGTAAAACACATTATGCATCACGTAAACATTTGCAGCAATTAATCAAGGGCACCAATAATCTACCAATTATTCAGTCCTTATTAATTCTAATCAAGTTGTTTTAACCTTAAGGATTTGTAGACCTAATCAAGAGTTTATGACTAAAAAGCGCTCCCACTTAAACCAATAAATTCATATGCTTTACCAATTTTAAACATAAAAATGTATTTCTAGTCTAACCGGAAACATACAAATTTAATTAAAATTTAAAGCTCATATCAATTTATAATTGAATCCAAAAATTTAATTTAATTTCAGTCGTATTTAAATTAATTCATGATTTTAATTTTAGTAAAATAATTAGAATAAATAACATTTATTATAATTATAATATTCAAAATTAAAATCCAAGAAAATAATTCAAATTATTAATTTTAAAATTAATTAAAATTACGTGAACTGAAATTTTCAAATTAAACATTCAAAACGATCTAATCGTAACGCAAACACCCTACGCGTTGCACGCCCATGGACCGTACGCACACAGCCATTGCTGGCCCTGTGCGCGCAGCCCATGCGCTTGTCGCATAGCTGCTGCTTCCCTATCGCAAGCCTCCGCACGCATTGGTGCTCGCTGCGCGCGCCAGCGCTCATCGCACGCGAGCTATCGCTCGCAGTGCGCGCGCGCGACATTTCTCGCTGGGCGCGCGACATCGCTCGCTGGGCGCGCGACATCGCTCGCTGGGCGCGCGACATCGCTCGCTGGGGCGCGACATCGCTCGCTGGGCGGGCGACATCGCGCGCTGTGCGCGCGAGTAATGCTGGGCGCAGCGCTCGTGGCACGCGAGCTTGCGCTCGCTGCGCGCGAGGCTGCGCGCTCTTGTGCGAGGCAGCGCGCGTTGTGGCGCAGCTCGCTTGCTGCCCACACGCGACTGCCTTGGCTCGCCCTTCGCCCATGCCCATTCGTTCATTGCTCGTGGCACACGACACAAGGCAGGGCTGCTGCCTTGTGCTCGTGCACTACGCCCTTGCTCATTGCATTCGTGCCGCACGGGCGACGAGCTCCCTTGCTCGTCGTCGCATGCCCGCATTATACAACACCCCTTAAGGGTAACACGAAGCGTCCATTGCTTCGTGCGTGCAAGTTTTATGAACGAATCGCATAAAAATTTAAAATTTATATTTAAAATTAATGACAAATTAATAAATAATATTAATTTCATAATTTTAGGGCGAAAAATCGAAAATTCATTATCCAATTGATTTCCGATTGTTATGGATTCAAGTCTAGGTCATAAAAATTTAAAATTTATCGTAAATTTACAATTTTTATGGTGGTTTTTAATCATAGGTTTCTAATTAAATTACAATTAATTATGAAAATCAAATTAATTCTAAATTATTCTAATTTTCAACAAATTAATCATAATTACAAATTAGATTGCATAATTAACAAGACTAGGCATTCAAACTTGTTAAACATATGCAGTAGGTCAATCAAAAATTCAAGATTTATCAACAAGAATCGCAAATATTTAATTTAACATCTTAAATTTACGAAATTTTGCATTCGAAAAACTAAAACCTTCGAAAAGTCATAGTTAGGCTTCGAATTTGAGAATTCTGGGTTCGGCAGAAAATTTTAGAATGCCTTTTACATGCGGAATTGACACAAAAATCACTCGATTTGGATGAGTAACGAAGAAACTGCCGAAAAACTGCGTACGTATAATTAAATAAACGCAATTTGCAATTAATTAACAATTACGAAAATTAATCACCCCTTTTAATTCTTGCAAATTTGTAATATTTAACCATGTTCATGCAATTTAGATTATGAAAATAATAAGGGGCTCGTGATACCACTGTTAGGTTATGATACATATGACAATTCATAAATCATGCGGAAAAAACCATAAACCCAGAAAAACATATTATTTACACATAATCATTTAGCATAGTTTAGATGCATACTCTTTGTTGCGTGCCTTCCCTAGCTGCGCCCGAACCGAACAAGAACAAGTCTTTAGGACTCCAAGTGTCGTCCCTCCGTAGATAGTCCACAGCACGTCCGGATCCGCCTTAAGATTGACCAACTAGAATCGCCCTTAAGGTTCTAATATTTTCGGTTAGGTAGGCAAGAATATTGGCTGATTTTTCTGCTTAAAAATCTTAGTTTTGAATACTTAAAACTTGTGTATAAATAATGACCCCTAGGCCTTTATTTATAGAGTTATGGAAAAGGAATCGTAATCCTAGTAGGATACGAATTAATTGAAATTAGAATCCTACATGAATTCTATTTAATTAATTTATCCAATTAGGAATAGGAATTTAATCATACACTAACTCTTGTAGATTTAGGAATCACGCATGAGCACAAACTCACACACACACGGCAGCCACAAGGGCTGCCCATGCGCGTGCGAGCAGCAGCCCACGCAGCGCGGCCCACGCATCCGTGGCCTTGGCGCGCGCTGGGCCTGCCTTGCGGTAGGCCTGGGCGCTGCCTTGGCTGGGCTTGTGGCGCGCGTGCTTGCTGGGCGATGGCCCGGCTTCGTGCTGGGCCTTCGTCCGGCAGGCCTCGTCCGATGCTAATTCGTACGATACGCTTCCGATTAAATTTCCAGTTCCGGAATTTATTTCCGATACGAACAATATTTAATATTTCCGATTCCGGAATTAATTTCCGTTTCGAACAAATATTTAATATTTCCGTTTCCGGAATTATTTTCCGATTCCGGTAATATTTCCGATTATGACAATATTTCCGTTTCCGGCAATATTTCCGATTCTGGTAATATTTCCATTTCCAATAATATTTTCCGATACGTACCATGTTTCCGTTTCCGGCAACATCTACGACTTGGATAATATTCATATTTCCGATACGATCCATATTTCCGTTTCCGGCAATATCATCGTTTCCGGAGTATTCATTTCTTGCCTGTGACGATCTTAGCTCCCACTGAAACTAAGATCCGTCGGTTCCGAATATTCATAGATGGAGTATTTAATGCCATTAAATACTTGATCCGTTTACGTACTATTTGTGTGACCCTACGGGTTCAGTCAAGAGTAAGCTGTGGATTAATATCATTAATTCCACTTGAACTGAAGCGGCCTCTAGCTAGGCATTCAGCTCACTTGATCTCACTGAATTATTAACTTGTTAATTAATACTGAACCGCATTTATTAGACTTAACATAGAATGCATACTTGGACCAAGGGCATTATTTCCTTCACTCTCAGACTTAGGCTAATTGGAACATAACTTTCGTTGGTTGACACTAGATTTTAACCCTTGGGTGTTCATTTGTCATGCGCCATTTTTCTTAATGTTGGCAAGGTAGTTAGTCGGGGAGATCGAATTTTCATTTTTGCAAGACTAGAATCATTATTGCGGCTTCCCTCTTAGTGTGTATTGCTTTACCCCGATGGTAGCCTTATGACATGCCGATTTTGGTATTTTCATGGTTCGTCATGTTGCATTCATGGAAAATCTTTTAGTCCGTACTTAGGAGTATTTCAAGGAGCGAGTGGCTCGAGAGGACTATGATAGTCGTGACCCAATGTGATCATGAGCCTTGAGGCCATTAATTTTTGCTAATGGTATTGACACCTTAGGTTCACTTTGGGGGTTGTGCGACTATGGGGGAATGATTTTCAGAATGTGACTGTTTCCATTTTGCAAATACTATAATATATTCTTTTTATTGATGAGAGAGAGTATTGAGGCCGTAGATTCTTAGCAAGGGATGACAATTACATATGGGTGCTTATTGATTTAAATGTTAGGAAGGGAGACTCAATATGGTTTAACCTTTTAACTTGTAGCACGACACCAAGCATTAGGACCGATTCTATGGATAAGACAACTAAGACTTAGGATTTAGATTGTACTTTGGCATAGCCTAGTCTAGACTCGGATTTATTTTTTATTCGAACATTGTTTTTCCTTGAAGACTCTATATGAACATTAATTTTTGAATACTTTGCCCATGTGACATTCAAGGTCATTTAATTAGCGTGCTCGGTTTTGGAGCCGAACATTGTCGTCATAGGAGGCCTAACAACGACACAAAGAGTTATTTTATTTTTTACAAGTCGCTTTTAGAATTGAGTGCCTTTTCATACGCCCTCGCAGCAATTTTCACGAATTTTCTTTTACTGCTACGTATACTTTATGCGTGGGCACCGAGGCTGCTGTGCCTGACCAAAAGGCCAGGCAGCAACTTCAGCGCCCAGCGGTGGGCGTGAGAAATATTGGCGCCCAGCCAGGGGCGCTGAAAATGCGTCCCTGACTGGTGCTCGTATTCTGGTGTATATGCGACTTTGATTTTGCGTGCTTGCATAATAACGTCCTTTACGCGTTGTGCAGCGTTTGTGGGATTCGTTACGGGCCATCCTGGGCGTCGCTCATTTTTGTGGCGATCGTTCGGGTTTGCGGAACACGTGTTTTGGTATAACTCTTTGGCCAATTGGTTTATGAATATTTGGGCGATTTTTTAAGGTCGTTGGTTTTCTAGCATTATTTGTCACACACAATCACATAATTCGCTACACATAACTAACATTACATCATGAGGCAAAATAATAATATGTCATGTAGTTTATGATAGGCTTCTATGGGTAGTATTTGCGCCGGCTTGGTACCGCTTCTATCGCAGATCCAACACATGCCCCGGTCGAGGTAGTGCCTTCAACAGACGAATTTCGCCCAAGAGGCCAATCACGATGTAAGCCAAGGGGGCATGCACCAATGAGAGGGACCTAGTGGGCGAGCGATTGGGTTTGGGACGGGTGAACTACTAGCGAAAGTGCCGAGTGGACAGCATTCGAAGCGTATGCACCCCCCGGTTGGCGATGGGTATCCTTAGTCCCAACTCCCGAGATGAAACATCCAAGGGAGCCAAGATTTGTTATGCGGTTCTGTCCGTTCACATTAATATGCTGATTTTCAGGTCGTCCCAACTTGATGGGGAAATAAACGCGGGGTAGGATCGTTTCACCCTTCGGCTATTTTGATTACCTACGAGCACGAGTATTTCCTTCACTATCCACATTAATACACACGAGTATTTTAATTAAATTTGTATGTTTCCGGTTAGACTAGACATATATTTTTATGTTTAAAATTAGTAAAGCATATGAATTTATTGGTTTAAGTGGGAGCAATTTTAGTCATAAACTCTTGATTAGGTCTACAGATCCTTTAAGGTTAAACAACTTGATTAGAATTAATAAGGACTGAATAATTGGTAGATTATTGGTTCCCTTGATTAATTGCTGCAAATATTTATGTGATGCATAACGTGTTTTACTAACCAGCTATGTGGGCCATTCAAGATAATGAATGGGTGAATGGTATATATTGTATATGTACTGTTTTGCAGGTTATGAAGTGACTAGTATGACCCAAATAGGATAGAAAATATGGTCTGCGTACCATTAATTTGAATGTAATTGGTCTAAAGCACCAAATTTGTTTTTCAATTAAAATATGGTCTGCGTACCATCAAATAGTTGTAATTAGTTTAATTATAGCTTATCCTATTTGAAGAAAATGGCGCCTCCCACGGAGATTTTCAAGACGGACTTTGAAGTTGAAGCTTCAAGATGAAGTCGGGCCATACTAGATCACATTTATCTTATGCATGCTTTAAGTTATTTATTGCTTTTAAATATGTCTTAAATATGCATGAGATCGAAGCTTGATTATGTTGCATGATTAAGGATTTTAGTTCACTTAAAATCTAACCAACATAGTAAGAGCCTTAAGTTCCAAACTTAAAAATTGAGTTAAAAGGTGCCATGCCAAACTAACATTTACTTGGATATCCTTTACATCGATCTTAGTAATAGTTTTCCGCCATAGCGAGGTGTTACTTATCGATACTAAAGGGGTAAGGTACACAAATAATTGTGAGTACATGTTAGTTTTGGTGAAACTCAACGATATAAGTAAGGAGTCCTTTTATGTCGTGGAAAAATCGATAGGTTTACCTAATAAATTCTTAGACGTACCTATCAACCAAGAGTAGTTTCTAGACTATTAGCAAAAGGCTTTTGCTTACCTAAAAGATTTTAAAATTGAGTCTAAATACATAATGTGCTTAATTCTTCAATGGATTTTAGGGTCTTGGAATAATTTTATTCACACCTGCCGGAACACATAACTCGAATAAAATGCTAATGACTTGTTTAAATTGCATGATTGCTTTAATTTTCAAGTTATTACTCATGATAAATGTTTAGACTTTGCATGCTTCAATGTATGTTTTAATTATTGTTTATAATTCAATATCTTGCACTGCAATAAATCCTTTTAGAAAGGTAACAGTAAATTTCCTTGATTGGTAGTGAATCCAAGAACGATTCACGGAAATGAGAGAAAATGAGCAATTTAAAATGTACGTTTCTTTTAGCGACTTTTATGGTTGTTTTCGAGTATCAAAGACGAATGGCGAACCGATTGGTGCTTGTGAATTCAAAATACAATGTAGTTTTGAGATCAAAAAGCATTGAGTTTAAACGCTCAGCTTTACCAATGGTTAACAACCTAAAATCTTTTTTCCATTTAATTCTCGAATGAGTTAACAGAATATTCAACATAAATGGTAAAAACTTTGTTGGAGTGACATTGGACATGTCTAAACAAAGTATAAAAGTCAACACTAGAGAATTCAATTCGGAAGGCTATTAGAAAGGGTACAAGAAATAGGAAAACAAAGGAACAAATGAAAGGAACTTACAATTCCGTTTCTACCTATAAGTTTATGTTTAAAGAGCAGTGACCTAGCAATCAAACTTCCTTGGTATCATATACCGCTTGAGGTTCTTACTTCGGTAATAACTCAAACAATGGAAGCTAGGCTACACTAATGACCTACAAGTGGGAAATGAAGCATGGAAATGCTACATTAGTTGTAGGGTCATCTAGTTTGTTTTAAGTCCTTTCAAGGCTGGAACTTTATGGCTATTTTGTTCCATAATCAGCATACCTAAATTTCTGCTTCAAACACAGAAAGACTCACATTCAAGAAAAACAAAAACAAAGTTTGTTTGTTTATTTGAATGAAATGGTCATTTACGGGTTGAGTCAATATGCTTGATTAAAACAAACAACTCTTTAACAATAAAAACTTTACTAGGTTCAAATCAACCCCTTGATTTGAGTTCCACTAATCTTTGGCATTGTTGCTTAGACCATATCAACAAGTTAACATTCATAAGCTCTATTTTAATGGACTTTTGAAAGTTGATTGATTTCTAGATCAATTCAAGACAAGCTAGTCTTACTTGTTGAAAGTAACAAAAGATATGAACTATTGTTAGAACGCCTAGACAATAGAATTCAAAGCTAAAGAAAGAGATTTTATGACTTTATTATTTCACCTAGATTTGAGTGAATGTTGGTTCATTTACTCGAAGTGATATAAGTTTGAATCTGTTTGGCTAGTTCAAAGATTCAGAAGTATAAAATCCACTTGGCAAAAAATCATAAAGATCTAGGATAGATCATGTTAATGATTATTTGAGACCAAAATGATCATCAATGATTGTGTGTAGTAAAATTCACAATCTAGCTCCATAAGATATGGCATTTCTAAATTGGAATGATCGAAGTCGATTAGTACTTGATTCGATCAATGATGGATCATAAAGGCTTTTACTATAATTTCTAAAACAAAATGCTCAACTACCACCAAACTAAACCAAATTCGTCAAAGCTATTGAAAAGTAATTTCAGAATATCTTTTCATAATATATATCTAGAGAGTTGTTAAACTCAGTGGGAGCTTAGTGTTTGTTGTTCAACAAACTAAGGCCCAAGTATAGATATATGTTTCATTGTGATTTATTCAAATGAGACACAAGGGTATTGTTTCTACCACGAATTTTTGAGAACATAATGTTTGTTTGCTCGAAATAATGTCCTTTTGGAGATTCGTTTCCAAAATGACAAGTGGGAGAAAATAGACCTCGAAAGCCTTCGAGGCGAACAACAAACATAAACGGACATTCAGGAGGCTTTTCGAAGTTCTTTAGAAAACCCGAACATGTATTCTTTAAGGACTTTAGAAGTGGCTTTAAAGGATAGACATCTCTTAGAAGACTTTACAAGTTCTTCAAGGAGAACAAAATATTCAAAGGACTTTCAACTGGCTATTTATATTCTATTGTTTGATGTTATATACCCAAGTAGGCATAGAGTTCAAGTCACTGGAACTATGAGATTCTTCTATTAGATAGTAAAGAAACATGGAGTTCAGGCCACTGAAGCTATTCGATTCTTCTAATTAGATAGTGAAGAAACCTACAACTTGCAGTCAAACTATTCTCATGTAGATTAATGAGTTTGTGACCTGTAAGAAAGCTATGACGAAACCCAGATTCCCTAAAATGGTTAGAAGCCATATATAGACTCAAATGTTTTAAATGGTTAGAGGCCATAAAACATACTAAATGTTTTGATGACAAAATTTAAATTTTGTTGATTTGCAAGAATAGTTTCACACCTATTGGTTGCAAGTTTGTTTTAAGGATAAAAACCATCAAACATGGAATTGTGTTCACACACAAAGCTAGATTAGTTGCTAAAGGTTACAAGCAAATTCACGGCGTGGGTTGTGTTGAAGCCTCATGCAAAATCGTAATGCTTAAGTCTATAATTCAAGCAATGATTACATATTGGTACATATGGCAATTGGATGACAAAACGTATTCCTCAATCAAATGTTGGAAGAAAACTATGTACATGGCATGTCATAGGATTTGTGGATCCAAATAATGCTTGAAATGAATGCTAGCTTATGAAATCTAAGTACAGATTTAAGCAAGCAATTGGGAATTGGAATTGTATTTTAGTGAAGCTAATAAGTATTTTAGTTTCATAAAATATACATGATTCTTATAGATATATAAGAAGTTTAGTGGGAGTATGTAAAAACTTAATTTGGTCCTATGTGTATTACACATATCTCTCTATTATGAAATAACATTCAAATGCTAATTAATTAGATTTGAAATTATTCATCAATGATGGACCATGGTGAAACTTAGTACATACTGGGTATTAAGATCTATATACCAAGATCTTATAATGTTGTTTTGGATTAAGTAATGGCATTTACTAGATCAAACACGAAATACTCCATTGGAGATATTCGATCCATGTGAATAAATCTAAGTAAAAGATGTCTGAACTATGTATAAGCGTTTACTAAGTTAAACATCAAAGGATGTAAGTAAGATTCTTAACCTATATTATATGTCAAAGAATTTAGCTGGATTTAGTATCTACTGAAACTAGATGAGCTAAAGTTACATGAATATAATTCAATTGGGAATTATTCTGCAAAAGAATTTATCATGTATGATATAATATGAGGATCGCCAAAAACGTATCGTATGGCTTTAAGCATTACGAACATATACCAGTCTCTATTGATCTAAGTGAAGATCAACTAGATTGAGATCAAGAAAAACTTATGGTACTTGAAAAGGTACATAAGAGTAGTTCTTGATTCAAGGAAGTAAAGATATGCTAAATATTGATGCTACACGCATAAACACTGGCAAAGGATCAAGAAAGATCCCTTTGGAGTTAACCATTGACAAGGACGAGCTAAAGAGCATCGTGTTTTGAAATGGAATCATGGATTGGAGACCATGAGTTGTTGCGTGGGAAATTAAAAATAATAATTTCTATGTCCAAGATATAGTTGGAAAGTCTTCCGCATATCTGTGAACTGCTTGGATAAGTAAATCCAAACAAAGCATCATTAGCAACCTATACAGTTGAAGTAAAAGTACTTATTGCCTAAGAATCAATAAAACAGGGTTGTTTATGTTAAGAGTTCTTCACTGAACTTGGGTAGATCACCTATCTGCTGGCTTGATGGTTCTTCATTAAGAAATGCGTAGAACCACTAATGTAGCAAGAAGGACTAGATCACAAAATAAACATACTCAAAATATCTTATCATCATATTTCGAAGAACATTCGATGACAAGGATATTAAGATTGGCAAAACATGATAACTAAACCTATGCAACAAGTGAGAAGCAACACTCACATTGTAGCACTGGAAATCAAGCATAGCTTTGAATTCCATGAACTGTTTTAAAGATGGGTTTGAGGCCCATGGTTGTAAAACATTAGGGTTGAACATTTATCATATATGAAATGTATTTTCATATTCCATTTAATCTTGGTTTAGTATTAAATGATGAGTCACTTCAATTTGACGATATATTCAAGATAGACTGTCAGGACCAGTCCTGTGACTAAGAAATGTCTATCAAGTGAACTTGAATGTCAAAAGTTGAAAATGGTCCCTGATCGGAGTTTTCTATAAAGATGGACGCATAGAAAACGTTAGACGACTATAATGCAAGATGACTAGTAGTTCTGTTTCTTGAACTATGTGCACATGGAAATGTCATAATCATTTGCATAGATACTTACTTTGGGAAGACTAGTATCGGACAGACCTATGAAACTTTACTGTAAGAGATGAAAATCTGTCATAAGTAAATTTCATTAAAATTATTAGACACTAAATCCTCAATACCTGAGTGATTTGAGATTACTTGTTTGAGAACTGGTTACTTTGACGTTGACCAACCGTCGCACCGTAAAAGGAGGCTATAAAGGCAACTATGAGGGGGTCGAAAAAGCACGAGGATAATGCGTGACCTCGTCCCTCGTGGGTGACCTCGTGGCTAATGTTCGATTTTTGGATCGATTGCGACAGAACGCGGGATCAATTTTGCAGCGTGAGGCTTAGGCTTAGGGATTGGAGTCAATACTCAGAATATGAATTGTGTGTCGTGTTCACGTCGAATTTGGGGCTGTATTTATAGGGAAGAGTTCGTGGAAAGATAGAATTGTAGAGCTCTAATCCAAGAAGAATTAGGAGAAAACATGTACCCAGGTATTTTCAGCGCCCAGGGTTGGGCGTGAAAGATTTCGGCGCCCAGCTCTGGGCATTGAAAATAGGATCCAGGCAATTTCAGCGCCCAGGGCTGGGCGTTGAAAATGATGTTTGTGCCGAGTTCTTTGTCAGATTTGGACTCTTAGAATCCAGAGTGTTTGAGACTTATCCGAGTCTTTTAGTGCGTATTAACTTTATGACGGAATGCGTCTGGGCCCGTTACGAACTCTAGGTTCGTTAGGATTTTAATTAATACGTAACTCTTATTTTCAAATTATACTAGGAATAGGATTTCTCTTGCAAATTCTATCTCTTTTAGGATTTATGTTGGAGTGCAACACCTAATTTTGACAGGTTTCTATCTTTTATGACTTGCCACTTTTAGCAACTACCCGTTACGGCAGTTACTATTTTTAGCCCTTGGTCCAAGTTTGCATTTAATGTTAAGTCTAATAAATGCGGTTCAGTATTAATTAACAAATTAATAATTCAGTGAGATCAAGTGAGCTAAATGCCTAGCTAGAGGCCGCTTCAGTTCAAGTGGAATTAATAATATTAATCCACAGCTTACTCTTGACTGAACCCGTAGGGTCACACAAATAGTACGTAAACGGATCAAGTATTTAATGGCATTAGATACTCCATCTATGGATATTCGGAATCGACGGATCTTGGTTTCAGTGGGAGCTAAGATCTTTTCAAAGGCAAGCAAATGAATACTCCGGAAACGATGATATTGCCGGAAACGGAAATATGGATCGTATCGGAAATATAAATATTATCCAAGTCGTTGATGTTGCCGGAAACGGAAACATGGTACGTATCGGAAAATATTAATAGAAATGGAAATATTGCCGGAATCGGAAATATTGCCGGAAACGGAAATATTGTCTGAATCGGAAATATTATTTGAATCGGAAAATAATTCCAGAAACGGAAATATTAAATATTTGTTCGAAACGGAAATTAATTCCGGAATCGGAAATATTAAATATTGTTCGTATCGGAAATGAATTCCGGAATCGGGAATTTAATCGGAAGCGCATCGTACGAATTAGCATCGGACGAGGCTTGCTAGACGAAGGCCCAGCACGAAGCCAGGTCCGCGCCCAGCAAGCCAAGCGCCCAACACGAACCTGCCAGAGCCTCGCCAGGCCCAGAGCAAGGCCAGGCCTAGCAAGGCCATGGCGCGCGCGCGGGCTGATGCTCGTGGGCTGCGAGCAGCGCCTGCTCGTGTGGGCCGTAAGGCCTGCGCGGGTTTGTGCGATGCTCGTGGTCATGCACGCTCGTGTTCATAACGAATCCTAATCCTATCGGAATTCGTGCATTGATTAAATCCTAATCTTAAAAGATTATATTTATTATTTAGAGTTCTAATAGGATTCTAATTAATAAATCCATATCCTAGTAGGATTATAATTCCTTCCATAAACTCTATAAATAAGGGCCTAGGGTCATATATTTAATAGAAGATTTTGAAGTATTCAAAGGTAAGATTTTTAAGCAAAAATCAGCCAAACACTTGCAACCCAAATAGCCGAAAATCCTAGTAACCTTAAGGGCGATTCTAGTTGGTCAAGCTTAAGGCGGACCCGGACGTGCTGTGGACTATCTACGGAGGGACGACACTTGGAGTCCTAAAGACTTGTTCTTGTTCGGTTCGGGCGTAGCTAGGGAGGGCACGCTACAAAGTGTATGCATATGAATTATGCTAAATGATTATGTGTAAATAATATGTTTCCTGGCTTTATGGTTTTTCCGCATGATTTATGTTTATTCATATGTATCATAACCTAACACTAACGAACCTAGAGTTCGTAACGGGCCCAGACGCATTCCGTCATAAGTTAATACGCACTAAAAGACTCGGATAAATCTCAAAAGCTCCGTGTTCTAAGAGTCAAAATCTGACAAAGAACTCGGCCCAGATCCCATTTTCAAAGCCTGGATCTGGGCGCCGAAATCTTCGGCGCCCAGCCATGGGCGCTGAAAATGCCTGGGGCCGTTTTATTTCCGGATTCTTTTTGGATTCGTATCTTAAAATCTATCTTTCCACACACCCTTTTCCTATAAATACAGCCTAAAACCGACGTGAATAGAGGACACACAATTCCATAATCTGAGTATTGACTCTAGCCTTAAGCCTAAGCCTCACACTGCGAAATTGATCCAGCGTTCTGTCGCAATCGACCCAAAAGTCGAACAGAACGCATCCTGCCCTTGGTGCTTGATGAATTAAGCTTAAATACTGAAACATTGATTGGAAACCCCAGATTCGTTAAATAAAAGGAGAAATAGCAAAGCCAAGTGGTTAGTTTTCTGAGAACCACAACGCACCTCTCAAGGGTGCGTTGTAATGTGTCCCTCATGTGATTTAATCGCTTTCATCACCCTTTTATAAAATTGTCAAACTATTAATTTGATTGATCTATCACGTCTAATAAGATAATACCTTAGACAATTGAATTATCATGCTAGGTGTAGACACCTACTTTTGTCCCCGTTCCCGCAAGGGAAAGGTTCGATGATGAAAGCATAAAAACTCCAATTGACAACGCATCTCCTATAAAATAAACGAATCTCGATTCCCCATTTCGTTTCACCCAAAACCTGCTATTAATGGAAACCTGCTAAAAATAGTAACTGCCGTAAAAGGTAGCTTCTAAAAGTGGCAAATCATAAAAGATAGAAACATGTCAGAATTAGGTGTTGCATTCCAACATAAATCCTAAATAGATAGAAAACTGCAAGAATCCTATTCCTAATATGATTCAGAAATAAGAGTTACGTATTAATTAAAATCCTAACGAGCCTAGAGTTCGTAACGGGCCCAGACGCATCCCGTCACAAAATTGATACGCGCTAAAAGACTCGAATTAATCTCAAACTCTATGGATTTTAGGAATCCGAATCTGACTAAACAAAACTGCCCAGACCCTATTTTCAACGCCAGGCTCTAGGCACCGAAATCTTCGGCGCCCAGGCCTGGGCGCTGAAAATACCTGGTACGTGTTTTTTCCTAACTCTTTGCGGATTAGAACTCTGCAATTCTATCTTTCCACGAACTCTTCCCTATAAATAGGCCCCTAGTTTCGACACAACAACACACAATTATATTCTGAGTATTGACTCCAACCCTTAGCCTAAGCCTCTCGATGCGAAACTGTTCACGCGTTCGGTCGCAATCGATCCATAAATCGAACAGAACGTATCCTGTCCCATAATTGAGATTCGTTAAATAAAAAGGAGAAATAGCAAAGTCAAAGTGGTTAGTTTTCTGAGAACCGTGACGCACCTCTCAAGGGTGCGTCGTAATGTGTTCCTTTTCGATGATTTAACTGCTTTCCTCGCCCTTTTTATGAACTGTTAAACTAACCTAATTTGATTGTTCTATCACGCCTAACAAATATAATATTTTTGGGAAATCGAATTATCATGCTAGGTCCCTTAATGCTATTTAAATCAGATAACCACGATCGAATTAGTATTATATGTTGCATATTGCTAAAATCAATTCATGATTCGGTCCAACCAATTTGCAAAAATATTAAAGCCTATAGAAAAACAAGAATAAGAAATAGAGTCCCTTATTGAAATTTAATTACTTGCAACCCAAGTCGAAAGAAAAATTTAAGTCAAAGGAAGAATCCAATTCATCAAGATGCCAAAATTAATGAGCACACAACGAAAAATAAGGGCACGTACCCTTGCCAGAAGGAGCTCTCACACTCCTAGGCACTTAGCCAAGACTCAAAAAGGATCGCTTTGCGTCAATTAAATGGGGGCTAGCACAAGCGTCCATGACCTCTAAAGTACTCGACTTGACCCTCCCTAAAGCGAACTAACTCACTTAAAAATCTCCTTTCACCACTAGACATAGTCGTTCGCTTAAAGACCTTCTTTCACCACTAGACACAGTCATAATCGCCAACAAGTAGTAAGGGCAGTAAGCTTGCAATAAAGAGGATTGTTCTACGGCATCGCCCCATCGTTCCTTCAAACTTAGGGCACCCGTTCATGGTAATTCAAATGCTCGCTAATCCCCTTTGAAAAAAAAAAAAAAATTGGTACATTGCCAATAGGACTTGGCACTTAACCAAGGCTCACTCTACTCAGGAATATGACATGGGCATCTAAAATCGAAATCTGAAAGCATCTTTAATGGGAAGACATAACAGCAACTGGGGGCTAAAAAGTGAAATGAAAATGCTAGGGAAAGAACTAAGTATACCTTGACCTTTTGTGCAGACATACACCAAGTAAATCTAAGTCAATTTGAAAACGGTTTATATTCCCGCAATTCTGGAAAAGATGGCCCTAAAAGCCTAAAGCATACGCCAAACGGGCACAAGTATATCTTGACGCCCGCACCCTGGCTTCCAGCAAATCCTTAGACAGCATTCCAAAAATCGTAACAGTATTTTGATTCATTCATGTAATCCTGTACGAACCCTTCTATAAATCAACTTACTTAGGACACCTCGGACTGTACACAGTAGGATTCGGATTTTAGATAATTTTCAAATGATTTTTAAAGACTTCTTCGGACAAATAAAGTGTCGTTGGTTTAAGCTTAGTGTGCGTCCATCTCGACGTTACAAGTGAGTCAAAAAGATTTTTAAATATGATTATGGGTAAAAAAAAGGCACCTAGTTTTTAGTCAAGGCACACTTCAACATGTGACTACCTTGACCATGGCAATGTCGCACCATACGACATTTACAAAAGAAGTAGCAAAATCACTACTCGAACATACCGCACTAAACGAGTCTGGTTCAAACTATTCGTGATCCGTGTCACCATGAATGCATAAAAACGTATGTAAACCATTATAGCACCAAGCCAATCCCGTAGCTACAATTGGGGGCTTGAGAAAAACACTCTAAAAATGCTCGAAATGACGATTTTATCGTAAATTCTCGACGCCAATGCTATACATACGTCATAGGGGCACAATCCTAAGCTTTAATCGTATAAAACGTATCTTAGAATGGCTACGACCCCTCCCAAATTCTAAAGCACTACTTAGAATATATAAAGTCACCCCACTAACAAGGGTAACTGAAAATCGCGAGTCACCAAAACTCCGATCAAACTACTGCACCTAAACGCTCGCCCTATAAAGCGCCCGTTACACAGTCTACCTCGTTCCAAAGCAAAAGCGAAAGAAAAAAATCAAGAAAGAAAAAAAAAACTGTCAAAATTCTGCCCAGAAATCAATTTCAACGCCCAGAGCTGGGCGCCGATATCTTTAACGCCCCAGCCTGGGCACTGAATCTTTCTGCTAGCCATGTTTTGCCCAGATATAAAAATGAGAAAGAAACATCTATGAATCCTCTCATCGAACAAAGTAATAAGCCGTGCAAACCCACGCAGAAGGTGCTACCCTTGTTCGAGGACCTGAACAAGGCGTGATAAAGTACTCAAATGCAAAAATAATAATGATATCCCAACGCCTGGAGGAATGTTCTAAGACACGCCGTTAGGCCACACAAGCCTACGTTGCACCATAAGTTCAACCGTCCCACGGTACAAGTCAAAAAAAAAAAGAGTAAGGCATATCGCACTAATGCGAGCACAACCAAATTAAAGAGCATGTGTAAAAGAGGCAAAGACTACTTATCACCCAAATTCAAAATGCAACCCACACGACTTCTACATTAAGGATTAAAGGTAGCAAAATATTACCTACCACGGAAGGGATAGCTCGCACCTACACGAGCGGAACCCCAAGGCATCTTTCTCGAAAGAACCTACAAAAATCGTACGCCAAAAGGAAGCATCCCAACATGCATACTTGGGGGCTCCAAGCTACGAAACAACCATAACAAAATAAAAAATCTCGAAGCAAATGTTTGAACAATCGAAAGGGCACGATGTTTAAGCCCACTTCATGAATGGGCCTGAACCCTAGCAAGCCTCTAAGCAAACTATTCAAAATCAGTCATTGCTCAAAAAAAATTCAAGCAAACTAATTAATGGACCGCACAAAACGGCCATTCTATGAACACTCGTTCGCACATACATATCATCATTTTAAGTATCGAACATTCACGAACGCGTTCAAAAGGAAAAAATATACAACAATAAGAGCGGTCAAAGTCTTACGCCTCAAGGTATGTTCCTCGGGCCATATAGACTCGCCCACCTATCGCAATAACTGTACGCCTTAAGAGCAACAGTTCCTTAAAATAATCACCCCAAAGCGACAAGCACCGTAGTCCACCAATCGGCTACGACTTCTCAAGAAAATCATCACATTCTAAAAACAAAAAAAACAAAAAAAAAAACAAAAAAAAAGAGAATACATAGAACTTCCAAGTGAAATAAAAGAATGGACAAGAGGCCAACTGTGTCATCAAAAGACCAGCCCAAACAACACTTTCAACGCCCCACCTGGGCGTGAATTATTTCAACGCCCAGGCCTGGGCGCCGAAAATGAACCCAGGCTCAAAAAAGGCCCTAACTTCTGTTGGGCCCTGCCGCATCCATTCGACTCGAAAATTACCGATTTCCTTGCCGAAAGTCGCACCTCACGACTTTGTTGAAGTAGCACACCACTACAAAGATCGCTCGCACTTACGAGCACGATCCCAAACACGATCAAAGACATTACAAAATGCGTAGGAACCTCTTTGACAAAAAATGACCGTCAAGCATGAGTGCTTGGGGCCTCGAAAGAAAATATATATTTCAAAAAAGTTATGCAAGGTTAAAACAAAATTCCCAGACTACGCTGTACAAAGTCCCGTGTTTGGATAATCTCAAAAGAAAAAGAACCGGTTTACGACCTCAAGACAAAGGTCGCCGTTGATACTTGTACATGGTCCCCTAATCAAGGACCCAGGTAGTGGCAAAATTGAGCCATAAAGACTAGCTCAAAACCATGAAAGAAGATGACCACAAGACAATGGTCCGTCTAAGCACGTTGTCAACCCATATTCAGGTTGCAACTAAATCCGAGCATCCCTCGAAAGAATTCGCTCCTGCAAGAATGAATAAAAAGAAAATTCTCAAAGAAATCACAAAAAACAAAAGAAATAGGAACTTGCCCATCTTCAGTTGGCAAGACCGCGGCACGCGAATCCCAAATCAAAAAGACGAATTCAGGTTCGCTCACCTCCAGCGAGCGGGGCGTCCACCCTTAGCGGACAGGGCTCGCCCACCTTCAGTGGGCGGGGTCTGCGTCACTAGCCGCGCAGGTCCTCAGTTTTCGAAAAATAGAATCTTCAAAAAACAAAATGAAATAGGCTCGCCATCTTCAGCCGGCGGGGTCTACGTCACAAACCGCGTAGGTCCTTATTTTCTAAAAAAAACAAACGAACTTCAAAACAGACTCGTCCACTTCTATCGGACGGGGTGTCCACTCTTAGCGGACAGGCTCGCCATCTTCAGCCGGCGGGGTCTATGTCGCAAACCACGTAGGTCCTTATTTTAAAAAAAAAAGCAAAATAAATTTCAAAATAGATTCGTCCACTTCTATCGGACGGGGCGTCCACCCTCAGCGGACAGGTTCTCCATCTTCAGCCGGCGGGGTCTACGTCACAAACCGCGTAGGTCCTTATTTTCAAAACATCAAAACAGATTCGTCCACTTCTATCGGACGGGGAGTCCACCCTCAGCGGACAGGCTCGCCCACCTTCAGCGGGCAGGGTCTGCGTCACTAACCGCGCAGGTCCTTAGTCGCTGCAGCGATAACTTTTTTCGGTTTTCCCTTTTTCCAAAAATTAAAGGATTGGTTTTCCCTTTTTCCAAAAATTAAAGGATTGGTTTTTCCCTTTTTCTAAAAATTAAAGGATTGGTTTTCCCTTTTTCCAAAAATTAAAGGATTGGTTTTCCGTTTTTCCAAAAAAGAACGATGTGCTGGATTTTCCTTCGTTTTACGTCCTATAAAAAACAAGGGGGTTTTCTCGTTTAGCTAGCCCTGAAAATGAGAATCTTTAAAAACGTTTTACCTCGTGATTGGGCTTGGCCAGGCCCAATTACACTTTACAGCTTTAATTTCGAAAACATCTGTAGCTACTCCCAATGACAAAGTGAGGGAGTTTCTACGCACCTTTAGATCCTTCCAATGACAAAGTGAGGAAGTTTCTATACTATCAGTTGACAAATCCCAATGACACGTGAGGGATATGTCGACACTTCAAGTGATGACCCTTAGGTCAAATGTTATCACTCGGGGGCTCGTGAGACCCTCGCAAAACAGGTCACATACACCATGTCCCCGTTCCCGCAAGGGAAAGGTTCGATGATGAAAGCATAAAAACTCCAATTGACAACGCATCTCCTATAAAATAAACGAATCTCGATTCCCCATTTCGTTTCACCCGAAACCTGCTATTTATTGAAACCTGCTAAAAATAGTAACTGCCGTAAAAGGTAGCTTCTAAAAGTGGCAAATCATAAAAGATAGAAACCTATCAGAAAAAGGTGTTGCATTCCAACATAAATCCTAAATGAGATAGAAAACTGCAAGAATCCTATTCCTAATATGATTCAGAAATAAGAGTTACGTATTAATTAAAATCCTAACGAGCCTAGAGTTCGTAACGGGCCCAGACGCATCCCGTCACAAAATTGATACGCACTAAAAGACTCGAATTAATCTCAAACTCTACGGATTTTAGGAATCCGAATCTGACTAAACAAAACTGCCCAGACCCTATTTTCAACGCCTGGCTATGGGCGCCGAAATCTTCGGCGCCCAGGCTTGGGCGCTGAAAATACCTGGGTACGTGTTTTTTCCTAACTCTTTGCGGATTAGAACTCTGCAATTCTATCTTTCCACGAACTCTTCCCTATAAATAGGCCCCTAGTTTCGACACAACAACACACAATTATATTCTGAGTATTGACTCCAACCCTTAGCCTAAGCCTCTCGCTGCGAAACTGTTCACGCGTTCTGTCGCAATCGATCCATAAATCGAACAGAACGTATCCTGTCCCATAATTGAGATTCGTTAAATAAAAAGGAGAAATAGCAAAGTCAAAGTGGTTAGTTTTCTGAGAACCGTGACGCACCTCTCAAGGGTGCGTCGTAATGTGTCCCTTTTCGATGATTTAACTGCTTTCCTCGCCCTTTTTATGAACTGTTAAACTAACCTAATTTGATTGTTCTATCACGCCTAACAAATATAATATTTTTGGGAAATCGGATTATCATGCTAGGTCCCTTAATGCTATTTAAATCAGATAACCACGATCGAATTAGTATTATATGTTGCATATTGCTAAAATCAATTCAGATTAGTTTAATAGTTAACGCATGTCCCTTCAATTATTTATGCTGAGCTAGTAAGGATATCCTGCCTCTGGAGTTATCGACGAGCGAATTACTCCTCTCGGTAGTTACAGTCCCCCGAACCCTCAATCTCTACCTTGCGGGTGTATATTGAGAGATCCCGACACCAGGGATCGCAAGGGAACCTACGGCCGTCGTGGTCAAACATAATTGCACTCCCTTTATGTCACGATAACCGGGTTTTGTCAGTTTTTCTCATTGTCGTTAAAAACTGAATGGCGACTCCTATATTACTAGTCAATTGGGTGTATACTCACAGGAAATCCAATTACACTTGATTGAATAAAAAGAATCGTCAAACCCACGAGGGACGAGGTCACGCATTAGCCTCGCGCTTTTTCGACCCCCTCACACTAGGTACCTTAAATCAATCTAAATAAGATAATCACGATCGATTTAGTATTATGTGTTGCATATTGCTAAAATCAATTCAGAATAGTTTAATAGTTTAACGCGCGCATGTCCCTTCAATTATTTATGCTAAGCTAGTAAGGATAACCTGCCTCTGGAGTATTATCGATGAGCACTCCTCTCGGTAGTTACAGTCCCTCGAACTCTCAATCTCTGCCCTGCGGGTGTACGTTGAGCGATCCCCATACCAGGGATCACAAGGGAACCTATGGCCGTCGTGGTCGAACATAATTGCACTCCCTTTATGTCACGATAACCGGGTTTTGTCAGTTTTTCTCATTGTCGTTAAAAACTGAATGGCGACTCCTATATTACTAGTTGATTGGGTGTAAACTCACAGGAAATCCAATTACACTTGATCTAACAACGTCACGCCCACGAGGGACGAGGTCACGCATTAGCCTCGTGCTTTTTCGACCACCTCACAGCCTATTTTTCGCAAAAACCGATGCACGCACAGACGACACAAAAGAAGCTAAGTACAAATATGCAATAATATGTACAAAAGTTTGTAGCACGATACGAAAAATAATACATGTCCAAACTAGCAAATGCATGTATACGGCCTACTGAGGCCCATCCTCATCGCCATGGGCACCACCACTCGTGTCAGCACCTTGCGAATCGTGCAGATCGACCATCAAACAGGGTCTCGAACTGAGAGGAATCCTAACTCTGCGTCTGCGGCGCGGGCACCCACCCAGCACGGAAGGGCTGCTGAAACGGCTGAGGCTGGCAACTAGTCTGGAATGGCGGAAAAGAAGGAGCCTGTCAACCCATCTGAGACTGTGGCACCCCAAATGGCCCAGTGTAACTCCTCCTAGGCCCAGTTGGTGGCGGCACAGCTCTCTGACCCAGACCAGCATCTGAAAAGCGCGGTCTAGCATTCGATTCGGAAGCGCCACGATCGCCCTCAAAAGAATGTCGATCCCTCCGAGGAGTTCGCACCGTCTCCTGCATATGGGCCTGCGAGACGACAGTCTGCGAAATTCAAACACAAGTCAGCACATAAATAAACAACTGATAAACTAGAGTAAAGTGGTCAGGCACCATACCTGAGTCGAGTTCGGGTTGCTGCAGGAAAGAGCCGCCCGAGCCGAGGACAACGCGACCTTTAGCTGGTTAACTACGCGCACTACCTGGTTGACCACCCTAGCAGGCACCTGAACCGAAAAATGTCAGCAATCCTGCATGTAAGAATTAGAAAGTATACAATAAGTATGATTGCCAAGAGAACGAATGCCATACCATAGGAACGTCCGCAGGGACCAACGGGTGAGATCCCTCCTCATCAGGGATCACAAGCACCTCCTCCATGATCCTAGACCCGCCCGCTGTGGTATAATGGATCATGCAATCAGGCGGCACCCAACCGCCGAGATCAGTAGGCCCAGGCCGCAACACAGACAAACAACAAGTCAGAACACAACAAAAGAGTAAAAAAACGCGTGCATGAAATCCAAGGATTACACGTACCTCGACGACCGGAGGAAGCAAGATCCCGAGCCGCACAAAGTCAGGATAGATGTGGTCAAGCATCACCAGCTCGCCCGCAGGCATACCCCGTCGCAGTACCGCCCGACGACTAGCAAGGATGCCTGTAGGGCGCAACATACTAGAAGGCGACGACTAGGGCACCCGTGTAAGCTCAGTGGTCTGCCGGAGTACCCGCTCCCCTAAGAATCAGGCAGGACCCTGGTACAGAATCTAGCACCGAGATTGGCGTCGAGCCTACCCTAGCAGTAGGCCACAGGGTAACCCCCGGCCACTCTACCAGACCGAGGGGAAAAGAACGGTAGGCGCTCAAAAGCCCACAACTGCAGGAAAAAACAGTAAAACAGGATAAGTAAGCACACAGCTCATTTAGCACTCCTAAATGATAATACCAAACACGTACCTCAATGAGTCGGCACGACGCACAGAGAAATAGGCCTCTTAGGCCTATCTTGACCGTCAAGAACTCGCACAGCCACATTGTAACACCCCGACAATTCCCTTTTTCTAAAATAACCCTTTTTATAAATATAACTATAGAGAATTATCAAAATATTATCGCCCGTGTGAAAACGTAACGGCTTATTTAGAATTTTGTAGTGGAAAACATAAAACTAACTTTTAGGTTTATAAATAATTGATTACATATTAAATCCAAAAACCAATCAACGAAAACAAGGAAGTATAAATAATACGACAAGTTTCAAGTCCAAATTAACAAACCAAGTCACTTAGCAAAACAAAAATAAATACAAGCTCTCTAATCCCGATCCAAATGATGCATCATCTTCAAACCTGTAGATGGCAACGCTTATTGATCCCTAGAGACTGCTCACCAAAAATGGGTCATCACAAGATCAATAAGGCATAGCCATGATCAACACACACAAACAAAGCACGTAATCAGCAAAGCTGAGTACTACATACTAAAACAATAACAAGCCTAACAAGATACTATTAAACGAACAACCCTAACATGACACTAATAAAACATAGGAAAAATTACTTTAAATAATCCAACCTTTTGTCGATTTTCCGTTAATAATCCAACATTTAAATTATTATCTAATAATCCAACCTTTGCACCCCATTTACTTCTATTGCACCCAAGTTACCGGGAACCGGCTAAAAGGATTAAAATAAAAAAAAAGATAAAAAAAACTCGCCCTTCTTCTTTCGTCCTTCCTCCATAGCTTTCTGTTCAGTGTGATCTCTCCTCCCTCCCAGCATCCCTTCTCTGATCTCTGCTCTTGCAAAAAAAAATCAGAACACCAGCAGCTTCATCAACTTTCTTATTTTCTTTTCCCACTCCCCCTTTCCTCCTCTATATTCCTGGAGCTTCCATGGAAGCCACCCAGCCATGGCGGTCGTCCTTTCTCTCTTTCACAATTGCAGGGTTTTATCACCAACATGTTTTTTTATCACTCTCTCTCTCCCACCTTCACTACGAACAACAATGGAATCACTAGAAGAACCCAATCGTAAAATACTAGACAAAATTGACGCCTTGAAAGCTCAAAGGAAACATTGAAGATTGATGCCCTTTAATTTCAACTTCGCTATTCTTTCGTCGCCGAAAAAACCCCTTTAACAACGCTTTCCCTTTATTCTCCACCGTCCCTGATGCTATTTAGTATTTACAGTTACAGTCTTCATCTTTTGCTCCCTCTTTCGGTGTTGAAGGTCTCCATTTTTCATTTAAATTTCCAATTCATTTATTTTTCTAATTTTCTCTGATATGTGTTTAAGATTTAGACTGTTTCTTTGAAATTAATTTAAATTTTTTGACTAATTCAATATTTTTTCCTAAATATGATCCAATTCCTGAAATTTGGATTGTGTTTAAATTGCTATGCGTCATACAACATTGTTACAATATGTTAATATTGAATTAGTTCAATTGTTGATTTTTCAATGTTGATGTTGTTCTGGCTCAAAATTGAGAGAAAGGAATTGATTTTCGGCTTAATCGAATCACTAAATCTGGGAGGAAGAAGAAAGAAACCAGAAGGGAAGGAAGAAAGGAAAAAGAAAAAGAATTAAAAAAAAGAATAAATAAATAAATATATTATTTTACAAATAAATAGATAAATTATAGCGAATGGTTGCATGACATGTGTATAGGTGACCTGTTGTATCGAGTTGGTGACCGGTTGGGTGCAATAAAAGTTAATGGGGTGCAAAGGTTGGATTATTAGATAATAATCAAAAGCTTGGATTATTAACGGAAAATCGTCCAAATGTTGGATTATTTAAAGTAATTTTTCCTAAAACATAAGTAAGGGCAGACAAAACATGTTAATTTGACGACCATACTTGACTAGACTAGGCTAAACTGGACTAGACTTTATAACAATAATATTATTTTAATTGAAATAGTCAATGGATCGAGTTGTCCAACCAGAAGTCTTTACTAAGGAAGACGAGGTACGGGCGCGACTCCGTAGCCTCAGTGACCTGCGATATCGAGGAACTTTTGAATAGAAATAGGACACGATGATCAATCCGGTCCTAGAAAAGGCCATGGGCTACCACCATGAACCCCAACTCCTGTTTGTCCGTCACTTTAGACGTGCACAGTCTAAAGCTATTGCTACTCAGTTTCACTTTACATGATTTACAGATTAAAACTCTATTGTGACTCAACAATCACATAAGGCATACAATCAACATTTATTCACAACTGTTTTTATCTTGGAATTAAGTAAGTGATCACAAAGGTGTCAATCAAGACTTATTCCAATTAAATCCAACCTTTCCTTTAATACTGATCAACCCCTTATATGGGTATAAGGTTTCAACTTACTAAACAAGGTCCTCGGCCCTCATAAAGTAGTGAAAAGCAAAAAGGAAACAACGATCAATCGATCTAAATCAATATATATAAAATAATCTAGTGTTCCCAACCAAACATGTTTGAATCAACCATCCATACTAACATGTTATAATTCTCACAATGAAATATATGTTCAATATGCCCATCCATCAATATTAAACATGCAATTTCAATATAACCAAGTTCATCAACCATTTCAACATAACCAACAAATAACACACATTCCAAGCACACAGGTATGTACGTACCTTGTGTAAACAAACTGATAGGCCACTTTAACACTTTCAAAAGTCGCCTAAAGAGAATTCTCCGCCTAAAACAACCAACAAATAATCCCAATGAATTTCTAATCATTGGAAACCATCACTACTAGAAATTGAATATTTAACGTCGACCTACTAACGACAACCGCTGTTTTTTTTCGTTAAAGCATTGTTGCGCTTACACTATTACGAGAAATAACAAGTTCATCGTTAATGTTCATCGAAAAGATAAAGAGAAATAAGAAAAATAAAATAGTGTTCGTCGTTATTCTCAATTCCCAGTAGCGCCATGTTTTTATTGTCGTAGGCCGACCTCAAATTTCCCTCATCTCCGTCTGTCCGACCTAAAACCCTCAATAATGGTTCTTTCTCTTCCCCCTCTCTATATCCTTGAATTCGCAGTTTTCCGATTCTTGTTATTCTAAATGAAAATAATGGGTTCTCTCTCTTCCCCCTCTCTATATCCTTGACCAAAGATGCAGTGGAATTAGTCCATGTACGGCGGGCGCCATTAACCTTGAATTCGATCTCCCTATGCGCAACAACATTTGCTTTTTTGGTAATGTTTTCTCCCTCTTTTTTACATTTTCTTGCTTTTTTCCTTTAAAAATAAATCAGGGTTTGATTTAGCCTCTCTAGTTCAAGTGATTGAAATTGTGTTCAGATAACGCTGACAATTTTTTGAATTGCAATTATCTAATTCGATCTTTGTCAGTTCCGCAAGGTATTTTTCTTTAATTAATAATTTAATACCATTAATCTCAAGCCTTTTTTTGTATGAATTGAATTAGTAGTTGAATCTTGTATGAAGGCAAAACTGATTTTGTTCTCTTCTGCGTTTGGGGTTTAATCTTATCGTTACTTTATTTTGGATTGAAAGAGTCCAGTTTATGGTTTAGGAATAGAGTTAGGTTTTTAATAAACTAAAAGTTATGTTTGATTCTTTGTTGCTTCTAAGTATGTATATTATGGCAAGCATTTACGCAAACACAAACAAGAACTTGAAGTGCTTTTATGTATTCTTACGTTAGGAGCATTAGCCTTTTTGTTCCTTAATTTGGTTGGAGATTTATGTAATTAGTGTCCACCTTCGTTTTCAAAGTTATTTTAATGTAATGTCCTTTAAGAAACTTTTGTTTTTGAATCATGGCTTGCTGATCCATATGGACTTCGTTCTACAACACAAGAGGATTCAGATTCTTCCTCTAACAAAATGTCTGGCACACAGTCGTTGCGGGGCGATACTGCATTGATATTACTAAGTACCTTGGTTCTGCGGCTTTCAGCAAAGTTGTTCAGGCTCAAGATATCCAGACTGGAGTTTATGCTTGCCTGAAAGTCATTAAAAATGACAGATTTTGTTTGTAAAAGTTTGGACGAAATCGAACTTCTCAAGTATGTCAATAAGAATGATCCTGCAGATAAGCACCACATTTTACATCTCTGTGACTACTTTTACCATCAGGTTTGTACAATGTGTGGGAATCTCTATGACTACTTTTACCTTCCCCTGACTATGTTGGTCTTAATTACTGTTGTTTCATCTGTTGATTATGAAGTATAACATGAAAAGGGTTCCATTGAAATTTTATGCACTAAAAAAAACTTCCCGTAAAGAAGCTGGCCAATGCAGTAAGTTAGTAGCCTTAGTAAAGAAATCTAGTGGATAATTTGGTCAGAAGCTAAAGAAATATTTTTTTGTTAGTGTTATGTTCAAAATCAAAGCAACCTTGTTTATATTAAATAAAAAGATCAACCTGTTTTGACATTCATTGTGAAATTCTTGCAGATAAGAAAGTTCCACTAGAAACCTAATTTCTAAGCAAAAGCGCAAGGCTGGTGGAGATCCAAGAGAGTTGGAGTTCTTCACATTCTCATCCAGCGGGTATATATTATACTTTGTATTACTTGCATAGGATACTAAATTATCATGGTTTTTATGTTTAAATTGCTGGTGCGGTGGTGCAAAGTCTTTTTGTTCAATGTTGCTTTAGGTCACTAAACTTGAAGGAAGAGCAGAGCTAACATACTGTCTTTCTCAAATTGAAGTAAGCTAGTAATTGTTGTTCTGCTGCTGTGAGCTACCTATTCCTCTGATGTTTATTTGATGCATTAACAGGTCATGAACACTATTGTTCCAAGAGTCCTCCTATCCTTTTTCTTCAATTCTTGATTTGTAGGGGTCCAGGGTCGTCCATTTTAGTACTCGTAATTGCATCCTACATTTAGATATAATCTAATTGATAAAAATAGTAGATACCCATCCTGCTCATGTTTGTTTGTTAAAGAATTTAGATTTATTTTGGATTGTTTTGCAAAAGAGTTATTCTATAGTATGAGCTAGATTGGTTTTAGATATACTTTGCTTGTTTCTTTGCTAGTTTTTTGCAAGCTATAATTTTGTTTTAATTTAACTGAGCAACGCTTTAATGTGGATCAACAAAACTAGTATTACTAGGTAGCATTCAACATAACTTACCAAGGTTTTGAGCGTTGTTGTTGGGGGATGAAGAAGTTGTACATTACTTTTCCATATAACACTTTCTTTCGGACGTTCATCTCATCTTGAAAAGTGACCTACCTGGAAAAGTAAAAGTATTTTTTGTTCCATATACTGCGACAAAAATAAACAGTTGTCAGTAAGGGAATACTTTCAGTTGCTCTAATTTTTGTTTGTTCCTTAGTTCTAAGTTTCTAATGTCTGGCAAGGCATAGTACATAATCATATGCAATAATCCCCTTTCATTCATTCCCCTGTTATCAGCATGCAATATTGTTCTATTATTATATTACCTGAAAAGAGAACCTAGAATATTTAATTTCTTTTATTCCACCACTTTGCTGATTAACTATATATGCTAATTTTTTTGTTCGTTCCTGGCATGAAGACCACCAGTCATGATATTTAGGTGAATAGGTTAAGTCAGTGAATAACGTTAATTAGGCTTTATCTCCACACAAGCTAATACTGGCAGTCGTTTCAAATAGTGTGTAATAGTCGCATAGGGGCACTTTTGGCATTCCATTATGATTCTGTTACGTAGTAGCTTGGGGAATAAGTTTACCGGTTAGAGTAGAGAGGGAAGATAAAGAAGCATAATATCTGTACATATGGAGGATATAAGTGAGAACCATAGTCAGAGAATTGAGAATTTTATTTTGATTTGTTTTTGCTTGTAGTTTGGGAGTGTCCTGACACTTGAAGGCCAATTGTTGATGATTTAATTGTATCAACACTACAGTCAATTAGTCTTCTGTCAAGTACATCTACTTCCCAGATTACCATGAAAATCTTCATCTAATTCTTTTAGATTTAAATATTCAATACATTACATAATTACATAATGGTGGTCGTATGTGGTTGCTGACATCTTTGTTTTGTACTTTTGTCAATGGTGAAGTTAGTACGTTCTGTTTTTGTATTCTTCATATCTAGATTTGGTGCTGCAATTGCTTAACGTTTACAACAATCTGAGAAACTTACAGAATGGGTTACGGAGCAAGCTCCTGAGGTAGATGACGTGTACTGGCCATTTTCCAAGCAACGTTCTTGCAAAGATGGATGTCTAGAGTGGTGATAATAGTCGCAAGCACACTTCTGATTCTTCTATTTCTTATACCAGTTGTGCTTGTACAAGTCTTGCCAATCTGTCCCAACTGGAGGTCTGGTTCCCCTTCCTGACAAGCATTTTAACCGCGTAAGTGATTATTCCATCTCGCGAGTTTCTGTGAACATTGCTAGTTCAATCTGCTTGTCATAGAAAATTTTTAGAATTGTAATTTCTTTCTTCATTAATCATCATTATAATTGGGCCCTAAACTTATGTTATATTTTAAGATTTGGAGAGAAGAAATCAAGGAGGAAGAAGGTTTATTGAAGTCTGCATGGAAGGAGGCTACCCTGAAGAGCTCTCAAGCTTTTGTCAAACTACAGTTTTTGCATATAGTTTTGTATTGATCAACTAGTTAGATTTTTATTTTGTTCTTTTAGATTGAACAAGAATTACGTATCTTTTAGGTTTTTTAGAATTTAAAGACAAGGGGATGTGATTTTTGATAACATAACTTGAAATTCTATTGTCAAAAATATTTTGAGTAATGAAATTTTAATTTTTTTAGTTGATTTATATCTATATTGTTTCACAGGGAAAATGTAGGTGCTTCGAAAAGCGCAAATAATATTATTATGATTGCAATATTATCGACATAATAGTTGGTCGTTATTGCCAAAATTCAAAAATTTTGAATCTTGGGAAGGACATTTTACAAGGGATATTTTGGTCGTTATTGCTTAATTGATCATAGTGAATAAGTATTTAACGACGAACTATTGTTTCGTCGTTAAGCATTAACGACGGATTATTGTTTCGTCGTTAACTTTTAACAATGAAATTTTAACTTCGTCGTTAATTATTAACAACGAATTATGATTTCATCGTTAGAAGTTAACGACGAAACAATAATCCATCGTTAATGCTTAACGACGAATCGATAATCCGTCGTTAATGCTTAACGACGAAACGGTAATTCTTCGTTAATAAACATTAATTATTAACGACGAACATCGTCGTTAAAGCCAATAACGACGGAACCTGTTACAACGAACATCATGACCGTCGTTAAAACCTTTGACGACGAAAATTGAGGCTTTTAACGACGAAATTGTTCGTCGTTAATTGTCCTTTTTCTAGTAGTGCATAATAAAGCATTCTAAATGCATCCTAAACATATTTAGAACCTTCCCCAATATCAAAACTTAAACATTTGATTTCCTAGCATCATAATTATTAAATTAGTGGTTGAAATTCGTTGAAAACTTTTCGCACACGTCGTACTTTAAATTTTCAGCAATCTAAAGTAATTAAAAACTTACTCAAAATATATTCAACATCTTTAACATATAAAAAAACAATAACTTTAATAATTTATAATCGTTCTATCATGATTTAAAGCCATTTAATCCTCAAAAGTCACACTTTACTACTTAAAGGCACTAATTTAACCAATATAATATAATCTGAAAATTAGTAACTTTATTATATAATTCGTATAATCTGAAATCTATAATTTAAATCATAAAAACTATTATTTTCATTCAAGAAAACATAATTCGAATTAATAAAACATGATTAAACCCTAACTTATATTTTAATCAACCAAAACTGAAAATAATTAGTTTATAATATCCACACCAAATCTGAAAATCATATTCAAACCATAAAAATTATAAATTTAATTCAAGAACATAATTTAAATTAACAAACTATAATTAAAATAATTAGTTACTTAGGGTTTAATAAATAACCAAGAAAGAGGGAGAGAGAAGGCGGTGCACGACGTGACAGCGATGGAGAGGCTGGCTGGTTGCTGTCGTGGGCGGCAGCGGTGGTTGCTGTCGTGGGTGGTGCTGTGCGAAAATCGAACAAGAGGAGGGGAGTGAGGAAGGACGAACAGCAGCGAACGAAAAAGAGAAGGGAACAACGGGGAAGGGGGTGCGATGGCTTACCGGCGGTGACTAGCGACGGTGGTCCGACGGCCTTGGTGGATGTGCAAGAAGACAGAACGTTAAGGAGGAGAGAAAAACGCAAGGAAGAAAGAAGAAACAGGGAAGGAAAAGGACGACGAAGAAGAAGGTCGAAGAAGAGGGGTACTTATCGGCGGCGGTTGCAGGTTGGCGGCTGAGCAGAGCCACGAATGAAGGAGGGAAGGAGAGATGAACGGCAGCGTGAGGGAGGAAAGGCTCTTGAGGGTTTGAAATTCACGTGAAACAGAAAAAGGGAGAGGAGTTGTGTTTTGGTTTTACGTGAAGTAGAGTAATGGGTTATGGGTTTATACTATTGGGCTTTCCCAATTGGCTAGAATTTGGATTCAGCTTTTATGATTCGAATCCAAAACTGAATAGGATCGTTTTCTAAATTCAATCGATTTTCGTAATTCAAATTCTTTTCAACTTCAAATTCTAAAATTATTTTTGATTTCGTAAATCATTAAAATGTAATAAATAAATATACGTTAATTATATATTTATTTCTAAAATTCGTAAATTCTTATTTAAATATATTAAATATACGTTAAAATATATAAATAAAATGTATAAAATTACGGGGGATTACACACACTCATATGGCTAATCAGGTTCGCATAGGTTGCCTCGCCCAAGCAGATTTAACCTAGCTCAGATAACTCCCGCACCAACGGGATCAGCCAAGGATCCACTCTCTTAGAGCGGTTCGACAAGAGCGTCGAACTCAAAAACAGTAAGTAAAAGATGCGAGCATACATCCTCGCAGAAGCACTAGAGGGCGGCCCTCCGCAAAACATCCACCAGCAAGGAGTAAGGCATCCCCTTCCCTTTATACTTGGCCACCTCTACTGCCAACTCCTCCCCGATACACTATCTAACCATATTTGCAATGGCATATCTCCGTCTCTAACGCTGAAACTCGAGGTACCCGTAAAGGACAGACCCGTAAGGGCAATGTAGTCCTCGGGAATAATAGTCATCTCCCCCCACGGGAAATGAAAAGTGTTGGTGGTATCCCACCACCACTCCAGAATCAAGGGCAAGAACCGCCTAGATGCATTGGGGCCCACGACTTCCCTAAAAACGCACACCGTCGGATACAAGGGGCACTCCTCCACCACTGCACGGGTCCGCCCGTCCAGTTTCCCCAAGCGCTCCACAAAGTCCGACCCACCGTAAAGTCGACAAGCCGTATCCACCTCGGCCCTACCGGAGCGAAACCGGGACACCACATGATGCTCCAAGTCATGGTGAAGGTCGACCCCGTCATATTCCATTGGGCCCAACCATGCTGGCTCGTCCTCGGGGTCAGGACCCCCTCCAGACTCCAACGGAGGAGACAAAGAGTCATTCCTCTCCCTCTGAGAGCCCCGAACGGGCCGATAAGTGTCCTCTCGTCTCATCAGACGAGAAGGGATTACCCGTGGCTGCATCATGTAATCCAAAGCCTCCCCCTCAGTGGAGGATGAACTTTCACCTGACATACTACGTTTTGCAAAAAGTACGAAAAGACATAAGACATCACACCTTGGGCCCAGTAATGCAAGCAATTACATTCTGAAATTCCGAACTCGACAAGCTAGTGGCATCAAAAAATTTTGTTCCCTAAGTATGAGCATGTTGCTAAGTTCACAATTAGTAATAAGGTTCATACATGCGAAATCGACCACAAACTGTTCCGAACATCAAAATCATGCATTTTCTATCATCCATAGACTCTATAAACAACAAGCAATGCACTAAGAACACCTACATTGTGCCCCCAATACCAATTCGTAGGCACACTTTGGGGCTAATTTTGAACAAGTTCAAAATTGTCCAAGATCAACATACTTGCAGAAATTAACATGCCTAGGAACATATACATGTTATAAACATCACATACAAGCAAACAATTGCAAGAAATTGGGGCAAGAATAAAAAAACCCCAATTCAATTTGGGCATGAAATGTCATACGGATTTCTACTCAAAATCAAGCCAACACTGAAGTTAAACTCGAAATTACTTACATATACGTGATCTATATTGACTTGGGAACAATTTTGGTGAAGAAATCGTGCAAAACCGAGCAGAATTGATGAAGAACGATTGAGAGAGGACTCGAAAAATCGAACAAGCAGCAACAGAAATGGTGAACTCTGCGTTGGACTTTTCCAGCGCTTAAAATCAAGCGTTGAAAAATTTCAGCGCTCAGTTTCACGCGGTGGAATTTTCCAGCGCACAATTGTCCCATTTCAGACAAAATGTTGGGCACTTCGCCCCATTTCTGGCCAAATAACCGCTTAACTTTGTTTCGTTTTCCCGCGGAAAAGTAACGGTATCTCAAAATATTTATTGTTATAATAAAAAATGATTCTGGTGGCCCACTAATAGACAACTATATTCAGGGAATCACCGTAACCCATTTAGATAACGGTTCCTTAAAAATTTAATTATTTTCAAAAAAAAACCTGTATTCTGAAAAATCCCGAATTCTGTATTCTTAAAAATTCTGTATCTTGAAAAATTATGTATTTTGAAAAATTTTGTATTCCGTATTCCGTTACGAGGTTTATTCATTCCTCGTTAATAAAAATGTCAATATTCCGTATTTCGTATTTCGTATTCCGTATTTCGTATTTCGTATTCCATCATTCCGTAATCTGATTCGAGGTTTATTCCTTCCTCGTTAATAAAAATGTCAATATTCCGTATTTCGTATTCTGTTTCCGTATTCCATATTCCCTTATCATTCTTTATTCTGTGTTCGGTTATCATCCCGTATTCTGTCATCATTCTCAAAATAAATCAAGATATGTATCTGTTTTCGAAAAACTCTGTTCCGCCATTTGAACGCATTCAATGACTCTGCGAGAAGTCGGTTCAAGTCAATAAGTTCCCGATGACTCGTGAGGGGACTATTTGCATTTCTAGTGATGACCCTTAAGTCAAATGTTATCACTCGGGGGTTCGTGAGACCATTATTCGGACTTAGTCTTAACCAGGCTAGTTTCCAGACGCACTCCGTCTACCAATACTTTGATCATCGTCTTGCTCAGACTCAATTGAAGTGGGGGCTAAGTGGCTAACTGTAGACGCCTACATTTGTCCCTAGCCCCGATACGGTTTGTTCGATGATGAAACCAAACACCGCTTGACTAAGCTTTCCTAAATATGCTACGAACGATCCATCACTTACTGATGATCCCGTAAACCGTATTTCCATTTTTAGAAACTATTATTTATAGTAACTGCTATGCCTGAACATTGCCCAGAACGACAATTGTATAAGAAAAATTATCTGAGTGTTTAAGTCGCATTACGATTTATCGTTGGATAAAGAATGAGAGTTGCATCTCAGCTCATATTCTGAAGGATAGAAACCGTGATAAGATTCGGGTAAAAATCGATAAGACTGGAAAAGTGAAGTAAAACACCAGCTCTAGAAAATTCTAGCGCTGGCAAAGTACGCGCTACATTATTCCAGCGCACAAATCCAAAGCACCATTTTATTCAGGCGCTGCAATTTATTTCTCGCACAATCAAGCAAAGATAGAGCTAATCCAGTTGTCATCAAATGTAATCCCCCGTAAATTATAAACATTATTTATATATTTTAACTCATATTTAATATACTTCCTCCGTTCCGGAAATATCGCACCATGGTTGACTTTTATTCGTCTAACCATTACTTTGACTCTTAATATCTCAAATCGTGTGCAAGTAAAAATTATAAAAAAAAATAATATTTAGAAAATATATATTGATACGAATCTAACAAGACTCCAAGTGACTAAAATTTTGTTACGAATGAATCACAAAAAATGGTCAAATCCGTAGTGTGAATAGTGCAAAAAAACAAATGGTGCGATATTTTCGGAACGGAGGAAGTATTTAAATAAGAATTTACGAGTTTTAGAAATAAATATATAATTAGCGTATATTTATTTTACTACATTTTGAATATTTTTAACGATTTACGAAATCAAAATAATTTTAGAATTTTAAGTTGAAAAGAAAATCAAATTACGAAAATTGATCGAATTTAGAAAACGATCCTATTTGGTTTCGGATTCAAATCCTAAAACTAATTTCCTAAGTCTAGCCCAATTGGGAAAAGCCCAATATTATAAACCCATAACCCCAAACAACTCTACTCCCTTCTCTACCTCTAATTCACGTGAAACAAAAAAAAAAAAAATAATTAAACAAAGCCAAAACCCCATTTGAACTTCACGTGAAAACCCAAAAGAGAAAAAAAGCAAAACCCATCTCTCCTTCAAACTCACGTAAACCAGCAAACCCTCAAACCTTGGTACTCTCTGCCCCAACCGCCAGCCACCGTACACCCGCCGGACCACCACCGTCCTCGTCACCGCCGATAAGCCCTTCTCCGTCATCCTCCCTTTTCTCTTTCGTTCCCCTTTCATTTTCGTTCTTCTTTCTCTTCTTTCTATGTTTCGTTCTTTCCCGCTTAACCATTGCTTCGGTTTTCGCACAGCACCACCGCAAGCATCACCTTCACCCTGTGCGCAGCCGCGCCGCTGAGCCACCGCCCTTTCGCCGCCGGTATGTTTCTTCCTTCTCCCTCTCATTCGTCCTTTCTTTCATTGTCTTCTCTCCTCTTTAATCGTGGCCTTGTACTCGAACATCACCTTGTTTGCGCCCAGCCACGTCTCCAACCTCCGCAAGCCGCCGCCTTACCGCCGGCCAACCCTCCTCTCTCCTTCTTTACTTGGTTATTTCTTAAACCCTAAGTAAACTATTTATTTTAATTATATTTTGTTAATTTAATTTATGCTTTGATTTAATAAACTTATGATTTTTATGACTTAATTAGAATTTCATATTTATATATTATGTTTAAATA
This sequence comes from Spinacia oleracea, assembly GCF_020520425.1. NCBI lineage: Eukaryota > Viridiplantae > Streptophyta > Magnoliopsida > Caryophyllales > Amaranthaceae > Spinacia > Spinacia oleracea. Next base: position 58,437,982 of record NC_079489.1, on the reverse strand, counting down.
ATATATTTAATTTTCAGATTATCTAAATACATTGAAATATTAATTTTTGATTATCTAAAGTATGAATTTCAAGGTTTTAATAGTTGTAAATCATGGTAGGACGATTGTGGATTATTAAATTTATTGTTTCGATGTTCCAAGAACGTAGATTGGCCTTGGTGAAGCTTTTAAATGAGTTTATATTGCTGAAAATTTAAAGTACGATGTTTGCAAAGAGTTTTCAACGAATTTCAATCACTAATTCAATAATTATGATGCTAGGAAATCTATTATTCAAGTTTTGATGTTGGGGAAGGTTCTAAATATGTTTAGGATGTATTTGGAATGCCTTATTATGGTTGCGAATGATTAGAAATTGATTGGGAATATTTGTTGGTTGTTTTAGGCGGAGAATTCTCTTTAGGCGACTTTTGAACGTGTTAAAATGGCCTATCAGTTTGTTTACACAAGGTACGTACATACATGTGTGCTTGGTGATGTGTGTTATTATTGAAACCATGTTGAATTTGTCGATGAACTTGGTTATGTTGAAATTTACATGTTTAATATTGTTGGATGAACATGTTGAACACGCATTTTGTTATGAGAATTATAACATGTTAGTATGAATGATTGATGCAAACATGTTGGTTGGGAACACTGGATTATTTTATATATACTAGTGTGTGCCCGTGCATTAGCACGGGTAATGATAAAACAAAAATAAAAAAGAAACCTACATAAAATTTATAGAAACTAAATAATACTTAATATTTTACACACAAAAAAAATCAAATTAAATATAAAGTTTTGGCCGTACAAATCATTTTAATAAAAAATTTAAAGTTTTATACTGAAAATGAATGGGAGACATAATTAAAAACAAGTGTACAAAATTAAGGGCGTTTTTCTCCTCTCTTTTCTCTCTCCTCTTCTAGGGCTTTGTTTTCTTGGTTGTTCTAGGCCGTATCAATTACAATAGTTAATAAATGTAATAGAGAATCTAGAGTTTTTTTTTTCGTTGTGCATATTTTTTTAAAAGATATCTTTAAGATTTTAAAGTTTCTTTTATGGGTTAGAAACCATTTTTTTATTTACGTTGTCTACAAATACAACATTTGATCAATTCTATCAAAAATGTGATTTTATTATATTAAAAAGTCTAATATCATTAAGATTTGAGAAATTAATACGATTGCGATTTGTTTTATATAGGATGTAAGAAAAAAATTAAAAAAATCATTGTAGGTGACTGCCCTTTTCTAAATGATTTCCGGGTAAAAGGTTAGATATCGAAATTCTTGAAATAAACCTCATGTAACTTTTATTCCAAATCTATTGTCTATGGAGTATGTTAGAAAGAAAAGCGATTTATTTATTATCCGTCAATATGAAACCGCAAATGAATTAGCGATTGTTTAAGATAAACCATATTAATTGAGGCGGTATCCTACTTAATGAACCGCCCACTCTGTTGGCAGTTTTATACAAATAATTTTCTACCATTTTGTTGCTACTCGAAACCCAAAGAAAGTCAATTTCAATTCAACCAAAACTGAAGAGTTCCGCTTTAGTGGTTCTTGTCTAATGTCACCCACCCATTCACTACCCTTACCAGTTACCACCCATCGTAACTTCCATCCCTGTCGTCAACTCTACATTAATTAACAACCACCAGAAACTCAAATCACTACATGGTCAACTTAAGCATAATCAGAGTGCTATACTAAGAAACTCAATGTCCTAGCTGCATTGCAGTACATAACATGATAAGATTACAACTACATGAGTAAATTAACAAAGTCATTGTAAAAGAAAAGAAGACATACTTTTCGAACGTATGCTTATTTGTTTGAGTTGCATGTATATATCCAAGACTCCTACAGGCTACAGGCGCATCTTGCGAGTACGTAATACCTTCATCAGAAACTTCCTTCAGGGACTTAGGGTTTAAAATGTCTCACACTAACATTCGACATTGTTCGGCACCATCGTTTTTCGAAGAATCTTCCACCCATATAAATTACCTTCTACTGAATCGAGATCACACCATATAATCCCTTTCACCTTTCCTGCCGATACATAAGAATTCATATTCAATTATTCATTCACCAAATCACTAAAAAAAATAAGCTACTTGAAACAGATTAATCAAAAAATTTAATAACCAAAAAGATTACAAATTACCCACTTCTACACCTTACATCACGTTCTAGAACTCAAATCACATGAATACATCAGTGTTTAAATTTTGCTAAAATCAACAATAAATGGTCTAATACAAACACATTTAACAACATACACTTCAAAACTCAATACTTAATATAATTATGGTTTTATAAATTGGTAAATTTTCTTTCATTTCTCTCCGTAATCATTTTCTCTATAGAAAAAAACAAACTCAATTACATAAAATCGAAACATGCACTAAATCATTTTCCCTCATAATTAAATAAGTGATAAAATTAAATTAAACATACTGCATAATAGAAGGAGAGTAGGGAGAAATACAATTTAGTGTACCAAGATAATATTTATGTTTACTGGAAGAGATTCATGACACTGTGTTGCCAACGTTGGTGGTTGCGTTGCCTACTTGCCTAATTCTTCCAATAAACTAAATAACTCCATACATGCATACAAATATACAATAGTAATTTAATATAAATACGCAACAACAAATCATAAATTGAAAAAATTAAACTACTTCGTATATGAAATAGACTGAAAATAATGATACAAACCTTGAATAACAAACCAATCGATCCCCTCCGCCATGGAACCTTGTCAATGAAGCCTCAGACGGAGAATGATGAGTATTTACATTTTAATTTTATATAGGATAAGTATTAATTTTATATAGGATAAGTATTAAGAAGAGAGATTTCGTCAAAGAAAAGTATTAATAGGAAAAAAAAGGCATTTAATTTGAGACAAACATACTCCGTATGTGATTAATAAGAGGGAGTAAGTTTTTTTTAATCTTATTATGGAGTATGAAAACGTGTGGCAGTTAATCAATTGAGGTAGGTTTTTTTTCCTAGGTAACTCCCTTATTTTGAAAATGCTTAAGATTTTAAAAAAGGGAATGAGAATTGGTTTTTGGAGGGAGTGAATGATATTATTGGATTGGAGTTTTAGAGGCCTCACAATAGCCACTGACTTTTTTATTATTATATAGGATTGATTTAGATCGATTGATCGTCGTTACCATTTAGCTTTTCACTACTTTATGAGGGCCGAGGACCTTGTTTAGTAAGTTGAAACCTTATACCGATATACATGGGTTGATCATTGTTAAAGGAAAGGTTGAGTTAATTGGAATGTGTCTTGATTGATACCTTTGTGATCACTTACTTAATTCCAAGATAAAAACAGTTGTGAATAATTGTTGATTGTGTGACTTATGTGATTGTTGAGTTATAACAGAGTTTTAATCTGTAAATCATGTAAAGTGAAACTGAGTAGCAATAGTTTTAGACTGTGCACGTCTGAAGTGACGGACACACAGGAGTTGGGGTTCATTGTGATACTCCGTATTTTCTGTACGTTTTATTTTATATTTCAAGGAAATATACTGAGTTATGTTTTAAATATTTAGAAATAATATTAAGTTTTAAACAAGACTATAAATATTATAAAGTTATTTTAGTCTTAAAGTGAAACGAAGTGTTTTGTTTCAAGTAAAACAAGGAAACGGGCAATTTACAAGGTCTTTAAGAAGGAAAATCAAAAACAATTTGAAAAATAATTTTAAATGAATACCCTTAATTATTTAAATTAAGAAAATAACCATATTCTTTTATAAACAGAAAAAAAAATATACGGAACTCAAAACCCTTGCTCTTCTTCTTCCTTCCTTCCTTACATAATGTTGCGTGCGCCGTTTGCTCTGCCTTGTTCTCGCACCTCCGCGGTTGATTGCAATCTCCACCATCACGGTTCTTTTCTTTCCTCCTCGTCTACTCTCTCCTCTGTAACTGCTGCGTGTTATTGTTGTAGATTGTTGCAACGATGGTGCCGCATTCTCACATTAATTGTTCGTGATAATTGTGGTCGAGTATTGTTGATTGCCGCATTCAATTATTGTGGATTGCCGCATTAAATTATTGTTTTGATGATGCTGACTTGTTTTGTTAATGGCTAATAATACAAACAACTATTTCAAATGTAAAACAAACACGTAGCCTTGTTTTGGTTGTTTACAGGAATTGGATTTCATGCCTTAATGCTTTATATTATGTCTAACTATGGTATAAATCGCGATTAAGTGTTTTAATCACTAACTATAGTATATTTATACAAGTTTTAATCTCTATCTTACGAACCGAAAATCATATTACTTATGGGATGTATAACAGTTTTGAAAGTATATAAACGATTATTTTAAATGAGTTTTTACGACGAGATTACAATGTGAACAATAGTTGTTTATTGTTTGTGTATTTGGGGCATTAAGAGTCTAAAAATCAGATTATTAGGAGGTTATACAAATCTGATTTTTAGTACTTTAGATGTTAATTTATGTAATCAAGAAACTGATTATATTATTATACAATGTTTAGGTACCAAGTTCGTAGAAGGGAGATTCTAGCAAGCTCGTTATCCTTAAGTTATTTTCGTACTTCAAAAAGGTACGTACTAGTCCTAGAATGTACTAGTAGTATTAGTGGCATGAGTAGGCCTTGGAATTATTGATATTTCAATGAATGTGTGGTGATGCATACACTTGAGATTATGTCGTTGTTTTTGTTTATTATAATAAGCAAGCATAATCTTTAATATTATTGTCTTTACAAGTTTTACTATTTTCAATTAGACTAAGTTTAGACGTAGTATGTTAGGAGGTCTCTCAAAACCTCCAAGCCAAGGACTAAAGGCTTAATAATGGGTGTCTTAATTGTTTGATCACTCGTCTTAAAGGAACTAAAAGAGAAGTCGTGTTTCTTATGTTGTATATCTATATTTTGTTTAAGGTCTAAACAATCGAATAACAAAGAAATTACTAAAGCACTTAAAGTGAAAGGAATGGCTTGTAAGCTCTCAGAGATAATTTCTCAAGTAGTAGTATGGGTAAAGGGATAATCTTTGTATTAGTATCCTGCACTCTTTATTATGCACTAGGGCGCTTTTACCTATAGAAATCGAGTTAACTAAGTAGTTAAACTTCCTAGAGAAGGTACATCAAGGACTCTTCTCGGGGGTATGCATACTGATTCAAGGTTTTTTTTGTACTAGAGGACGCTCTAGTAAGTTTAAAGTTACATATTCGAAGGCACGTCTAGGACTCTTCGATACTCTTATAGGATTGTTAGGTGCGGTCAAGGACGGCCTATGATCAATCTTTTATATTACAATGCCAACTCTAATTCACATAAATCAAGGTTGAGTCGGTAAGTTAGTGTCGTGTCCTGAGGTGCATTATTTAATAGTCTTGTGTGTCTAGAGCGTTTGTTACTAAATGATTATTGCCTTAGTACGTACTCAGCATTAGCTGACTTGATCTTTGTTGTTGTTGGCCATGTCTCTTTATATGATGGCCCTGCGGTGAACCATAATTTCACTTGGGATTATGGGGAGCAGCCAATCTACAGGTTTGCGAATAAGCATGCATGGGGATAGATTTTGAAGTACCTTTTTCCTTTGAATATTACGTTGGTTTTGGATTTTAATTCGTTTCAACTGTTTAACTTAACTTATTCCTTGTGTTGGAGTTTGGATTTAAGAAGGGGCCTATAGAGATCTCCACATTGTATTTGAATTATTCGTTTTAAGACTTCCGCTGTTTGTTTTCAAAGTTAGACTATAAACGGTTTTTAATTAATTATTTCATCTGCCTTATACGTTCCATTGTGGCAGTAACACCCCTATGTTTCTCTATTCTCAAATATGAGGTGTTTTAAATAGGGAGGATTATGGGGGTGTTACAAAATGGTATCAAGAGCCTAATCGCTCTTAGGGATTGACGCAGGGATCTTCATATCTCAGCGTTGGAGTTGTCGATTAAAACGGGTAATTAAAAGTTAAGTTAAAAGTTATAGGACAAGTCGTTTAATTGAAGAGAGTGTCTCTTTCTATGTGTTAACTATGTGTTCTTTGTGATCAGATTACGTGACTGGTTTTGAGTTCGGGGACGAACTCCTTTTTTTAAGGGGAGTAGAATGTAATATCCCTAATATTTTATAGTATAATTTTTTTTAAAGCTTTTGAAACTAAAGTCACTAAAGTTTTCCTAACTTTAAGTTTCGGGACGAAACTTCTTTTAAGGGGGTAGATTGTAATACCCTATATTTTTCAAATGTTAAGTTTCGGGACGAAACTTCTTTTAAGGGGGATAGATTGTAATACCACAATATTTTATGATTTTATAAAATATACTTTTAGCCAGAATAAGGTTAGAGTAGTATTTATCTATTATGAATGTTGTCCTAAATTAAATAGCCTAATTATATTTTTGAATAAAACCTATTTTAGTTTTGGTAGGACTCTTTTTACAAACATTATAAATACTCTTAAACCCTATTACTTTGTAGTTCATCCGTCGTGAGTTTAGGCATGAGTGTGTTCTTGATTGAAGAGAATATTAGTTGATCCTTGATAAAATCTTTATGTATCATAATTAGCATCATCCCTTAATGCTTCGGTTATCAAGCATGCAGACCAAATTTGTAATTCGTCGTATGTGAATCTGCGAGTTCGTGTGCTAGTGATTCTTGCTGCAAGTTTCAATTTGTTACTCGATATTAATGGAATAGGTAATCACCCGCACTGTTAACTTTGAGTTTTTAGATTATATTAATTATTGTTATATAGTCGTACTCTTATTAGCTTATTGGGTTGCAGATGTGCGAAATTATTATGTGATTTAATCTTATGTGTTTATTATGTACGATTAACATTTGCTTGTGCGTGTGTTAATTTTAATGTCTCTGGTATTCTTTTATATGATATTTTGGCGATTTCTGATTTTATACATGCGTATACATATTATATTGTTATGAGTTCTTAATAGTTTTGGTGATTATATACTATCAGTAGTAGATTAGCTCAATTATTTACGCATCTATTGAGAATTTTGGTCCATTGGGGAGTTGGTTTTGTATTGAAATTAAGATTAGTGTAGTAGTATGTTGTGGACTCATAGTTTAATGATTTGAGTTTGATCAAGAGCCACCGAGTGCCCAAAAGAATAGTTATGGTACTAGATTTATAATAACGTGGGGATCTTGTGCCAATATTGAGAAGTACATTATTTAACTTATGATAAGTACATTGATGATATTATGAGAAGAAGGATGAGAATCGTCATATTATTGGCTTGAGGCTCAACGTTATAGACCTTAGTCCTTGGCATGTTGGTAAGGAGATGATAACCATTAGTAGAGGAACAAGATACAATCTTTATTATTTTCTTTATATCTCCAAAGTGGGATTTGGTCCAAAAGTGGCCTTAACTCAGAGAGTTTCAAGTTTTTATACTTGTTGGTTTATTCATTCGAATTACCCGTGTCCGAGGCTAAGTACAGAACAACGAGCAAGGCACATATATATTGGTTTAAGAAAAGTTACTAGAGGAAGGATCATATTATTACATTTGAGGTATAAATTGAGGTTATATTTGAGAAGATCGATACTTTAGAGTATGGGGTTAGTCATACCTGTGAGGGGGTCGAAAAAGCACGAGGCTAATGCGTGACCTCGTCCCTCGTGGGTGTGACGATTCTTTTTATTCAATCAAGTGTAATTGGATTTCCTGTGAGTATACACCCAATCGACTAGTAATATAGGAGTCGCCATTCAGTTTTTAACGACAATGAGAAAAACTGACAAAACCCGGTTATCGTGACATAAAGGGAGTGCAATTATGTTTGACCACGACGGCCGTAGGTTCCCTTGTGATCCCTGGTGTGGGGATCTCTCAACATACACCCGCAAGGTAGAGATTGAGGGTTCGGGGGACTGTAACTACCGAGAGGAGTACTTCGCTCGTCGATAACTCCAGAGGCAGGATATCCTTACTAGCTCAGCATAAATAATTGAAAGGACATGCGTTGACCATTAAACTAATCTGAGTTGATTTTAGCAATCTGCAACATATAATACTAATTCGATCGTGATTATCTGATTTAAATAGCATTAAGGGACCTAGCATGATAATCCGATTTCCCAAAAATATTATATTTGTTAGGCGTGATAGAAAAATCAGATTAGGTTAGTTTAACAGTTCATAAAAAGGGCGAGGAAAGCAGTTAAATCATCGAAAAGGGACACATTACGACGCACCCTTGAGAGGTGCGTCACGGTTCTCAGAAAACTAACCACTTTGACTTTGCTATTTCTCCTTTTTATTTAACGAATCTCAACTATGGGACAGGATACGTTCTGTTCGATTTATGGATCGATTGCGACAGAACGCGTGAACAGTTTCGCAGCGAGAGGCTTAGGCTAAGCGTTGGAGTCAATACTCAGAATATAATTGTGTGTTGTTGTGTTTACGTCGAATTTAGGGGTCTATTTATAGGGAAGAGTTCGTGGAAAGATAGAATTGCAGAGTTCTAATCCATAAAGAATTAGGAAAAAACACGTACCCAGGTATTTTCAGCGCCCAGGCCTGGGCGCCGAAGATTTCGGCGCCCAGAGCCAGGCGTTGAAAATAGGGTCTGGGCTGTTTTCTTTAGTCAGATTCGGATTCCTGAAATCCGTAGAGTTTGAGACTTAACCGAGTCTTTTAGCGCGTATCAATTTTGTGACGGAATGCGTCTGGGCCCGTTACTAACTCTAGGCTCGTTAGGATTTCAATTAATACGTAACTCTTATTTCCGAATCATATTAGGAATAGGATTCTCACAGTTTTCTATCTCATTTAGGATTTATGTTGGAATGCAACACCTAATTCTGACAGGTTTCTATCTTTTATGATTTGCCACTTTTAGAAGCTACCTTTTACGGCAGTTACTATTTTTAGCAGGTTTCCATAAATAGCAGGTTTCGGGTGAAATGAAGGGGAATTGAGATTCGTTTATTTCATAGGAGATGCGTTGTCAAGTGGAGATTTACGTTTTCATCATCGAACCTTTCCCTTGCGGGAATGGGGACAAAAGTAGGTGTCTACAATACCTTTGGGATTATACGTGTAACGTAGTTTAATACTACGTTGTTTAAATGAACAAGTATTATTCTATATTGTTATGTTTTTATTACAGGTGATTACTCAGCTTTTTGCTGACGTGTGTGTTTATTTGTTATGTGTGTTTGTGGCCATGTCTTTTTCTTATGGTGGCCCTGCGACGATCCTTTTGGAATTTGTCCTCTATGGTGAGCAGTCAAGATGACTGGAGCAGATTGATCGTGAAGGATTGCAGTTAGAAGTTAAAGGAGCTCAAATATTATCGTTTAGTCTTGTATGACAGTTTAATACTTTTTAGTTTAAATAGACCACCTAGTAATCGAGTTGTAATAGTTTGATTTTTGTAAGCCTTAGCACTTGATAATGTGATCAAGTGTGGCGGTGATACCTTCGATCTAGATGTAAGCTTCCGCAATTTATTATAAAGTCTTTTATATTTCTATTTAGTTCTAGTAGTAAATCGGGGGTGTTACATTCATGGTAGTAGCCCATGGCCTTTTCTGGGACCGGATTGATCACCATGTTCTATTTTTATTCAAAAATTCCTCGATATCGCAGGTCACTGAGTTTACGGAGTCGCGCCCGTACCTCGTCTTCCTTAGTGAAGCTTCTAGCTAGACAACTCGGTCCATTGACGATTTCAATTAAAATAATATTATTGTTATAAAATTCTAGTCCAGTCTAGCTTAGTCTAGTCAAGTGTGGTCTTCAAATTAATATGTTTTGTTTGCCCTTACTTATGTTTTATTAGTATCATGTTAGGATTGTTCGTTTAATAGAATCATGTTAGAATTATTATTAATTTAGTATGTAGTACTCAACTTTTCTGATTATGTGCTTTGTTTGTGTGTGTTGATCATGGCTATGCCTTATTGATCCTGTGATGACCCATTTTGGTGAGCAGTCTCTAAGGATCAATAAGCATTGCCATCTACAGGTTTGAAGATGATGCATCATTGAGATTGGGATTAAAGAGCTTGTATTTATTTTGTCTTGCTAAGTGATTTGGGTTTTGTTAATTTGGACTTTAAACTTGTCGTACTTTTTACATTTCCTTATTTTCGTTGATTGGTTTTTGGGATTAAATCTGTAATCCATTATTGATAAACCTAAAAGTTAGTTTTATCTTTTCTGCTGCAAAATTCTGAATAAGCCGTTACGTTTTCACACGGGCGATAATACTTTGATAATTCTCTATAGTTATATTTATAAAAAGGGTTATTTTAGAAAAAGGAGAATTATCGGGGTGTTACAAAGTGGTATTTTTGAGCTAAAGGTTTTACTGACTTTTCGTGTCTACTTTTTAAATTTTTAGGCGCCTAACTAACTAATTATTTACGTAAAAAGAATTTCGTTGAATTAAGCTACAACTAGTAAATAAATTGAAATATTTCCGTTATTATTTAGAAATGTTCAAATTTATTTTAAGTTCAATTCTTGGATTATGTGCTTTGAAATATTTTCTCGTTTATGTGAATTAAGTGTGTTTCCTTTTTTTTGAAATTAAATTAATATTTTCGGAATATATAATTTTTTTTTACTGCTGCTGCTACAATAACGTTAAAAAAAAAATTATTTTATTTACTCCTTTATTAATTATTCGTTCAATAAAATTATTCCTTACAAATCATTCTTGTTTTATTATTTAAATGCTTCAATGTTTAACCTATTATGACTTATTATGAGAGATGGGTAGTATAGGAAAGGGCATATAGAATAGAAGCATATATGATGTCAACATGATTGTACTTTCTCTGCCTGCTAATTGCTTATGTTTTTCCTATGCTTTGCGATTGCTATTTATTCTTACTTATTGTGTATTGTGGGATCGTGCGGTAAGTGAGAGTACTAATTACTAACATAGAAACTATGTTTAATTGTTATAGATCACTAATCATGTCTGACATAGAAGAAAATAGAGTAGGGAGCAACTCTAACCCTATTGTTCTGAGCAATGATGAAAATGAAATGGATTACGAGTCTGACATTAATAGTTACACCAGCTATGAACTTATTCCGCGTCAAGTTTTAAGGGCAGGAGAACCTGATAGTGATGATGAAGCCCTTCGTAATTTTGATCGTGCTAGGGGGCAAACTAGGGTCGATATTTATCAAGCTGTTTTGAGACCTGATAGTGATTCTGAGCCTGAGCTTGAGTTTGAGCCTGAACCCGAGCCCGAGCCTGGGCCTGAGCCTGAGCCTGAGCTTGAGCCTGAGCTTGAGCCCGAGCCCGAGCCCGAGCCCGAGCCTGAGCCCGAGCCTGAGCCTGAGCCAGAGGAAGATAATCATCAACCTCAAGGTCCACGAATATCCTCAAGGCCAAGAAAGCAAGCTTATTATTTTGATATGGATGATGATGATGAACTTAAATACGAGTTATTTACCCTAGAAGGTTATAGCGAATCAAAGGACAAGTCTGATGATGTCTCCTCTAGCTTTGTTTACATATTTAGTTGTGTTTGAGAATAATGTTGGACAATTCGCCCAACCATAGTTTATGTTTATATCATTGAACCTTTTATTTTATTTTGAGGCAAGGGTGTGTTAATATTTAGGATTGTTTTTAACATTCTCTCGAGGAATAAAAGTTAGATTATTGATTATCCAAAGGATCAAGAGTTTATTATGAGCACGCAAGGGGAATGTTTTCTTCTTTTATTCTACCTTATTATTCGTGATGATTGAATTTATTCCTTGTTTCTCAGTTGAATGTCCTATATGCGAATATCATTCGTAAATGATTGTTTATTTTATGTGACTGGGTGTTGGTGTTATATTACATTTCTAGAGGATAATATAAGTAAAGTTTTGAACCTGAATTAGAGTATATTAATTTCAGGTCGCGCTCTAGGATGGCCAACGATAATGACCTAGCTGCTGCTATTCGCCTCTTGGCGGAAAGATTAACCCAGGAAAGAATTGAGCGCCCCGATTCTGCAGGAGACATGTTTGAAAGGCTTGCGAAAGTTAAGCCACCATACTTTAAAGGGCAAGCAGACCCGACCTTCCTGGAAAACTGGATTAGGGAGTTTGAAAAACTATTTGGGGCGGTAAACTGTCCTGAAAATATGAAAGTAGGCCAAGCTGTCCTTTACCTGAAAGATGAGGCCGGCCTTTGGTGGAGGGAAAATGGAACTAGACTAAGTGCTGCTTAAGGGTTCAATTGGGACTCATTTATTGTTGCCCTGAGGGGGAAGTTTTATCCTCCTTTTACGAGAAAGCAGAAAGCACAGGAATTCATCAACCTTAGGATGGGGAATATGACCATTGCTGATTACTATAGCAAGTTTATTGCGTTGCCGATGTTTGCACCTGAGGTTGTAGCTACAGAGGAGCTAAAGGCTCAGAGTTTTGAGCAAGGGTTGACTGATGAGATCCAACTGGGATTAGGTGGGGAAACCTTTACATCCTTAGACATTGTGTATGGGAGAGCTGCTCATATTTATGGCCTACAGACCAGGAGAGACAAGAAGAACACTATTGTTGGATATAAAAGGAAAGAGTTTAATCCTGGAGGAAGTCAAGGGAACTTTAAAAGGAATAGAAATGGAAATGGGAATGGAAATGGAAATGGGAATGGAAATGACAATGGGAATGGAAATAACCAGGGAAACCAAACTAAACCTGCTAATGGGAACAACAATAATAACAATGCTCCGGGAAAACTGTTCGTAATGAGCAGAAATGAAGCTGAACGTTCTGCATATGTAGTTTCGGGTACTTTCTCTATTAACTCCTTACTTGTTAAAACATTGTTTGATTCAGGGGCAACTTATTCTTTTATTTCGTCCTCTATTGTTAAAAATTTGAAGTTAGTAGATTTTTAGGAAATTGATTTACCTGTTAGTATGCCTACTGGTGTAACCATAAGGTGTACAAAATTATTCAAGAACTTGCCTTTGAAGATAAAAGATTGTACTTTTCCTTCTAATCTGGTAGAATTTAGTTTGGGGGACCTAGATGTGATTCTGGGTATGGATTGGCTAAGTTTATACAAGGCCAGGATAGACTGTGAGATTCAGAAAGTGAGCCTAAGGAACTCTACTGGGAAATCGATATCATATAGGCATTTTGAGAAGTCCAAAAACTTTGGGGTAATCTCTGCGATGCAAGTGAGGAAGTTGGTCAATAAGGGATGTGAATTATTTTTCTGTAGTGTCCAGGATGTAAGTAAAGAAGTTGGAGTGAAGATAGAGGATGTCCCTATTGTTGATGAATTCATGGATGTATTTCCGAGTGAGATTTCGGGTATGCCACCTGCTAGAGCCCTTGAGTTTACTATAGAGTTAAATCCTGGAACGACACCTATATCCAAGGCACCTTATAGAATGGCACCTCCAGAAATGAGTGAGTTGAAGACCCAATTGCAAGAGTTGTTCGACAAGGGGTATATTAGGCCTAGTGCATCACCATGGGGAGCTCTAGTATTGTTTGTCAAAAAGAAAGATGGGAGTATGCGGTTATGTATCGTTATAGGGAGTTGAACAATGTAACAATCAAAAACAAATATCCTTTGCCTAAGGTAGATGACCTGTTTGCCTAGTTGAATGGGGCTATACGTTCAGGGTACCACCAATTGAGAGTAGCTGAGAAAGACATACCTATGACTGCATTTAGGACTCGTTATGGTCATTATGAGTTTACACTAATGCCCTTTGGGTTAACCAATGCACCTGCCATATTTATGGATTTGATGAATAGGATCTTCCACGAATTCCAAGATAAGTTTGTTGTGGTATTCATTGATGATATTCTGATCTATTCGAGGAGTGAAAAAGAACATGATGAGCACTTGAGGGTTATATTGGAGACGCTTAGGAAGAACCAGTTGTATGCAAAGTTCTCTAAGTGTGAGTTTCGTCTGGAAAAGGTAGCATTTTTGGGTCATTATGTGTCAAAGGAAGGAGTCTCTATGGATCCTGCCAAGATTCAAGCTGTGAGTGAGTGGCCTACTCCAAAGAATGTGTCTGATATTCGGAGTTTCCTAGGCCTAGCTGGTTATTATAGGAGATTTGTGAGAGATTTCTCAAAGATAGCAAGACCCATGACCAATTTGATGAAGAAAGAATCAAAATTTGAGTGGAGTGAAAAATGTGAGGAAGCTTTCCAAATTCTAAAAGAGCGTTTAACCTCTGCACCTATTTTGACATTGCCTGATGGGAATGAGGGGTTGGAGGTGTATAGTGATGCTTCGAAGAATGGTTTGGGGTGTGTGTTGCAGCAAAATGGAAAGGTGATTGCATATGCGTCGCGTCAATTGAAACCGTATGAGGCTAATTACCCTACCCACGATCTAGAGCTAGCTGCGATTGTTTTCCCTTTGAAAATTTGGAGATATTACCTCTATGGGGCAACATGTAAGATCTTTACAGACCACAAAATCCTAAAATACATTTTCACCCAGAAAGACCTCAACATGAGACAAAGAAGATGGTTAGAGTTGATCAAGGATTATGATTTGAACATTCAGTACCATGAGGGGAAAGCAAATGTGGTTGCCGATGCATTGCGTAGGAAATCGAGCCATAGTATGAATGTCTTGGTAGTTCTTGAGGAGTTGTGTCGAGATATGCAGAGACTTAGCCTGGAAATAGTAAATCCTGGGGAGACCAAAGCAAGACTGAGCGAATTATCATTGGGGTTGTCCATATTCAAGGAGATTAAAGAAAGTCAAGTTGGGGATGAATACTTAGAGAAGATCAAAGAAAAGATGGGGGAAGGGAAGGAAGTTGATTTCAAGATTCATGATGATGGTAGTTTGAGGTTCAAAGGTAGATGGTGTGTACCGCAGAAGTGTGAAGAACTCAAGAGACGTCTTATGGATGAGGGGCATAATACTCCATATTTTGTGCACCCTGGGGGTGACAAGCTGTACAAAGACCTTAAGCAGATCTATTGGTGGCCTAATATGAAGCGGGAAGTTGCTGAGTTTCTGTCTAGATGCCTAACCTATCAGAAAGTCAAAATAGACTAGAAAAGACCCATGGGGAAAGTTCAACCTTTAGAAGTGCCTGGATGGAAGTGGGATTCCATTTCTATGGATTTTGTTACTGCCTTGCCTAGATCGAAGAACGGAAATGATACTATTTGGGTGATTGTGGATCGTCTAACCAAATCAGCCGTGTTTATTCCGATTAAAGAGACATGGAAAAAGAAACAACTTGCAAAAACTTACATTAAGCATGTAGTGAGATTGCATGGGGTCCCAACCAATATTATTTCATACCGTGATTCAAGACTTCTCTCGAAATTTTGGCAAAAGGTCCAGTTGAACCTTGGGACAACATTGAAAATGAACACTGCTTTCCACCCTACTACCGATGGTCGGACCGAGAGAACTAACCAGACTATGGAAGATATGTTGAGGGCTTGTGCTATTGACTTTAAGGGTAGTTGGGAAGACCATCTAGACTCGATCGAATTTTCATACAACAATAGTTACCATGCAAGCATCAAGATGGCACCTTTTGAGGCACTATATGGGAGAAAGTGTAGAAGTCCCACCTGCTGGAATGATTTCAGTGAAAATATAGTTTTGGGAATAGAATTCATTGAGGAGACTGTCAGGAATGTAAAGATCATTCAGGCTAGAATTCAGGCTGCCCAGGATAGGCAAAAGAGTTATGTTGATTTGAAAAGAAGAGATGATGAGTTTGCAGTAGGTGATAAAGTGTTCTTGAAAGTATCACCAACCAAGGGGGTCATGAGATTTGGGAAAAGGGCAAGCTAAGTGCCAAATATGTAGGCCCATATGAGATTCTGCAACGAATAGGGAAAGTAGCATACAAGTTAGCCTTGCCAATGGAGTTCGAAAAGATGCACTACGTGTTTCACATTTTCCAACTAAAGCGCTATATCCCTGATGAGTGTCATATCTTAGAGCCTGAGAGAATCTAGATTGATAGTAGCCTCACATACGAGGAAAGGCCTGTAAAAATCCTTGATAGGAAGGTGCGTAGTACACGCAATAAGGACGTCAGCATCGTGAAAGTGCTTTGGTCGAACCACGAGTACGAAGAGGCAACGTGGGAAGTTGAAGCTGAGATGAAAATCAAGTATCCAGAGTTATTTTCTGAGGTGAGTTATGAGGGCGTAACTCGTTTTCTTTAAGGGGGGTAGAATGCGATAGAAACTCGAGCTTTTTACCTATTTGTATGGTGTTTTTATGCATTCTTATGCTTATTTTAGCAAATTATACATGTTGATGCAAGTAAATAGATTCTCCGCGTAGGGAAATATATTCGTGAATATTACAAGTAACTTTTAGTTGGCAAAAGAGTGCACAAGAGTGGCACAAAGTACTTCTCCAATAAGAATAAGTTGAAAAGTTTGGAAAATATGTGAATTTTCGTGTCAAGTTTCTGGACGAAACTTCTTTTAAGAGGGGTAGATTGTAATCCCCTGTAAATTATAAACGTTATTTATATATTTTAACGCATATTTAATATATTTAAATAAGAATTTACGAATTTTAGAAATAAATATATAATTAGCGTATATTTATTTACTACGTTTTGAATATTTTTAACGATTTACGAAATCAAAATAATTTTAGAATTTTAAGTTGAAAAGAAATCGAATTACGAAAGCTGATTGAATTTAGAAAACGATCCTATTCATTTTCGGATTCAAATCCTAAACCTAAATTCCTAAGTCTAGCCCAATTGGGCAAAGCCCAATATTATAAACCCATAACCCCAAACTACTCTACTGCCTTCTCTACATCTAATTCACGTGAAACAAAATAAAAAAAAATAAACAAAGCCAAAACCCCATTTGAACTTCACGTGAAAACCCAAAAGAAAAAAAAAAAGCAAAACTCATCTCTCCTTCAAAATCACGTAAACCAGCAAACCCTCAAACCTTTGTACTCTCTGCCCCAGCCGCCAACCACCGTACACCCGCCGGACCACCACCGTCCTCGTCACCGCCGGTAAGCCCTTCTCCGTCGTCCTCCCTTTTCTCTTTCGTTCCCCTTTTCTTTTCGTTCTTCTTTCTCTTCTTTCTCTGTTTTGTTCTTTCCCCCTTAACCATTGCTTCGGTTTTCGCACAGCACCACCGCAAGTATCACCTTCACCCTGTGCGCAGCCGCGCCGCTGAGCCACCGCCTTTTCGCCGCCGATATGTTTCTTTCTTCTCCCTCTCTTTCGTCCTTTCTTTCATGGTCTTCTCTCCTCCTTAATCGTGGCCTTGTACTCGAACAACACCTTGTTTGCGCCAAGCCACGTCTCCAACCTCCGCAAGCCGTCGCCTTGCCGCCGCCGTGCCCTGTCCGCCGGCAAACCCTCCTCTCTCCTTCTTTACTTGGTTATTTCTTAAACCCTAAGTAAACTAATTATTTTAATTATATTTTTTTAATTTAATTTATGCTTTGATTTATTAAATTTATGATTTTTATGACTTAATTAGAAATTCAGATTTATATATTATGTTTAAATAATATATTTAATTTTCAGATTATCTAAATACATTGAAATATTAATTTTTAATTATCTAAAGTATGAATTTCAAGGTTTTAATAGTTGTAAATCATGGTAGGACGATAGTGGATTATTAAATTTATTGTTTCGATGTTCTAAGAACGTAGATTGGCCTTGGTGAAGTTTTTAAATGAGTTTATATTGCTGAAAATTTAAAGTACGATGTATGCAAAGAGTTTTCAACGAATTTCAATCACTAATTCAATATTTATGATGCTAGAAAATCAAATATTCAAGTTTTGATGTTGGGGAAGGTTCTAATTATGTTTAGGATGTATTTGGAATGCCTTAGTATGGTTGCGAATGATTAGAAATTAATAAGGAATATTTGTTGGTTGTTTTAGGCGGAGAATTCTCTTTAGGCGACTTTTGAAAGTGTTAAAGTGGCCTATCAGTTTGTTTACACAAGGTACGTACATACATGTGTGCTTAGTGATGTGTGTTATTATTGAAACCATGTTGAATTTGACGATGAACTTGATTATGTTGAAATTTACATGTTTAATATTGTTGGATGAACATTTTTAACACATATTTCGTCATAAGAATTATAACATGTTAGTATGGATGATTGATGCAAACATGTTGGTTGGGAACACTGGATTATTTTATATATATTGGTTTAGATCGATTGATCGTTGTTCCCTTTTAGCTTTTCACTACTTTATGAGGGGCGAGGACCTTGTTTAGTAAGTTGAAACCTTATACCCATATACAGGGGTTGATCATTGTTAAAGGAAAGGTTGAGTTAATTGGAATGAGTCTTGATTGATACATTTGTGATCACTTACTTAATTCCAAGATAAAAACAGTTGTGAATAATTGTTGATTGTGTGACTTATGTGATTGTTGAGTCATAATAGAGTTATAATCTGTAAATCATGTAAAGTGAAACTGAGTAGCAATAGCTTTAGACTGTGCACGTCTAAAGTGACAGACAAACAGGAGTTGGGGTTCATGGTGGTAGCCCATGGCCTTTTCTGGGACCGGATTGATCACCGTGTTCTATTTTTATTCAAAAATTCCTCGATATCGCAGGTCACTGAGTTTACGGAGTCGCGCCCGTACCTCTTCTTCCTTAGTGAAGCTTCTAGCTAGACAACTCGGTCCATTGACTATTTCAATTAAAATAATATTATTGTTATAAAGTTCTAGTCCAGTCTAGCTTAGTCTAGTCAAGTGTGGTCTTCAAATTAATATGTTTTGTTTTCCCTTACTTATGTTTTATTAGTATCATGTTAAGGTTATTATTTATTTAGTATGTAGTACTCAGCTTTGCTGATTACGTCCTTTGTTTGTGTGTGTTGATCATGGTTATGCCTTATATAATCCCCCTTAATTTTATAAATTTTATTAATATATTTTAACGTACAGTTAATTATATTTAAATAGAATTTACGAATTTTAGTGATAAAAATATAATTAACATATATTTATTTTATTTAATTACATTCTAAATATTTTAACGATTTATGCAATCAAAAATAATTTTAGAATTTTATGTTGAAAAGAATTTGAATCAAGAAAACGCGTTTAAATTTGGAAAACAATCCTAATCGGTTTCGGATTCAAGCATTAAAACTCTATTCTAATCCTAGCCCAAATAGTAAAGCCCAAAACAAATAAACCCCAAAAATTACCCAATTGTTCTCTCTCCTCTCAAAACACAAACCCACACAACAACAACAACAAAAAAAAAAGAAAGAAAAAATCACGTAATGCTCCTCTCCCTTTCACGTGAAGAACAATAAACTCACAGAAGCCCTTTTGCTTCAGCCGCCGCGCAACCTCCACACAACCGCCACCGACGCTCCTCCTCCGGCCGGTAACCTCAGCTTTCTCCCTTTCTTGCTTCGTTCTTTCTTCCTCTCATTCTTTTTCAATCACTTTATGTGGCTATTTCGATTTATTGCGCCAGCAACCACCACGTCGCCACAACCGCCAGCACCTGCGCCGACCTCCTGTTGTCGTGCCACCAGCTTCGGCCACCCTCCACCTCCTATCTCCTCCATACACGCAACGCTCTCCTTCTCTTCTTATTTCTTGCGCAAGGCACCACAACCACTGCCGTCCTCCTCCGCCTAGCGCCACCCTGACCGTCGGCCGTCCAGCTTCTCCCCTTGTTGCCGCACCACCGCGCCGTTGCACCACCTCCGGTCAGCTTCCCTTCTCTCTTTTGGTTATTTCTTTAACCCTAAAACTATTTAATGCTTTAATTTTGTTTTAGTAATTTAATTAATGTTTTCATATTTTAAATTTATGGTTTTAATTATGTAAATATAGAAATCAGATTTCATATTTTGCATAATGAATTATTTAATTTCCTGATTTATTAATTTTGTTAAATAAGGGTTTCAAAATTATTAAAGCATGAATTTTTAAGCTTTTAATAGTTTTAAAATCATGATTATAAATTATGAAAGTTATTATTTTTATGATTTTAAGCATGTTGGATATATTTTGGAGTAGTTTGAAACTATTTTATATTGTTGAAAATTGTAAATTTCGTGTCATATTGGAATTTATGATAATTCGTGATCATTAGTGAAGTAATCACTATGCTAGGAGATTTCGTAGTTAAGTTTGGATATTGATGAATGTTCTAAATATGTTTAGGAATTATTTAGAATACTTTATTATTGCCGTGAATTATTGGAAGTTTATTGGGAACCTTTATTGGTTGTGTTAGGTTGTTTTACGCGGAGAATTCTCTTTAGGCGACTTTTGAAAGTGTTAAAGTGGCCTATCAGTTCGTTTACACAAGGTACGTACATACCTGTGTGCTTGGAATGCGTGCTATTTGTTGAAACCATGTTGCAATTGTTGATGAACTTGGTTATGTTGAGATTGTTGATGAACTTGGTTATGTTGATATTGTTGATGAACTTGGTCAGGTTGAAATTGCATGTTTAATACTGTTGGATGGACATGTTGAACTTATATTGCATTATGAGAATTATAACATGTTAGTATGGATGATTGATGCAAACATGTTGGTTAGGAACACTAGATTATTCTATATATGTTGGTTTGGATCGATCGATCGTTGTTCCCTTTTTAGCTTTTCACTACTTTATGAGGGCTGTGGACCTTGTTTAGTAAGTTGAAACCTTATACCCATATACAGGCGTTGATCATGGTTAAAGGAGAGGTTGGATTAATTGGAATGAGTCTTGATTGATGCCTTTATGATCACTTACTTAATTCCAAGATAAAAACAGTTGTGAACAAATGTGGATTGTATGCCTTATGTGATTGTTTAGTCATAAAAGAGTCTCAATTTGTAAATCATGTAAAGTGAAACTGAGTAGAAGTAGCTTTAGACTGTGCACGTCTAAAGTGACGGACAAACAGGAGTTGGGGTTCATGGTGGTAGCCCATGGCCTTTTCTGGGACCGGATTGATTACCATGTTCTATTTTTATTCAAACGTTCCTTGATATCGCAGGTCACTGAGGTTACGGAGTCGCGCCCGTACCTCGTCTTCCTTAGTGAAGACTTCTGGATGGTTAACTCGGTCCATTGTCTATTTCAACCAAAATAATACTATTGTTATTAGTCTAGCCTAGTTTAGTCAAGTATGGTCGTCAAATTATCATGTTTTGTCTGCCCTTATTTATGTTCATTAGTATCATGTTAGGATGGTTCGTTTGATAATATCATGTTAGGATTATTATTTCTTTTCGTATGTAGTACTCATCTTTGATGATTACGTGCTTTGTTTGTGTGGGTTGATCATGGCTATGCCTTATTGATCCTGTGATGACCCATCTTTGGTGAGCAGTCTCTAAGGATCAATAAGCGTTGCCCATCTACAGGTTTGAAGATGATGCATCATTGGGAGCGGGATTAGAGAGCTTGTAGTTAGATTTGGTTTGTTAATTTAGATTTGAAATTTGTTGTACTATTCGTATTTCCTTATTTCCGTTAATTGGTTTTGGGACTTAATATGTAATCGATTATTTATGAACCTTAAAATTAGTTTTATATTTTCCGCTGCAAAATTCTGAATAAGCCGTTACGTTTTCACACGGGCGATAATACTTTGATAATTCTCAATAGTTATATTTATAAAAGGGTTATTTTAGAAAAAGGGAATTGTCGGGGTGTTAATTCGTTTAATAAAATTAATTCGTTTAATATTTACTTGTTTAATAAATATTTATTCATTTATTATTTATTCGTTTAATAAAAATTTCTTATTATTTATTCGTTTAAAAAAAATATTTTATTAATTCGTTTATTATTAATTCGTTTAATAAAATTATTTCTTACTAATCTTTCTTGTTTTATTCTTTAAATTCTTCAATGTTTGACCTATTATGATTTATTATGAGTGATGGGTAATATAGGAAAGGGCATATAGGATAGAATTTTATGTGCATTAGTAGTTAATTGCTAGCATAAGAAGTTACTTGCTATGTGCATGTGCTAAATGTTTAAGTGTTGCATTTAAATGTGCATTAGAGAGATTGTTTGATTCCATCGAACTTATTGCTTTATTGAACTTTGATTATGGTTTGGTTGGGAAATCGTTAGTGAGACCTTAAGTTGTTTCTTTCAGGAATAAAATATCTCTTTATGAAGAAAGTCGTGTTTGGATGTAAGTATTTTGCTAGATACAAGACCAACCCATCTTAATGAGAGAGGATATCATAGCATCCATCATTGTTCATTACTTACTTAACAAAATGCCATACCTAGAGCTCAAGAATAGGTTTAAAGACATGAATTTTGAGGATGAAACCCCAAATTTGTCTAAGTATTGGACTAGGGATGGTGAGGTGGCAAGTGAGTCTCATCAAGATGAAGACATGGGAGAAGACTCAGACCCGGAGGAAGAGTTCGACGATTACTAAAGACCTAGATTTCACTCCGCAAGTTTCCAAAGAAAGAACAGATAGGCGAAATGCCACAAGTGTTTGAAGTTATAATAGTTAATTAATTCTTTTACGTTTTAAAGAATAAGTAGCAAAGCTACCGCAATTTAAAGTTAAAGCAATGGGAGTTTCAGTTATTCTTTATTCTTTTCAAGGATATAATAAACCTTTATAGAGTTAGCAATAGAAGTTAAAGTATTCTTTTCCAATTTGGGAATTCCAAAATTCGCCAACAGTAGTTTAAATTTATGTCATAAAACCTTTATTTTATTTTAGGACAAACACAATGTTACGATTTAGAAATTGTTATCAACATTTTCTTTCGAGGAATAAAAGATAGATTATTGATAATCCAAATGATCTACCCCAAATTATGGGCACGCGAACGAGAATATTATTACTTATTTGTTGTGATTGAACTTCCATTCATTGGTTTTCAAATTGTATGTCCTTGATGGGAATATTTTTCATGAATGAGTGACGATGATTGCTCTAATATTGGTGTACATTCTTGAATAAGTGTTTTTTGATGCGATCTCTATGATCAAATCGAAATTTCTTTTGTAGAGGTGACATATGAGTTATGTATCGTAGAGTCATTAATTTTAGGTCGCACACTAGAATGACAAGCAATAATGAGTTAGTTGTTGTTATTCGCCTTTTGACGAAAAGACTGGCCCAAGAGAGAACTGAGCGTCCCGATTCTGCTGGGGACAGGTTTGAGAGACTAGCCAAAGTTAAGTCACCATACTTTAAGGGGGAAACTGATCTTACTTTTTAGAGAACTAGGTTAGAGAGTTTGAGAAATTGTTTGGGGCTGTGAACTGTCATGAGAATATGAGAGTGGGTCAAGTTGTCATGTATTTGAAAGATGAAGCTGATTTATGGTGGAGAGAGAATAGAGTTAGGCTTAGCGCTGCTGAGAGATTCAATTAGGATTCTAGTGTTACTGCCTTAAGGGAAAGCTTTACCCTACCTTTTATGAGGAAGCAAAAAGTTTAGGAATTCATAAACCTTAGTATGGGGAGCATGGCCATCGATGAATACTATAGCAGATTTGTAGCATGACCACCTTAGGATTAGGTGGGGAAACATTTACGTCTTTAGATATTGTGTATGGGAGAGCTGCTCACATTTATGGCCTGTAGCCCAGAAGGGACAAGAAATATGTTATTGGGGACAAAAGAAAAGACTTCAATAATGCGTAAAACCAAGAGAATTTCAAGAGGAATAGGAATGAGAATATGAATGGGAATGAGAATGAGAATGGGAAATTTTCAAGGAAGGAACAATCAGGGGCACAACAATAGGAATCAATATGAGAGAGTGTATTACTGTAAGATGTGCAGTAACAACCATCCTGGTAGAAAATACAAATGAAGAATTAGTGACCTGCAACTATTGTAAAAAAAGGGGCAAAATGGGAATGAGAGTGGTGACCAGGGATAGTCAGGGTATAACCAATCAGGAAATCAGGGTTCGAAGCCTATAAGGGCGCAGAAAAACCCAGGAAACCTCCATAAGTCTACTAATTAGAATAACAACCATAACAATGTCCTGGGTAAACTGTCTGTGATAAGTCGAAATGAAGCTGAACGACCCGCTGACTTAGTTTCAGTTACTTTTCCTATTAACTTTGTGCTAGTTGAAACGTTGTTTGATTCGGGAGTACGTAACTTATTCTTTTGCTTCGTTATCTGTTGTTAAGAGTCTGAATTTAGTAGATTTTGAGGTGATTGATTTACCTTTTAGTACCTACTGGTGTAACCTTAAGGTGTACCAAGTTGTTTAAGAACTTGCCTTTGAAGATAAAAGATTGCATTTTCCTTCTGATTTGATAAGGTTTAATCTGATGGACCTAGATGTAATTCCTGGGATGGACTGGCTAAGTTTGTGCAAGGCTAAGGTAGATTGTGAAATTCCAGAAAGTAAGTTTAAGGAACCCTAGTGGAAGGTTGACCTCGTGTAGATGTTTTCAGAAGTACAAAAACCTTTAGTTATTTCTGTAATGCGAGTGAGGATATTGATGAATAGGGAGTGTGAACTATTTTCCTGTAGTGTGTTAGAGGTGAGTAAAGAAGTGAAGTGAAAATCGAGGATGTTTGCCATTGTGAGTGGATTCATTGATGTGTTTCCGAGTGAAATTGCAAGTATGTTACCTGTTAGAGCCCTTGAGTTCATTATAGACTTAATTCCTGGAACGAAACCTATATCTAAAGCACCATATAGAATGACACCACCGGAAATGAGCGAATTAAGACATAGTTGCAAGAGTTGTTTGGTTAAGGGATATATTAGGCCTAGTGCATCACCGTGGGGAGCTCCTATGTTGTTTGTTAAGGAGAGAGATAAGAGTATGGAATTATGCATCGATTTAGGGAGCTAAACACCATCAAGAACAAGTATCCCTTGCCTAGGAGAGATGACATATTGGATCAATTGAATTGGGCGAGTGTGTTCTCGAAGACTGAATTGTGTTTGAAGTACCACCAATTGAGGATAGCTGATAAGGGCCTAAGACCTCATTAGGACTCGTTATTGTCACTGTGAGTTTAGAGTAATGTCTTTTGGGTTAACCAATGCACCTCCCATAACTATGGATTTGATGAATAAGGTTTTTCCACGAATTCCGAATTAAGTTCGTTATATGTTATCGATGATATCTTGATTTATTCAAGGAATGAGAAAGAGCATGACAAACACTTGAAAATTATATTGGAGACGCTTAGAAAGAATTTAGTATTATGTGAATGAAGTATACAAATCTTGAAGTCATGTGTGTATAAGTGACACTGACGGAAAAATGAGGGACTAAATTGATTGAAAACTATGTTACGTAAAGGAATAAATTTAAGAGAAGATTCGAGTGGTCCAGGATCGTTAGAAATCATTTGGCGTCTTGAAAAGATGAAAGAAAATATACGAATTGGTGAAAGAGCTAGGAGTTGTGCCCAAAAGTTATACATCCATGAAAGGCATAATGAGGTTGGTAAAAAGGAAAAGTTGACCAGAAGGAGTCTCTGTAGCTCCTGCTAAGATTCAAGCTGTGAGTGAGTGACCTGTTAGGTTATGATACATATGACATTACATAGATCATGCGGAAACAACCATTAACCCAGGACAACATATTATTTACACATAATCATATAGCATAATTTAGATGCATACTCTTTGTTGCGTGCCCTCCCTAGCTGCGCCCGAACCGAACAAGAACAAGTCTTTAGGACTCCAAGTGTCGTCCCTCCGTAGATAGTCCACAGCACGTCCGGATCCGCCTTAAGATTGACCAACTAGAATCGCCCTTAAGGTACTAGAAAATTTCGGCACTTTATGAGCAAGATGTGTGTTTTAATTTTCTCTCAAAAAACTCACTTTTGAATACTTTGAAACTTGTTATAAATTGTGAGCCCTAGCCTCATATTTATAGGGGTATGGAAAGGGAATCGAAATCCTATTCAGATACAAATTAATTAAACCTAGAATCCTACAAGAACTCTAATTTAATTAATTTATCAAATAGAATTAGGAATTTAATCATTAACCGAACTCTGCATGTTTTAGGAAACGTGCACGAACACAAACACTTGCACACACACGCACGGCAGCCACGATGGGCCCCCATGCGTGCGCGCGAGCAGCAGCCCACGCAGCGCCCGCGCGCGCTGCGCGCTGCGCGTGCTGTGCGCGCTGTGCGCGCTGCGCAGCCTGCTGGGCCTGGCCTTGCGCTGGGCCTGGCGTGGCTGTTTGTGCGGCGCGCTTGGCTTGCTGGGCGATGGCCTGGCTTCGTGCTGGGCCTCGTCCGGCAGGCCTCGTCCGATGCTTATTCGTACGATGCGCTTCCGATTAAATTTTCCGATTCCGGAATTCATTTCCGATACGAACAATATTTAATATTTCCGATTCCGGAATTAATTTCCGTTTCGAACAAATATTTAATATTTCCGTTTCCGGAATTATTTTCCGATTCCGGTAATATTTCCGATTCTGACAATATTTCCGTTTCCGGCAATATTTCCGATTCTGGCAATATTTCCATTTCCGATAATATTTTCCGATACGTACCATGTTTCCGTTTCCGGCAACATCTACGACTTGGATAATATTTATATTTCCGATACGATCCATATTTCCGTTTCCGGCAATATCATCGTTTCCGGAGTATTCATTTCTTGCCTGTGACGATCTTAGCTCCCACTGAAACCAAGATCCGTCGGTTCCGAATATTCATAGATGGAGTATTTAATGCCATTAAATACTTGATCCGTTTACGTACTATTTGTGTGACCCTACGGGTTCAGTCAAGAGTAAGCTGTGGATTAATATCATTAATTCCACTTGAACTGAAGCGGCCTCTAGCTAGGCATTCAGCTCACTTGATCTCACTGAATTATTAACTTGTTAATTAATACTGAACCGCATTTATTAGACTTAACATAGAATGCATACTTGGACCAAGGGCATTATTTCCTTCAGTCTCCCACTTGTCCTTTGGGACAAGTGTGCATTTCCTAATTCCTTTGTCGCTCGATGCTTGCTCTTGAACATAAGGTAAGAGTTGTCATCCTTATTACGTCCAGAGGTGTTCCTCGGTTTCAGAGTTCAACTGATCAAATAAACAGATAATCATAGCCTATGATTCATCCGAGCACGGCCATGCATTTCACAGTTTCTAGCTCTCCGAGTGGCCTTGTACAACTTTTAAGCATCTCATCCCGATTTATGGGAGGACAATCCCAATCTTGCGATCTTGAGATTAGACTTCGTTTGATAGGTGATTACCTGAGCGTTGCCTTTATAGCCTCCTTTTACGGTGCGACGGTTGGTCAACGTCAAAGCAACCAGTTCTCAAACAAGTAATCTCAAATCACTCAGGTATTGAGGATTTAGTGTCTAATAATTTAATGAAATTTACTTATGACAGACTTTCATCTCTTACAGTAAAGTTTCATAGGTCTTGTCCGATACTAGTCTTCCCAAAGTAAGTATCTATGCAAATGATTATGACATTGCCATGTCCACATAGTTCAAGAAACAGAACTACTAGTCATCTTGCATTCTAATCGTCTAACGTTTTCTATGCGTCCAATTTTATAGAAAACTCCGATTAGGGACCATTTTCAACCTTTGACATTCAAGTTCACTTGATAGACATTTCTTAGTCACAGGACTGGTCCTGACAGTCTATCTTGAATATATCGTCAAATTGAAGGGACTCATCATTTAATAAACCACAAATTAAATGGAAAAATGAATTCTTTTCATTTATTGTGAATGATTAACCAATAATGTTTTACAAAGATTTAAACTCTAAAACTTTAAAACATTAAACAGAGACATCAAAGCCATTCTCCAATATGCTTGATTCCCATAGCTGCAGTGTGCGAGTTGTGCTTCGCCTGCGGCAGAGGTTTAGTTAATGGATCTGATATGTTGTCATCAGTTCCAATTTTGCTTATCTCGACTTCTTTTCTTTCAACGAACTCTCGTAGAAGGTGAAATCTACGAAGTACATGCTTGACTCTCTGGTGGTGTCTAGGCTCTTTTGCCTGTGCAATAGCTCCGTTATTATCACAATACAGGGCTATTGGTCCTTTAATGGAGGGGACTACACCAAGTTCTCCTATGAACTTCCTTAGCCATATAGCTTCCTTTGCTGCTTCATGTGCAGCAATGTACTCCGCTTCAGTTGTAGAATCCGCAATGGTGCTTTGCTTAGCACTTTTCCAGCTTACTGCTCCTCCGTTGAGGCAGAAGACAAACCCAGACTGTGATCTAAAATCATCTTTGTCGGTTTGGAAACTTGCGTCCGTATAGCCTTTAACAATTAATTCATCATCTCCACCATAGACCAGGAAGTCATCTTTGTGCCTTTTCAGGTACTTCAGAATATTCTTGGCAGCAGTCCAATGCGCCTCTCCTGGGTCTGACTGGTATCTGCTCGTAGCACTGAGTGCGTACGCAACATCCGGGCGTGTACATATCATAGCATACATTATTGAACCAATCAATGATGCATATGGAATCCCATTCATTCGTCTACGCTCATCAAGTGTTTTTGGGCACTGAGTCTTGCTTAGAGTCATTCCATGAGACATGGGTAGGTAGCCTCGCTTGGAGTCCGCCATCTTGAACCTATCAAGCACCTTATTGATATAAGTGCTTTGACTAAGTCCAATCATCTTTTTAGATCTATCTCTGTAAATCTTGATGCCCAATATGTACTGTGCTTCTCCTAGATCCTTCATCGAAAAACATTTCCCAAGCCAAATCTTGACAGAGTTCAACATAGGAATGTCATTTCCGATAAGAAATATGTCGTCGACATATAATACTAGGAAAGCAATTTTGCTCCCACTGACCTTCTTGTATACACAAGATTCGTCTGCGTTCTTGATGAAACCAAAGTCACTGACTGCTTCATCAAAACGTATATTCCAACTCCTGGATGCCTGCTTCAATCCGTAGATTGACTTCTTTAGCTTGCATACCTTTTTAGCATTCTTTGGATCCTCAAAACCTTCAGGCTGTGTCATAAACACAGTTTCTGTTAAAACGCCGTTTAAGAAAGCAGTTTTGACATCCATCTGCCATATTTCGTAATCGTAATATGCAGCGATTGCTAATAATCGTAATATGCAGCGATTGCTAACATTATTCGAATAGACTTTAGCATTGCAACTGGTGAAAAGGTTTCATCGTAATCCACACCGTGGACTTGCCTGTAACCTTTTGCGACCAATCTAGCTTTGAAAACTTCAAGTTTCCCATCCTTGTCCTTTTTCAGTTTGAAAACCCATTTGCTTCCAATGGCTTGGTAGCCATCTGGCAAATCGACCAAATCCCATACTTGGTTTTCAGACATGGAGTCTAATTCAGATTGCATGGCTTCTTGCCACTGCTTGGAGCTAGGGCTCGTCATAGCTTGTTTGTAAGTCGCAGGTTCATCACTTTCAAGTAATAGAACGTCATAGCTCTCGTTCGTCAAAATACCTAAGTACCTTTCCGGTTGAGATCTATATCTTTGCGATCTACGCGGGGTAACATTTCTAGATTGACCATGATTCTCACCAGATTCTTCTAAAGATCTCTGAGTTTCATCCTGAATGTCATCTTGAGCATTCTCTAGAGTTTGTTGTTCGACTCGAATTTCTTCGAGGTCTACTTTTCTCCCACTTGTCATTTTGGAAATGTGATCCTTCTCCAAAAAGACACCATCTCGAGCAACAAACACTTTGTTCTCAGATGTATTGTAGAAGTAATACCCCTTTGTTTCCTTTGGATAGCCCACAAGGATACATTTGTCAGATTTTGGATGAAGTTTGTCTGAAATTAATCGTTTGACGTATACTTCACATCCCCAAATCTTAAGAAAAGACACATTTGGAGGCTTTCCAAACCATAATTCGTATGGAGTCTTTTCGACAGCTTTAGACGGAGCTCTATTTATAGTGAGTGCAGCTGTATTTAGTGCATGTCCCCAAAATTCTAATGGAAGTTCGGCCTGACCCATCATTGACCTGACCATGTCTAGCAAGGTTCTGTTCCTTCGTTCCGACACACCGTTCCATTGTGGTGTTCCAGGAGGAGTCAATTCTGATAGAATTCCACATTCTTTCAGATGGTCATCAAATTCATAGCTCAGATATTCACCGCCTCTATCAGACCGCAGTGCCTTAATCTTCTTGCCTAATTGATTCTCTACTTCACTCTGAAATTCCTTGAATTTGTCAAAGGATTCAGACTTATGCTTCATTAGGTAGACATAACCATACCTACTGAAGTCATCAGTGAAAGTGATAAAGTAGCTGAAACCACCTCTAGCATTTGTACTCATTGGTCCACATACATCTGTATGGATTAAACCCAATAGTTCATTTGCTCTTTCTCCAACTTTAGAGAAAGGTTGCTTTGTCATTTTGCCAAGTAAACATGATTCGCATTTACCATAATCCTCTAAGTCAAATGGTTCTAGAATTCCTTCCCTTTGAAGTCTTTCTAAGCGTTTCAAGTTTATATGGCCTAATCGACAATGCCACAGATAGGTGAGATCTGAATCATCCTTTTTGGCCTTTTTGGTATTTATGTTATATACTTGTTTGTCGTGATCTAATAAATAAAGTCCATTGACTAATCTAGCAGATCTATAAAACATCTCTTTAAAATAAAACGAACAACTATTGTCTTTTATTAAAAAGGAAAATCCCTTAGCATCTAAGCAAGAAACTGAAATGATGTTTTTAGTAAGACTTGGAACATGGAAACATTCTTCCAGTTCCAAAACTAGCCCGGAGGGCAACGACAAATAGTAAGTTCCTACGGCTAATGCAGCAATCCGTGCTCCATTTCCCACTCGTAGGTCGACTTCACCCTTGCTTAACTTTCTACTTCTTCTTAGTCCCTGTGGATTGGAACATAAGTGTGAGCCACAACCTGTATCTAATACCCAAGAAGTTGAATTAGCAAGTATACAGTCTATAACGAAAATACCTGAAGATGGAACGACTGTTCCGTTCTTCTGATCTTCCTTTAGCTTCAAGCAATCTCTCTTCCAATGCCCCTTCTTCTTGCAGTAGAAGCATTCGGATTCAGAAGTGGGTTGACTGACCTTCCTCTTTGCAGATTTGGCGCCAGTTTGCTTAGTTGGGCTGGCCTTGTTGCCACCTTTCTTAGCATTCCTCTTCTTTCCAGATTTCTTGAACTTGCCCCCACGCACCATAAGCACATCCTGCTCATCACTTTTGAGCGTCTTTTCAGCGGTCTTCAGCATACCGTGAAGCTCAGTGAGCGTTTTGTCCAGACTATTCATACTGTAGTTCAGTTTGAACTGATCATACCCGCTATGAAGAGAATGGAGGATGGTGTCTATAGCCATTTCCTGAGAAAATTGCTGATCCAGCCGACTCATATTCTCAATGAGTCCAATCATTTTGAGAACATGTGGACTTACGGGCTCGCCTTTCTTAAGCTTGGTCTCAAGAATTTGCCTATGAGTCTCGAATCTTTCGACTCGAGCCAGATCTTGGAACATGTTCTTCAACTCACTGATGATTGTGAAAGCATCTGAGTTGATGAACGTTTTCTGCAGATCCGCACTCATGGTGGCGAGCATTAGACATTTCACATCCTTGTTGGCATCAATCCAACGATTGAGGGCTGCCTGAGTGACCCCGTCGCCTGCAGCTTCGGGCATCGCCTCATCCAGGACATACTCCTTTTCTTCCTGCATAAGAACTATTTGCAAGTTCCTTTGCCAGTCAAGGAAGTTTTTCCCGTTCAACTTCTCCTTTTCGAGAATTGATCGAATGTTGAATGAATTGTTGTTTGCCATATTAAAAACTACAATTGAAAAGAATAAACAAATAAATAACCATTCACAGTTTCTCTTAATAAACTTAAATTCTAGCATACATGCATAATTCAATGTTTATTAAGCATTTTATTCAAATTATGTGTTCCGGCAGGTGTGAATAAAATGATTCCAAGATCCTAAAATCATTGAAGAACTAAGCACAGTTTGTCGACTTAATCCTAGAACATCTTAGGTAAGCAAAAGCCTTTTGCTAATAGTCTAGAAACTATTCTTGGTTGATAGGTACGTCTAAGAACTTATTAGGTAAACCTATTGATTTTGCCACGACATAAAAGGACTCCTTACTTATATCGTTGAGTTTCACCAAAACTAACATGTACTCACAATTATTTGTGTACCTTGCCCCTTTAGGACCAATAAGTAACACCTCGCTGAGCGAAAACTATTACTAGATTGATGTAAAGGATATCCAAGCAAGTGTATATTTTGGCATGGCACCTTTTAACTCAATTTTTAAGTTTGGAACTTAAGGCTCTTACTATGTTGGTTAGATTTTAAGTGAACTAAAATCCTTAATCATGCAACATAATCAAGCTTTTGATCTCATGCATTTTAAGACATATTTAAAACAATAAATAACTTAAAGCATGCATAAGATAAATGTGATCTAGTATGGCCCGACTTCATCTTGAAGCTTTGACTTCAAAGTCCGTCTTGAAAATTTCCGTGGGAGGCACCATTTTCTTCAAATAGAATAAGCTATAACTAATTACAACTATTTGATGGTTCGCAGACCATATTTGAATTGAAAAATAACTTTGGTACTTTAGACCAATTACATTCAAATTAATGGTACGCAGACCATATTTTCTATCCTATTTGGGCCATACTAGTCACTTCATAACCTGCAAAACAGTACATATACAATATATACCATTCACCCATTCATTATCATGAATGGCCCACATAGCTGGTTAGTAAAACACATTATGCATCACGTAAACATTTGCAGCAATTAATCAAGGGCACCAATAATTTACCAATTATTCAGTCCTTATTAATTCTAATCAAGTTGTTTTAACCTTAAGGATTTGTAGACCTAATCAAGAGTTTATGACTAAAAAGCGCTCCCACTTAAACCAATAAATTTATATGCTTTACTAATTTTAAACATAAAAATGTATTTCTAGTCCAACCGGAAACATACAAATTTAATTAAAATTTAAAGCTCATATCAATTTATAATTGAATCCAAAAGTTTAATTTAATTTCAGTCGTATTTAAATTAATTCATGATTTTAATTTTAGTAAAATAATTAGAATAAATAAAATTTATTATAATTACAATATTCAAAATTAAAATCCAAGAAAATAATTTAAATTTTTAATTTTAAAATTAATTAAAATTACGTGAACTGAAATTTTCAAATTAAACATTCAAAACGATCTTTAATCGTAACGCAAACACCCTACGCGTTGCACGCCCATGGGCCGCACGCACACAGCCATTGCTGGCCATGTGCGCGCAGCCCATGCGCTCGTCGCATAGCTGCTGCATCCCCATCGCAAGCCTCCGCACGCATTGGTGCTCGCTGCGCGCGCCAGCGCTCATCGCACGCGAGCTATCGCTCGCAGTGCGCGCGCGACATCGCTCGCTGGGCGCGCGACATCGCTCGCTGGGCGCGCGAGCCATCGCTCGCTGGGCGCGCGACATCGCTCGCTGGGCGGGCGACATCGCTCGCTGTGCGCGCGAGCAATGCTTGGCTGTGCGCGCGAGTCCTCGCTCGTTGTGCGCGCGAGCAATGCTGGGCGCAGCGCTCGTGGCACGCGAGCTTGCGCTCGCTGCGCGCGAGGCTGCGCGCTCTTGTGCGAGGCAGCGCGCGTTGTGGCGCAGCTCGCTTGCTGCCCACACGCGACTGCCTTGGCTCGCCCTTCGCCCATGCCCATTCGTCCATTGCTCGTGGCACACGACACAAGGCAGGGCTGCTGCCTTGTGCTCGTGCACTACGCCCTTGCTCATTGCATTCGTGCCGCACGGGCGACGAGCTCCCTTGCTCGTCGTCGCATGCCCGCATTATACAACACCCCTTAAGGGTAACACGAAGCGTCCATTGCTTCGTGCGTGCAAGTTTTATGAACGAATCGCATAAAAATTTAAAATTTATATTTAAAATTAATGACAAATTAATAAATAATATTAATTTCATAATTTTAGGGCGAAAAATCGAAAATTTATTATCCAATTGATTTCCGATTGTTATGGATTCAAGTCTAGGTCATAAAAATTAAAAATTTATCATAAATTTACAATTTTTATGGTGGTTTTTAATCATAGGTTTCTAATTAAATTACAATTAATTATGAAAATCAAATTAATTCTAAATTATTCTAATTTTCAACAAATTAATCATAATTACAAATTAGATTGCATAATTAACAAGACTAGGCATTCAAACTTGTTAAACATATGCAGTAGGTCAATCAAAAATTCAAGATTTATCAACAAGAATCGCAAATATTTAATTTAACATCTTAAATTTACGAAATTTTGCATTCGAAAAACTAAAACCTTCGAAAAGTCATAGTTAGGCTTCGAATTTGAGAATTCTGGGTTCGGCAGAAAAATAATACTTTTGTCAAAATTTTAGAATGCCTTTTACATGCGGAATTGACACAAAAATCACTCAATTCGGATGAGTAACGAAGAAACTGCCGAAAAAACTGCGTACGTATATTTAAATAAACGCAATTTGCAATTAATTAACAATTACGAAAATTAATCACCCCTTTTAATTCTTGCAAATTTGTAATATTTAACCATGTTCATGCAATTTAGATTATGAAAATAATAAGGGGCTCTGATACCACTGTTAGGTTATGATACATATGACATTACATAGATCATGCGGAAACAACCATTAACCCAGGACAACATATTATTTACACATAATCATATAGCATAATTTAGATGCATACTCTTTGTTGCGTGCCCTCCCTAGCTGCGCCCGAACCGAACAAGAACAAGTCTTTAGGACTCCAAGTGTCGTCCCTCCGTAGATAGTCCACAGCACGTCCGGATCCGCCTTAAGATTGACCAACTAGAATCGCCCTTAAGGTACTAGAAAATTTCGGCACTTTATGAGCAAGATGTGTGTTTTAATTTTCTCTCAAAAAACTCACTTTTGAATACTTTGAAACTTGTTATAAATTGTGAGCCCTAGCCTCATATTTATAGGGGTATGGAAAGGGAATCGAAATCCTATTCAGATACAAATTAATTAAACCTAGAATCCTACAAGAACTCTAATTTAATTAATTTATCAAATAGAATTAGGAATTTAATCATTAACCGAACTCTGCATGTTTTAGGAAACGTGCACGAACACAAACACTTGCACACACACGCACGGCAGCCACGATGGGCCCCCATGCGTGCACGCGAGCAGCAGCCCACGCAGCGCCCGCGCGCGCTGCGCGTGCTGTGCGCGCTGTGCGCGCTGCGCAGCCTGCTGGGCCTGGCCTTGCGTTGGGCCTGGCGTGGCTGTTTGTGCGGCGCGCTTGGCTTGCTGGGCGATGGCCTGGCTTCGTGCTGGGCCTCGTCCGGCAGGCCTCGTCCGATGCTTATTCGTACGATGCGCTTCCGATTAAATTTTCCGATTCCGGAATTCATTTCCGATACGAACAATATTTAATATTTCCGATTCCGGAATTAATTTCCGTTTCGAACAAATATTTAATATTTCCGTTTCCGGAATTATTTTCCGATTCCGGTAATATTTCCGATTCTGACAATATTTCCGTTTCCGGCAATATTTCCGATTCTGGCAATATTTCCATTTCCGATAATATTTTCCGATACGTACCATGTTTCCGTTTCCGGCAACATCTACGACTTGGATAATATTTATATTTCCGATACGATCCATATTTCCGTTTCCGGCAATATCATCGTTTCCGGAGTATTCATTTCTTGCCTGTGACGATCTTAGCTCCCACTGAAACCAAGATCCGTCGGTTCCGAATATTCATAGATGGAGTATTTAATGCCATTAAATACTTGATCCGTTTACGTACTATTTGTGTGACCCTACGGGTTCAGTCAAGAGTAAGCTGTGGATTAATATCATTAATTGCACTTGAACTGAAGCGGCCTCTAGCTAGGCATTCAGCTCACTTGATCTCACTGAATTATTAACTTGTTAATTAATACTGAACCGCATTTATTAGACTTAACATAGAATGCATACTTGGACCAAGGGCATTATTTCCTTCATGACCTATTCCAAGAACGTGTCCAATATCTAAAGTTTTCTAGGCCTAGATACCATTATAGGAGGGTTGTGAGAGATTTCTGGAAAATAGCAAGACCAATGACCAATCTTGATGAAAAAGGAGTCAAAATTCGAGTGGAATGAGAAATGTGAGGAAGCTTTCCAGATTTTAAAGGAGCGTTTGACCTCCGCACCTGTTGTCGTGTCAATTGAAACCTTATGAGGCTAATTACCCTACCCATGACATAGAGCTACCTGGTATTGTTTTCGCTTTGAAGATTTGAAGACATTACCTTTATATGAAAACATGTTAGATCCTTATCGACCATAAAAGTTTGAAATTTTATCAAAAAGGGTCCAGTTGAATCTTGTGAACAACATTGAAAATGATACTGCTTTCCACTCTACAACTGATGGTCAGCCTGAGAGCACTAACCAAACCATCGGAGATATGTTGAGAGCATGTACTATTGACCTTGAAGAGAAGTTGGTAGATCATTTAGATTTGATTGAATTTTTGTTCATCAATAGTTACCATGCGAGCATTACGATGTCACGTTTTGAGGAATTGCATGGAAAGAAGTGTAGAAGTCCACTTGCTGGAATGATTTTCGTGAAAATGTTGTATTGGGAACAGAATTAGTTGAAGGAAAACTATCCAAAGTTATTCCCTGAGATGAGTTACGAGGGTGTAACTCGTTTTCTTTAAGAGGGGTAGAATGGGATAGAAATTCGCGCTTTTTACATGTTTTTATGGTGATTTTATGCATTTATGCTCACTTTAAGCAAATTTTACATGATTATGCAAGTAAGTAGATTCTTCGCATAAGAAAAATGTGTTCATAAGTAACGCAAACAACTTTAAGTTGGCAAAAGAGTGCACATGAGTGGCACAAGTACTTCTTCGTGTCAAGTTTCGGGACGAAACTTCTTTTAAGAGGGGTAGATTGTAATCCCCCGTAATTTTATAAATTTTATTAATATATTTTAACGTATAGTTAATTATATTTAAATAGAATTTACGAATTTTAGTGATAAAAATATAATTAACATATATTTAATTTATATTATTTAATTACATTCTAAATATTTTAACGATTTATGCAATCAAAAATAATTTTAGAATTTTATGTTGAAAAGAATTTGAATCACGAAAACGCGTTTAAATTTGGAAAACAATCCTAATCGGTTTCGGATTCAAACATTAAAACTCTATTCTAATCCTAGCCCAAATAGTAAAGCCCAAAACAAATAAACCTCAAAAATTACCCAATTGTTCTCTCTCCTCTCAACACACAAACCCACACAACAACAACAAAAAAAGAAAGAAACAAAATCACGTAATGCTCCTCTCCCTTTCACGTGAAGAACAATAAACTCACAGAAGCCCTTTTGCTTCAGCAGCCGCGCAGCCTCCACACAACCGCCACCGGCGCTCCTCCTCCGGCCGGTAACCTCAGCGTTCTCCCAGTCTTGCTTCATTCTTTCTTCCTCTCATTCTTTTTCAATCACTTTATCTGGCTATTTCTATTTATTGCGCCAGCAACCACCACGTTGCCACCACGTCGCCACCACCACCAGCACCTGCACCGACCTGCTGTTGTCGTGCCGCCAGCCTTCGGCCACCCTCCACCTCCTATCTCCTCCATACAAGCAACGCTCTCCTTCTCTTCTTATTTCTTGTGCAAGGCACCACAACCACTGCCGTACTCCTCCGCCTAGCGCCACCCTTACCGTCGGCCGTCCAGCTTCTCCCCTTGTTGCCGCACCACCACGCCGTTGCACCACCTCCGGCCAGCTTACCTTCTCTCTTTTGGTTATTTCTTTAACCCTAAAACTATTTAATGCTTTAATTTTGTTTTGGTAATTTAATTAATTTTTTCATATTTTAAATTTATGGTTTTAATTATGTAAATATAGAAATCAGATTTCATGTTTTGCATAATGAATTATTTAATTTCCTGATTTATTAATTTTGTTAAATAAGGGTTTCAAAATTATTAAAGCATGAATTTTTAAGCTTTTAATAGTTTTAAAATCATGATTATAAAATATGAAAGTTATTATTTTTATGATTTTAAGCATGTAGTTTGAAACTATTTTATATTGTTGAAAATTGTAAATTTCGTGTCATATTGGAATTTATGATAATTCGTGATCATTAGTGAAGTAATCACTATGCTAGGAGATTTCGTAGTTAAGTTTGGATATTGATGAATGTTCTAAATATGTTTAGGATTTATTTAGAATACTTGATTATTACCGTGAATTATTGGAAGTTGATTGGGAACCTTTTTTGGTTGTGTTAGGTTGTTTTAGGTGGAGAATTCTCTTTAGGCGACTTTTGAAAGTGTTAAAGTGGCCTATCAGTTCGTTTACACAAGGTACGTACATACCTGTGTGCTTGGAATGCGTGCTATTTGTTGAAACCATGTTGCAATCGTTGATGAACTTGTTTATGTTGAGATTGTTGATGAACTTGGTTATGTTGATATTGTTGATGAACTTGGTCAGGTTGAAATTGCATGTTTAATACTGTTGGATGGACATGTTGAACCTATATTGCATTATGAGAATTATAACATGTTAGTATGGATGATTGATGGAAACATGTTGGTTGGGAACACTAGATTATTCTATATATTTTGGTTTGGATCGATCGATCGTTGTTCCCTATTTAGCTTTTCACCACTTTATGAGGGATGTGGACCTTGTTTAGTAAGTTGAAACCTTATACCCATATACAGGGGTTGATCATGGTTAAAGGAGAGGTTGGATTAATTGGAATGAGTCTTGATTGATGCCTTTATGATCACTTACTTAATTCCAAGATAAAATAAATTGTGAACAAATGTGGATTGTATGCCTTATGTGATTGTTGAGTCATAACAGAGTCTCAATTTGTAAATCATGTAAAGTGAAACTGAGTAGCAATAGCTTTAGACTGTGCACGTCTAAAGTGACGGACAAACAGGAGTTGGGGTTCATGGTGGTAGCCCATGGCCTTTTCTTGGACCGGATTGATCACCGTGTTCTATTTTTATTCAAACGTTCCTCGATATCGCAGGTCACTGAGGTTACGGAGTCGCGCCCGTACCTCGTCTTCCTTAGTGAAGACTTCTGGATGGACAACTCGGTCCATTGTCTATTTCAACCAAAATAATACTATTGTTATAATTCTAGCCTAGTTTAGTCAAGTATGGTCGTCAAATTATCATGTTTTGTCTGCCCTTATTTATGTTCATTAGTATCATGTTAGGATGGTTCGTTTGATAGTATCATGTTAGGATTATTATTGCTTTTAGTATGTAGTACTCAGCTTTGCTGATTACGTGCTTTGTTTGTGTGTGTTGATCATGGCTATGCCTTATTGATCCTGTGATGACCCATCTTTGGTGAGCAGTTTCTAAGGATTAATAAGCGTTGCCCATCTACAGGTTTGAAGATGATGCATCATTGGGAGCGGGATTAGAGAGCTTGTAGTTAGATTTGGTTTGTTAATTTGGATTTGAAATTTGTCGTACTATTCGTATTTCCTTATTTCCGTTAATTGGTTTTGGGACTTAATATGTAATCGGTTATTTATGAACCTAAAAGTTAGTTTTATGTTTTCCGCTGCAAAATTCTGAATAAGCCGTTACGTTTTCACACGAGCGATAATACTTTGATAATTCTCTATAGTTATATTTATAAAAGGGTTATTTTAGAAAAAGGGAATTGTCGGGGTGTTACACCTTATTGATCCTGTGATGACCCATTTTAGTGAGCAGTCTCTAAGGATCAATAAGAGTTTCCATCTACAGGTTTGAAGATGATGCATCGTTGGGATCGGGATTAGAGAGCTTGTATTTATTTTGTCTTGCTAAGTGATTTGGGTTTTGTGAATTTGGACTTTAAACTTGTCGTACTATTTACATTTCCTTATTTTCGTTGATTGGTTTTTGGGATTAAATCTGTAATCGATTATTTATAAACCTAAAAGTTAGTTTTATGTTTTCCGCTGCAAAATTCTGAATAAGCCGTTACGTTTTCACACAGGCGATAATACTTTGATAATTCTCTATAGTTATATTTATAAAAAGGGTTATTTTAGAAAAAGGAGAATTGTCGGGGTGTCACATAAAAACACATCTGGCGCTGAGAATGTGAAGCGCTAAAACTTAACAGCGCTCCTGATCCAAGCGCTGGAAATTTCTAGCGTTGCACATATCTCAGTCGAAAAACTCACGTTTCGACGATTTATCTTATTATGGCCTATTTTACTATAAATAGGGGCTCTAAATTCCAGAAAATAACACACATTCCTAACCCTAAACCCTAATCTTGAGTATTGACTGAAGCTTCTCTCTGACCCGTATTCGTGTGTCTGCCGCATTTAACACTCTGTTAAGCAGACACTGCCCGCACGATCACCTGAATAGTCCGAATACTGCCGAAGTGCTGCTGAAATCCCAACCCAATTCCTAAGCCTAAAACATACAAAAACTCTGGATGAATCCCGTCCCACAGTCAGTCAGTCATCGAAAAGTTCTAAAGCCAAACGGAAAGCTAGTAAAGTCAAGTGGTAGGTGTTCCTGAGAATCGCAGTAAAGCCTACGCTTTACTGTAACCTGAATCTATATTTTACAGGTTTCGTCAACATATTAATCTGTTCACTTTAATATGTTATATTGCTCACGCCTAAATCAGATAACACTTAGACAAACCGGTTTATTGTTACGCACCTTGAATTAACCTAAATCAACGTTTTGACATCTGTTTAGTATTATTTGTGCATTAAAATCAATCCATAGTAGTAATGTAGCATAACGCAAGTCTCATAGTCGTCACAATTGAACTAGTAAGGACCGCGCCGCGTGGGCTAATGCCGGGCACTCCCTGTATTAGTAAACGTCCCCCGAATTCTCAATATCTTCTCCGCTAGATGCACGTTGAGGGATCTCCACACCAGGGATCACAAGGGAACCTATGGCCGTTGTGAATCAAATATGTTTGCACTCCAAGCATATCATAATAACTGGATTTTGTCAATTTTCTTAAACTGAATGGCGACTCCTATAGACTAGTAAAAAGAGGCTAACGCCCACAGTAGTTCCTATTTACTTAATATGCTTGCCACATCCAGAGGGGAAAAGTCGTGCTGGTCGTACACATTTTTAGAGGCGTCCGGTCGTGTTTTTCGACCCCCTCACACCCGACCACCTTAATATTAAAAAAAATTCAAGTTTCCTTAATTAAGGGCATCCTAAAAGTCAAATCAAAATTCAAAAATCAAAGTTCAATTATTGTTGTTGTTCTCATTCCAAATGTGCAAATAAAAAGCATGTTCAAGCGGAATATGACACAAATGACTCTTATTCAAACGGTTATAAGGCCTTAATTCAAGCTAATTCGATTACAAGGTCGAAATTAAGTGAAGCAAAGTCATTTCAAGCCTTTTCACTTCCACCAAACACATTTCTAAACACATTTCTAAACACACTCCTAAACACATTTCCTACAAATACAATTTCCAAACACTTCAAGCCTACAAAGTTCTGGGGTTAGGAGACTATGCTCTCGAGCCTTAGCTCCTTGAGTACTATCCCCTTTCCCTTCTTGCAATCATTCATCCATCTTCCCCTTGCCCAAGCGGCGGGAGAAGAAACTAGCAAACTTTCCAAGGCGAGATGATGATGAACCTCCTCTGGATCTGGAACGGTCAAGCACCGAATGGGCCAAGATCTCATCACTCTCCTCATAAGAAGTTGATGCAGGATGTCTAGACTTATAACCTCTGACTCTCACAGACTCTGAGAGAGAAGCGTCTCTCTGGCTTGGACCTTTCATCCATACAACATACCCCGTAGACAGAGTAGCAAGCTCGGGCTGGAATTGAATATTCAAAAAAGGTTTGGCAATCCAATACCTCCTCCACCGTGCAAGACGGTCAGTATTCAGTATAATATGCTTCTGATGCTCCATAGCACAATCTGGAATCACTTGCCTCAAGCCATATTGTCTCATCACTCGAGCAGGGGAGTAGAAGACTAATGCAGAAAGGCTAGGCACCCTCAAAATAGAAGAACCAGGTGCATGCCTCATAGAAGCAATTCCCTACCATGGAATTACCCACCTAATGGAGGATCCAATCTCCAAGAGAACGCAGATCTACTCATTCAAAGAAAGCCGGCCATACAGCATGGGTCGCACAGTGAAACTATTTCTATTATAGCTTGCCAGGTTTTCTGGTGGTGCCACTAACATGAGCTTCTCAATAAGCCAGTCCTTAGAGAAAATACAAAAGCATTTCAATATCCAATGTTCTAAATACAAGTAAAAATTTCAATATACAAGAAACTTCACATACTTACTTGAAGTAGCACCGGGCTTCCCGAAAGAATGGAAGATGGGTCTTATTTCAGCATATCAAGGCCCAGCAGTGTCTCGCCAATTAGAATCGACACTGGGTCATTTCCACAAGCAAACTTCTCTACAATCTCCATTATGGTGGTACCTCCATTGCCAAGCCCATGTCTCGAAAAGAGGAAACGTGCAAAGATGCAAAAATTCAAGGCCCTCAAGCGACAGACCTTGGGGATGTCTATTCTAGAAAATGAGCAACAAAGAGGGAAAAATCCACCCTCGCCCATAAACAATGGCACTCAAGAGTGGGGGATCAAGACCCAAGTACCTTTCAAAAGTTGAAAAGAAGTGGTCTTCAACATTCGGCAAGCAAGACTCTACCATAAGGGAACAGCCAAGTATAGCACAAAACTCTTTAGGGAGGGGACATACCTCGTTGGTTCCAAAGCGGAAAACATGACTCACTGGATCCCAAGCCTCCAAATCAGCATGAAAAAAGTGCAAATCAAGCTTTATAAACCGGAAAGAGACAAGTACTCCAAGATGCATGATGTTAGAATCCAACCTTCCTTTACTTGTATTTCTCCTTTCTATTGCTTTCTAAGATCTTTCTAATAGTTTTCTTAGATTTAGGGAGAATTATTATGTTACTGTAATTCCAGTGTTCACTGGCAAGTTTTAGCTAATTCAAAATAAACCTCTATGAGGGTATGAACCAATACCTCTCATCAGAAGTTGCATTTGCTTAATTCATGTGTTGTTGCTAGACTTTATAGATATTGTGATGTCGAATGCTTTTAAGATTTCCAAGACCCATCAAAGTCCCTCAAAACAGATACACTCTCGTCGACGGTCCCGCTTGTGCGCACACAAGCGCCCCATTCCGCACAAGGCTTGCCTCCTTGCCTCCAATAGGCAAGAGGGCGCCACACGGATCCGGTGTCAAAACATTCGGACCTTGACAGTTGGTATCAGAGCCAAGGCTCGACCTAGGCCCCGAAAGACCCAAGGAAGAAAGAGATGGAAACGATCAAAGAAAGACTAGCCTGGCTAGAAGGCAAGTTAGAGAGCTGGACCCGACTCGAGGAAATCGTGATTTCCAAGCCAAAGAGATAGAAAGAGTCGAGGGTGCGGTCGATGAGCTCATGCAAGAGAAAGAAGCGCTTCAGGAACAACTCAACTTTGTC
This sequence comes from Spinacia oleracea, assembly GCF_020520425.1. Lineage (NCBI taxonomy): Eukaryota > Viridiplantae > Streptophyta > Magnoliopsida > Caryophyllales > Amaranthaceae > Spinacia > Spinacia oleracea. The sequence goes on along the minus strand of NC_079489.1, from coordinate 58,394,404 downwards.
CAGAAGAAAGCTGAAGATGCCCAAGACAAATGCGTGACACTGATGCGCGCTGCAAGGACGGACTCGAGTGGAGGTGGTGCGATGAAGATCAAACCTCCAAAGCCTCGAGATTACAGTGGGGCTAGAGACTCGAAGGAAGTTTATAACTTCCTCTTCGACATGGAGCAGTATTTCAGAATTTGTCAACTGAGTGACAATCTAAAGGTGGATACCGCGACCATGCATTTGTCGGATGATGCGAAGCTGTGGTGACGCACCAAACACGCCGACATTGAAGAGGGGAAAATAAAGATAGACACCTGGGAAGAGTTCAAGAAGGAATTCAAAGATCAATTCTATCCCGAAAACACCGAGTTTGTTGCAAGAATGAAGCTACAGGAGATCCGCCACAGGGGCTCCATACGCGACTATGTGAAGGAATACTCGGCCTTAAAGTTGGACATCCGAGACATGAATGAGAAACATCGGTTGTTCAACTTTGCTCACGGGCTATAAGAATGGGTGCAACGTGAAGTATTGAGGGCAAAAGTGGACACGCTTTCGGCCGCTATGACTGCTGCAGATCGATTGATGGACTACTCCGCAGGAAGGGGTCATCGCTCCCAAGAAGGAACAAGGGGGACGCCTACAAGCTCGGAGGGCCCGACTCCAAGCTCACCCAAGAGTGCGAGAAGTGACTCAAGGGTGTCGTCCAGCTCAGTCGGGGGATTCAAGAAAGGAAATTGGGGAGGAGATTCATAGAAATCCTGGTCATCACCTTCTGTATCAATAAAGGAATCCAAGATCAGCACGCCCTCGGGAAACATTAGTAGACTTAACTGTTTGCTATGTCGAGGCCCACACAAATGGTGGGAGTGCAAACACAAAGGGGAGATCGACAACCTACATAGGAAGTTGTCGGCCAATTTCGTGGAGGAAACCCCAAAAGAGACAGAAGAAGAAGCATGCAATGAGGACGACAAACCCCGCAGAATGAGTTCCGTCTACATGATGTATGCAATGGGGAAAGAGGCCCCGAAGATAAGAGAGGAATCCACAAACATGATGTATGTGGACCTCGTGGTAAATGGGAGGAATGCTCGAACCATGGTAGACACTGATGCCTCTCACAACTTTGTGACCGAAGCAGAAGCCCGAAGATTGGGGTTAGTGCTCAAGAAAGGAAGCGGTAGCATGAAATCCGTCAACTCCAAAGCCAAGCCGATTCTCGGTGTGGCAGAACAGGTGGAAGCAAAGTTGGGAGACTGGGAAGGAAAAATGAACTTCACTGTCGTCAACATGGACGACTTCAACCTTGTACTTGGATTGGAGTTCCTCCGCTCCAGCAAAGCAGTTGTAATGCCTACTTGAATTCTTTGCTTGTAGCAGGTGGACAAACTTGTCTAGTTCGAAGTACAGGTACCCCGACAAAGACAAAAGAGAAGGGCCGGTTCCTTTCGGCAATGCGAGTGATGGAGCCACTTAGAAAGGCGACATCCCAGATACCCCCTCGCATCAGAAACAAGAAACAAGATACAAGCTCAAGCCAAGCCGCTCTGATCCAGAAACCAAAAACAAGGAAGACTTGGATTCACAAGATTCACCAGCATATCAAGACACAACAAGATTCAAGAAGACTCTAGCAACCGTCATCAACCAACGGCACAGAGAAGACTACAGAGTTTAGAATATGAGCTTTTTCTTTCATCTTTTGTAACTCTTGTAAGTCGACGAGGGCGTCGACAGCTTAAGTGGGGGAGGATGTTAGAATCCAACCTTCCTTTACTTGTATTTCTCCTTTCTATTGTTTTCTAAGATCTTTCAAATAGTTTTCTAGGCTTTACGGAGAATTATTATGTTACTGTAAATCCAATGTTCAGTGGCAAGTTTTAGCTAATTCAAAATAAACCTCTATCTGGCGTATGAACCAATACCTCTCATCAAAAGTTTCCTTTGCTTAATTCATGTGTTGTTGCTAGCCTTTATAGATATTGTGTTGGCGCATGCTTTTAAGCTTTCCAAGACCCATCAAAGTCCCTCAAAACAGATACACTCTCGTCGACGGTCCGGCTTGTGCCTGCTGTGCGCACACAAGCGCCCCGTTCGACCCTCGCTCTTGTCGCCAATAGGCAAGAGTGCCCTTTCAAAATCAGACGCTAACTCGTGCCCCTACGAGTCACAAGACACTTATTCCGCACAAGGCTTGCCTCCTTGCCGCCAATAGGCAAGAGGGCGCCGCACGGATCCGGTGTCAAAACATTCGGACCGTGACACATAGCCTAACGAACCAAGCCATGAGTTCAAGGCATTTTCAAAAGAAAGAGACTTTTTTTTTTCAAAGAAGAAGTAGAAAGAGAATCAGAACAAGAGGTAGAGGTGCAAAGAACTCATTTGCAAAGCAATCTATTTATACAAGAGTCAACATTTATGGTGGTACTTGAAAGTACCACCAGCGCGAGGCGCAGGGCAGGCGCCAGGCGCAAGGCCTGCCAGAAGTACAGTCTCAACCTCCAACTTTATGGCATCAATCACGCCTGTTTTCAATGCATAGTGCAAAGGAATCAGGTCAGTGATTTGCACTAGTAGAAAATTCCTTAAAAGTGGCTACTTAAAGGTGGCCCTTGTTTAACAAGGGCATCCTTTAATTGACAAAAACATAAAATAAAAAAATAAAAAGAAAATTTTCCCTCCTCGTTTAAGGGAAGCGCAACTTTTGAGTTACTTCCTGTTGCTTCCCCATTGTTCTTGCTGCTCCCCCCTTTGCACCCACTCACGATTCTCCCCCCAAACCCCACCGATCGGCGACATATAGACCTGTCAAAAATCGACCCGACCCGAAAACCGATCCGAACCCGACCCAAAAATACTGGGTCCTGAACAAGATTTTGTGACCCGTAACCCGATTTTATCCGAACCCGAGCAACCCGAAAAGTAATGGGTCAAAACCCGACCGAACCCGTTTTGGACCCGACCGATTGAAAATCGTTGTATTTATAGTAATAAATGCGATTATGAGAAAATTTAAGCATAATAAACACGCTGTTTTTACTATTATTGTGTGTAATATGATTTTAATTTGAACTATACGCCATTTATGGTTGAATTTGACTAAATATAAACTTATGTAGGAAAATTTGTTAATTTGTGCCCATATTTTGTATATTTATCACCTAAATTAATGAAAATATAATGCGCGTTTTAAAATCTCTCAACCCGTTGGGTCGACCCGAACCCGAAAGTTCTGGGTCTTGAACAAGCATTTGTAAACCCGAACCCGAAAGTGACCGACCCGATCTAACCCGAACCCGAAAATAATTTTTTACAATCCGACCCGACCGACCCGTTTGACAGGTCTAGCGACATACCACCACCGCAACCACCACCACAAGTGCGTGCTCCTGCTTATTCTCACCACCACCACCACCACCACCGCCACCCATTCTGCGTGTTGCTTCTGCTCACCCCACCAATTCGGGCTACTTCTGCTCACCCCACCCTCGTTTGCGAAGTTCAATTCTCTACCACTACTACCACCAGTGTGCACCTCCTCCACCTGTGACGAAATTTTACATCCCCTTCCTCTTAGTTCTTCCCCTATCACAAGGTTAGGGTTTATCTCAATGTTTTTGTTTATTTTAAAAATTATTTCTTTTGGTTGATTTCAGAATAGGGTAATTCTAGGTTTGCCTTATTATTTGGTTAATTTAATGGCCTATGTGAATTTTATCCCTAGATTATATGATAATTGAATTACATTGATATTAAAACCATAGAAATTATCCAGTGAAGCAGATTCAGGTTATTTTATTGGAGTAGAGTTGAATCTAGAGTTCGAGTAGAAACGGAATGCATTGAGAACTTTGATTTGAAATAGAATTAATGAATTACCAAGATAAGAGTTCAGTTTTCATATGATTAGCTCATGTTATCACTTTACCACACTCTTATTTTGTTTTCTTCACCCGTTGTTTCCCTTGCTGCTGTTTTTGTTCCCATTCATGTCTTTCTGTTTGTTCCATGCTCGATTTTTTGGTTTGCTACATCCTCAATTTCTTCATCAATAACTATGTCAATTGGACTCTGGAACTCATAGTAGACATAAATATTTGTCCAAGTGTCAAACTCGGGTTTTTATTATAAGTTTCAATGATTTTGGTTCATAGAGAGAATGAACTGTTTCTTTAGGTAAAACGACGTGAGTCACATAGATCAATAGTTTAATCACAATGCGTATCTTTACTGCCACCAAATGTCATTATCATACTTATATTGTTCTGTTGTTTATCTTGCTATCAAGTGCTAAATCTCTATGCAGTTAAGATGCTTCAACCTGAAACTATTAGGAATTTATCACTTTAGGTGCAATATAACACTTTTGAGAATTTCCCCTTTTCTCCCCTTCTATGTGTGTGGGTGTTGGGGGGGGGGGTGTTATTTTTCTAATGGAAAGAAGCCTTTGTCAAGGTGAGGACCTTTGTAACTGCCATCGTCGTTTTTAGGGGAATATACAAATATGAATAGATGCTTATCTGCGAAATAATGATCATCTAGCTTGATTTTGAAAGAAAAGGGTGTCATGCTTTTGTTGTCTTTAAACTGTTTTAATGTCTACACTTCTTACAGAAGCAAGTTCTTTCGAACGTCTGAGGCGAGATTCTAATCATGTTTTAGAACCTTCAGAGAATTTATTCGAGGACGAGATTTAGATGTCATCACTGCCAACTTGAAGTATGTTCATTTTGGAATTCTCTAATCAGCTGAGTTGTGTTATATATTTTAAAATCTTGGTGTTTTAGTGAATTACTCTCGACTTGATCAATTTGGAGGATGGAGAATAGGAGAGTGTAAAGTGAGGTTGGGGTTTGGGGGGGGGGGGGGGGGTGAACTGTTGACCGGTTGTTTGTGATTGGAATCTGATATTGTGCACCAGCTGTTTGAAATTTATTTTGCATAGTTCGTGATTTTTGGGAATTGAACTGAAAATGGGATCATGTAAGGCTTGTACAAGTGCATGAATAACATATGTATGTATCTGTACTGAAGTCAACTATAATTTGAAGTGTCTGTGTCAATCACACTCTATGGATTGCTTACATATGCAAAGGCTTATCTGTACTGATAGTCAAGTTAATTGTATCTGTACATATGGATTGTGCTTACATATGCAAAGGATTTTTTAAAGTGTATCTGTACTGAAGTTAACTACATTCAGATGTCATCACTGCCAACTATAATGTTGATGTACAGAATACTACTGCAAGCATTTATTTGACCCTCGAATATCATTTTTGTATTTATGTAAAGAAGGTCATGGATCTAAATTCCTTATAATGAAACTATACTTATTTCCTCTTTTGCTTCTCACACATTGATTAAGGTGACCTCAGCCCACAAAAATGTAGAAATTCATTGGACTTGAGAAATTGTCTAACATAAACTTTGATCTGGATCCTCAATGCAGCTATATAATCAAGATTTTTATTGACAAAAAGTATGCTTTGCCTTATCGGGTGCTGGATGCTTTGGTTGCTCATTTCATGAGATTTGTAGAAGACTCAAGGGTTATGCCAGTGATCTGGCATCAGACTCTTCTTGCCTTTGTTCAAAGGTTAGTAATCCTCCCCTCCCTGTAGAACAGAAAATAGTTTTGTTGTCAATGACATGCTTGAGCATGTGTTTTCCCATTTTCATTTCTCCAAATATTTAAAGTTCTCAGGGACTTTTTCTTTTTTCCTGAACTATGTGGTTTCTCTTGTTTATTTTCATATGTTCTTCATTTTTCTTTGCGCTATCGGAATATTATTGATATCGGAATGCTTCTCATGTGAATTTTATGCGTTAATGTGTGTTGCAAGATACAACTAATGTTAATAACTCATTTGTAGCTCTAAAAATGAGCAAACGAGCAAAAATAATATCGCAATGAGAAATTTGACAATGGACCAAAGGCCTGTCACAACAGATCAGTTTCTGATCTGCATAGATGAACAGATCAGTTTCTGATCTGCACAGTTGCAAATCAGCAGCAGCAGATCAGCTGCTGAATAGATCAGAAACTGATCAGTTCAGCTGCTGATCTGCAGCTGAACTGATCAGTTTATGATCTGTTCAGCAGCTGATCTGCTGCTGCTGATCTGCAACTGAACAGATGCGAAACTGATCAGTTCAGCTGCTGATCTGCTGTTGCTGATCTGCAGCTGAACTGATCAGTTTCTGATCAGTTTCTGATCTGTTCAAATATTAGATGTAATATTGCTGTCTTTTAATGAAAAGGCTCGGGAATATATGCTCGGGACTATACATGTTAACTATTCGCCTATAATTGGCATGAACCGTCAAAAATGTCATTTTGGGCCAAATATGACCTATATCGTCCCAAATAGGCCTTATGTGTGCATAAAGAACTTGAAATGAATCTTAGTAAAACTCTAACTAAGCATATGAAACATAAAAAGATTTAGAAAGTGTCATTAGGTTCATTTGTTGGTAGTTGGGATCGAAAATGCCATTTTGGGCTATAAATGACCTATATCGACCCAAATTACCCATAGGCGTGCATAACGAACTTGAAATGAGTTTAATAAACATATAAATAATCATATGAATCATGAAAAACGTTTAGAATATGGAAATAGGTTAGTTTGTTGGTAGTTGGGATTGAAAATGCCATTTTGGGCCATAAATGACCTATATCGACCCAAATGACCCATAGGCGTGGATAACGAACAAGAAATGAGTCTTATAATCATATGACTAATCATATGAATCATGAAAACGTTTAGAATATGGAAATAGGTTCGTTTGTTGGTAATTGGGATTGAAAATGCCATTTTTGGCCATAAATGACCTATATCGACCTAAATGACCCTTAGGCGTGCATAATGAACTTGAAATGAGTCTTATAATCATATAACTAATCATATAAATCATGAAAAAGGTTTAGAATGTGGATATAAGTTCGTTTGTTGGTAGTTGGTATCGAAAATGCCATTTTTTGCCATAAATGACCTATATCGACCCAATTGACCCTTAGGTGTGCATAACGAACTTGAAATGAGTCTTATAAACATATGACTAATCATATAAATGATGAAAAATGTTTAGAATATGGAAATAGGTTCGTTTGTTGGTAGTTGGGTTCGAAAATGCCATTTTTAGCCATAAATGACCTATATTGACCCAAATGACCCATAGGCGTGCATAAAGAACATGAAATAAGTCTTATAATCATATAACTAATCATATGAATCATGAAAAAGGGTTAGAATGTGGAAATAGGTTTGTTTGTTGGTAGTTGGTTTCGAAAATGACATTTTTTGCCATAAATGGCCTATATCGACCCAAATGACCCTTAGGCTTGCATAACGAACTTCAAATGAGTTTCATAAACATATAACTAATCATATGAATCATGAAAAAGGGTTAGAATGTGGAAATAGTTCGTTTGTTGGTAGTTGGGATCGAAAATGCCATATTTGGCCATAAATGACCTATATCGACCCAAATGACCCATAAGCGTGCATAACGAACTTGAAATGAGTCTTATAAACATATCACTAATCATATAAATCATGGAAAAGATTTAAAAAGTGTACTTAGGTTCATTTTTTGATATTTGGGATCGAAAATGCCATTTTTGGCCAATTATGATCTATATCGAGCTAAGTGAGCCTTAGATGTGCATAAAGAACTTGAAATGAATCTTAGTACACTCAGAAAGTTGTTTTCGCGACCAATATAATTTCTGCTTTCGCATATGAAACTTAATTTAATTTATTGGTTTGCATGTACGTTGTTCTTTTAAAGGTTTTCACAACTCCAAGGGAGGGGCCCTTCACCAAAGAGGAGTTGGATGAAGTTCGAGACAAGTGGGCTACTTACTTCAACGATTTGAACTACCCTCAGTGTAATAATTAGAGCAGGCTTGTAGTTATTCGTGGCTCTTACATTATTTTGTTATTTATCGATTTAATTAATTACATTTGAATTAATTCGGAAATATTATTGAAAATTTGAAATTTATATCATTTTTGAGGAATGTCAAGATGATGTTTGGTGAAACAGTATTCTATAAATTATAATGCAGAATTTTATATTGCAAAATATCAGGAATTATATTGCAGATTTTTTTTAAAAAAAAAAAAAAAAAACTCAAAAGTTGCCCTTGTTTGCAACAAGAGCAACTTATGTGCAGCTTATAAGTTGCCCTTGTTTCAAACAAGAGCAACTTATGTAAAGCTTATAAGTTGCCCTTCTATGCGACAAGGGCAACTTATAAGTTGGGCAACTTATAAGATTATAAGTTGCCCTTGTTAAGGGCAACCTTTGATAATTTCACAAAAGTGACCCCTCCATATGTTGCCCTTGCAATTGGCAACCTATAAGCCTATTTTAAGGGCAACCTATAAGGTTTTTTCCTCTAGTGTTGTCGCGCAAATTCAAGCAATTCAAATCAGCACCCGGGGCAATTGCGGGTTATTTGTCCAAAATTTAAGCATTCTAGTCCTAGATTGGTGTCCTAAGTCGAGTCATCCTATGCATAAGAAAAAGTTGAATATACTTTGACTTGCGCTTTTTCTAACCAAAAAACCTCAGCCAAAGTGGGTGCTTGTAGTGGGTATATACACCCGAAAAAATGGGCAACTTTTTCTTTTTTGCATGCATACATTTAGCCACAAATTTCAATAATGCACACGCAACGCATACCAGTTCAATTCAAACCATGCAAAAACATGCAGTAACATGTCCAAAACCTGCAAAATTTCAAAACCATACAAAATTTAACCATACAAATACAAAATCCAAATTTCAAAACCATACAAGTACAAAATTCAAGTAAAAACCTTCAAATATCCATACAAGTACAAAAATATAAATATCCGTACAAGAATCCCACATACAAAACAGCCTATCCAAGAAAAAGCTAGATCTCGCTACCATGCAGGATCAGTTCGAATCATCATCAGCTACAACCACGGTCTCAGCAGGTCCCTTGCCCCTGTTTTAGCTCATGTATCGCTCTAAATCTCGGTCAAACTCTATCCCCAGGGTAGCATGCTCCAGCTTCGAAATAGGAAGTGTACTAGGAAACTTATGAGGTTCCTGCTGACGGGAAAAGAACTGATACGACTATTGGGCCGCAGCAAATCTGGGCCGCATCTCCATCTCCTCGAAGAAGCGCAACCTCTCATACTCCTGCCACTGAGCCATGATCGACATCATGTAGCCGGCACTCAAAGATGGCGATCCACCCATACCACCATAGCTACCCATAGGAGGTCCCAGAGGCAGCTGACTACCCGTATCTACAAAAGAGTATGAATACCTGTCAGCATCTGAGCACCTCAGGAAAGTGTCAGCACTAGAGCCAGGGACCGGACCCAAGTTCCGCCCAGTTTGCTCCGTCGAAGCACTAGTTTGAGGAGCTCTATCCTCGGACTCTCTACGGTCCCGTCGGAGCTCCTATACAAAGTTCAGAATTCAAGTATCAGATATCCATGTACAAATTTCAAAATACAAGCAGCACAAAGATAGTAAATTCACAGCTCGGCCTCGACCAGCGAGCTTCCTTGTCAGCTTGACACAGTGCCTCTTCAGGGAGTCAATTATAACCACGCAGCGGAGTACTCTTGCCCGAGGCGCCTGCATACATACAAAATTCAAAGTTAATTTCTATATAAAAGAGTACAACAATTTCAAGAAATACAAAAGGACTCACAGCTGCATAGTGCTCAGGAAGGGCGTTGGCCGCCATCCGCTCTGAGGGAGGGGCCACCGGAACAAGGAACTCTGCCTGCTCCCCATCTGAGTCCACATAACGGAGGACCCTGGCAGCATAGGGGACATCCTTCGGGTTGACCTCCTCGACCTGCAAACACACATACAAGATTCAAGTCATACAAGAAACATAATACAAAAATACAAGAATACGAGAATACAAGATTCAAGTTTAAAGTTTACCAGTGGCACGAAACGAACTGCCGGAGCAAGTCTCGGCAGGAAGTCTCTGTAGCTAGCAGCCCTTTTTATAAAGTTTCCCCATGGGAGACACAGGGATTCGCCACCCGCCTCCACAACATCCATGTAGGCTCAAATAGCTGCGGTACCCCCAACATCATGGACTTCGGAGGGTCAAGAGGAACAAACCGATGTGCAGTACTATGTTGGAGAGTTACTAGCTCACCCAAATACCACATGGGGCGATAAACCCCCTAGATCAACACCTCGTCGCTCAGACAGGAAGTAGGCTTCGACAGCCGAGGCGGGTATGGGCACATTTGAAAAAGGGCGCCAACGCACCTACAAAGCAGGAAGCTCATTCAGTATACAAAATACAACCAATCCAATGAAGGAAATATGTCCTTCACCCAAGGTGCATTAAGTCTAATACCAAGGTTTAGATTAATTGCGAACAATTAATTCAGTGAGATCAAGTGATCGGAACAGCTAGCTGGAGCAATGCTTCCGATCAGTGAGTTCTAATGAATATTAAACTCACAGCTTACTCTTGACTGAACCTAAAAGGTCACACCAATGACACGTAACAGATCACCGGATTAAATGAATCGGAAATTCATTTAATAGCTTTTCGGGAATTAGTTGGAAAACGTATTATACGATACGACCTTGCATCGGAATCGTATATCCTATCGCGAATATTACATTGATATTAAAACCATAGAAATTATCCAGTGAAGCAGATTCAGGTTATTTTATTGGAGTAGAGTTGAATCTAGAGTTCGAGTAGAAACGGAATGCATTGAGAACTTTGATTTGAAATAGAATTAATGAATTACCAAGATAAGAGTTCAGTTTTCATATGATTAGCTCATGTTATCACTTTACCACACTCTTATTTTGTTTTCTTCACCCGTTGTTTCCCTTGCTGCTGTTTTTGTTCCCATTCATGTCTTTCTGTTTGTTCCATGCTCGATTTTTTGGTTTGCTACATCCTCAATTTCTTCATCAATAACTATGTCAATTGGACTCTGGAACTCATAGTAGACATAAATATTTGTCCAAGTGTCAAACTCGGGTTTTTATTATAAGTTTCAATGATTTTGGTTCATAGAGAGAATGAACTGTTTCTTTAGGTAAAACGACGTGAGTCACATAGATCAATAGTTTAATCACAATGCGTATCTTTACTGCCACCAAATGTCATTATCATACTTATATTGTTCTGTTGTTTATCTTGCTATCAAGTGCTAAATCTCTATGCAGTTAAGATGCTTCAACCTGAAACTATTAGGAATTTATCACTTTAGGTGCAATATAACACTTTTGAGAATTTCCCCTTTTCTCCCCTTCTATGTGTGTGGGTGTTGGGGGGGGGGTGTTATTTTTCTAATGGAAAGAAGCCTTTGTCAAGGTGAGGACCTTTGTAACTGCCATCGTCGTTTTTAGGGGAATATACAAATATGAATAGATGCTTATCTGCGAAATAATGATCATCTAGCTTGATTTTGAAAGAAAAGGGTGTCATGCTTTTGTTGTCTTTAAACTGTTTTAATGTCTACACTTCTTACAGAAGCAAGTTCTTTCGAACGTCTGAGGCGAGATTCTAATCATGTTTTAGAACCTTCAGAGAATTTATTCGAGGACGAGATTTAGATGTCATCACTGCCAACTTGAAGTATGTTCATTTTGGAATTCTCTAATCAGCTGAGTTGTGTTATATATTTTAAAATCTTGGTGTTTTAGTGAATTACTCTCGACTTGATCAATTTGGAGGATGGAGAATAGGAGAGTGTAAAGTGAGGTTGGGGTTTGGGGGGGGGGGGGGGTGAACTGTTGACCGGTTGTTTGTGATTGGAATCTGATATTGTGCACCAGCTGTTTGAAATTTATTTTGCATAGTTCGTGATTTTTGGGAATTGAACTGAAAATGGGATCATGTAAGGCTTGTACAAGTGCATGAATAACATATGTATGTATCTGTACTGAAGTCAACTATAATTTGAAGTGTCTGTGTCAATCACACTCTATGGATTGCTTACATATGCAAAGGCTTATCTGTACTGATAGTCAAGTTAATTGTATCTGTACATATGGATTGTGCTTACATATGCAAAGGATTTTTTAAAGTGTATCTGTACTGAAGTTAACTACATTCAGATGTCATCACTGCCAACTATAATGTTGATGTACAGAATACTACTGCAAGCATTTATTTGACCCTCGAATTTCATTTTTGTATTTATGTAAAGAAGGTCATGGATCTAAATTCCTTATAATGAAACTATACTTATTTCCTCTTTTGCTTCTCACACATTGATTAAGGTGACCTCAGCCCACAAAAATGTAGAAATTCATTGGACTTGAGAAATTGTCTAACATAAACTTTGATCTGGATCCTCAATGCAGCTATATAATCAAGATTTTTATTGACAAAAAGTATGCTTTGCCTTATCGGGTGCTGGATGCTTTGGTTGCTCATTTCATGAGATTTGTAGAAGACTCAAGGGTTATGCCAGTGATCTGGCATCAGACTCTTCTTGCCTTTGTTCAAAGGTTAGTAATCCTCCCCTCCCTGTAGAACAGAAAATAGTTTTGTTGTCAATGACATGCTTGAGCATGTGTTTTCCCATTTTCATTTCTCCAAATATTTAAAGTTCTCAGGGACTTTTTCTTTTTTCCTGAACTATGTGGTTTCTCTTGTTTATTTTCATATGTTCTTCATTTTTCTTTGCGCTATCGGAATATTATTGATATCGGAATGCTTCTCATGTGAATTTTATGCGTTAATGTGTGTTGCAAGATACAACTAATGTTAATAACTCATTTGTAGCTCTAAAAATGAGCAAACGAGCAAAAATAATATCGCAATGAGAAACTTGACAATGGACCAAAGGCCTGTCACAACAGATCAGTTTCTGATCTGCATAGATGAACAGATCAGTTTCTGATCTGCACAGTTGCAAATCAGCAGCAGCAGATCAGCTGCTGAATAGATCAGAAACTGATCAGTTCAGCTGCTGATCTGCAGCTGAACTGATCAGTTTATGATCTGTTCAGCAGCTGATCTGCTGCTGCTGATCTGCAACTGAACAGATGCGAAACTGATCAGTTCAGCTGCTGATCTGCTGTTGCTGATCTGCAGCTGAACTGATCAGTTTCTGATCAGTTTCTGATCTGTTCAAATATTAGATGTAATATTGCTGTCTTTTAATGAAAAGGCTCGGGAATATATGCTCGGGACTATACATGTTAACTATTCGCCTATAATTGGCATGAACCGTCAAAAATGTCATTTTGGGCCAAATATGACCTATATCGTCCCAAATAGGCCTTATGTGTGCATAAAGAACTTGAAATGAATCTTAGTAAAACTCTAACTAAGCATATGAAACATAAAAAGATTTAGAAAGTGTCATTAGGTTCATTTGTTGGTAGTTGGGATCGAAAATGCCATTTTGGGCTATAAATGACCTATATCGACCCAAATTACCCATAGGCGTGCATAACGAACTTGAAATGAGTTTAATAAACATATAAATAATCATATGAATCATGAAAAACGTTTAGAATATGGAAATAGGTTAGTTTGTTGGTAGTTGGGATTGAAAATGCCATTTTGGGCCATAAATGACCTATATCGACCCAAATGACCCATAGGCGTGGATAACGAACAAGAAATGAGTCTTATAATCATATGACTAATCATATGAATCATGAAAACGTTTAGAATATGGAAATAGGTTCGTTTGTTGGTAATTGGGATTGAAAATGCCATTTTTTGCCATAAATGACCTATATCGACCTAAATGACCCTTAGGCGTGCATAATGAACTTGAAATGAGTCTTATAATCATATAACTAATCATATAAATCATGAAAAAGGTTTAGAATGTGGATATAAGTTCGTTTGTTGGTAGTTGGTATCGAAAATGCCATTTTTTGCCATAAATGACCTATATCGACCCAAATGACCCTTAGGTGTGCATAACGAACTTAAAATGAGTCTTATAAACATATGACTAATCATATAAATGATGAAAAATGTTTAGAATATGGAAATAGGTTCGTTTGTTGGTAGTTGGGTTCGAAAATGCCATTTTTAGCCATAAATGACCTATATTGACCCAAATGACCCATAGGCGTGCATAAAGAACATGAAATAAGTCTTATAATCATATAACTAATCATATGAATCATGAAAAAGGGTTAGAATGTGGAAATAGGTTTGTTTGTTGGTAGTTGGTTTCGAAAATGACATTTTTTTGCCATAAATGGCCTATATCGACCCAAATGACCCTTAGGCTTGCATAACGAACTTCAAATGAGTTTCATAAACATATAACTAATCATATGAATCATGAAAAAGGGTTAGAATGTGGAAATAGTTCGTTTGTTGGTAGTTGGGATCGAAAATGCCATATTTGGCCATAAATGACCTATATCGACCCAAATGACCCATAAGCGTGCATAACGAACTTGAAATGAGTCTTATAAACATATCACTAATCATATAAATCATGGAAAAGATTTAAAAAGTGTACTTAGGTTCATTTTTTGATATTTGGGATCGAAAATGCCATTTTTGGCCAAATATGATCTATATCGAGCTAAGTGAGCCTTAGATGTGCATAAAGAACTTGAAATGAATCTTAGTACACTCAGAAAGTTGTTTTCGCGACCAATATAATTTCTGCTTTCGCATATGAAACTTAATTTAATTTATTGGTTTGCATGTACGTTGTTCTTTTAAAGGTTTTCACAACTCCAAGGGAGGGGCCCTTCACCAAAGAGGAGTTGGATGAAGTTCGAGACAAGTGGGCTACTTACTTCAACGATTTGAACTACCCTCAGTGTAATAATTAGAGCAGGCTTGTAGTTATTCGTGACTCTTACATTATTTTGTTATTTATCGATTTAATTAATTACATTTGAATTAATTCGGAAATATTATTGAAAATTTGAAATTTATATCATTTTTGAGGAATGTCAAGATGATGTTTGGTGAAACAGTATTCTATAAATTATAATGCAGAATTTTATATTGCAAAATATCAGGAATTATATTGCAGATTTTTTAAAAAAAAAAAAAAAAAAAAACTCAAAAGTTGCCCTTGTTTGCAACAAGAGCAACTTATGTGCAGCTTATAAGCTGCCCTTGTTTCAAACAAGAGCAACTTATGTAAAGCTTATAAGTTGCCCTTGTATGCGACAAGGGCAACTTATAAGTTGGGCAACTTATAAGATTATAAGTTGCCCTTGTTAAGGGCAACCTTTGATAATTTCACAAAAGTGACCCCTCCATATGTTGCCCTTGCAATTGGCAACCTATAAGCCTATTTTAAGGGCAACCTATAAGGTTTTTTCCTCTAGTGTTGTCGCGCAAATTCAAGCAATTCAAATCAGCACCCGGGGCAATTGCGGGTTATTTGTCCAAAATTTAAGCATTCTAGTCCTAGATTGGTGTCCTAAGTCGAGTCATCCTATGCATAAGAAAAAGTTGAATATACTTTGACTTGCGCTTTTTCTAACCAAAAAACCTCAGCCAAAGTGGGTGCTTGTAGTGGGTATATACACCCGAAAAAATGGGCAACTTTTTCTTTTTTGCATGCATACATTTAGCCACAAATTTCAATAATGCACACGCAACGCATACCAGTTCAATTCAAACCATGCAAAAACATGCAGTAACATGTCCAAAACCTGCAAAATTTCAAAACCATACAAAATTTAACCATACAAATACAAAATCCAAATTTCAAAACCATACAAGTACAAAATTCAAGTAAAAACCTTCAAATATCCATACAAGTACAAAAATATAAATATCCGTACAAGAATCCCACATACAAAACAGCCTATCCAAGAAAAAGCTAGATCTCGCTACCATGCAGGATCAGTTCGAATCATCATCAGCTACAACCACGGTCTCAGCAGGTCCCTTGCCCCTGTTTTAGCTCATGTATCGCTCTAAATCTCGGTCAAACTCTATCCCCAGGGTAGCATGCTCCAGCTTCGAAATAGGAAGTGTACTAGGAAACTTATGAGGTTCCTGCTGACGGGAAAAGAACTGATACGACTATTGGGCCGCAGCAAATCTGGGCCGCATCTCCATCTCCTCGAAGAAGCGCAACCTCTCATACTCCTGCCACTGAGCCATGATCGACATCATGTAGCCGGCACTCAAAGATGGCGATCCACCCATACCACCATAGCTACCCATAGGAGGTCCCAGAGGCAGCTGACTACCCGTATCTACAAAAGAGTATGAATACCTGTCAGCATCTGAGCGCCTCAGGAAAGTATCAGCACTAGAGCCAGGGACCGGACCCAAGTTCCGCCCAGTTTGCTCCGTCGAAGCACTAGTTTGAGGAGCTCTATCCTCGGACTCTCTACGGTCCCGTCGGAGCTCCTATACAAAGTTCAGAATTCAAGTATCAGATATCCATGTACAAATTTCAAAATACAAGCAGCACAAAGATAGTAAATTCACAGCTCGGCCTCGACCAGCGAGCTTCCTTGTCAGCTTGACACAGTGCCTCTTCAGGGAGTCAATTATAACCACGCAGCGGAGTACTCTTGCCCGAGGCGCCTGCATACATACAAAATTCAAAGTTAATTTCTATATAAAAGAGTACAACAATTTCAAGAAATACAAAAGGACTCACAGCTGCATAGTGCTCAGGAAGGGCGTTGGCCGCCATCCGCTCTGAGGGAGGGGCCACCGGAACAAGGAACTCTGCCTGCTCCCCATCTGAGTCCACATAACGGAGGACCCTGGCAGCATAGGGGACATCCTTCGGGTTGACCTCCTCGACCTGCAAACACACATACAAGATTCAAGTCATACAAGAAACATAATACAAAAATACAAGAATACGAGAATACAAGATTCAAGTTTAAAGTTTACCAGTGGCACGAAACGAACTGCCGGAGCAAGTCTCGGCAGGAAGTCTCTGTAGCTAGCAGCCCTTTTTATAAAGTTTCCCCATGGGAGACACAGGGATTCGCCACCCGCCTCCACAACATCCATGTAGGCTCAAATAGCTGCGGTACCCCCAACATCATGGACTTCGGAGGGTCAAGAGGAACAAACCGATGTGCAGTACTATGTTGGAGAGTTACTAGCTCACCCAAATACCACATGGGGCGATAAACCCCCTAGATCAACACCTCGTCGCTCAGACAGGAAGTAGGCTTCGACAGCCGAGGCGGGTATGGGCACATTTGAAAAAGGGCGCCAACGCACCTACAAAGCAGGAAGCTCATTCAGTATACAAAATACAACCAATCCAATGAAGGAAATATGTCCTTCACCCAAGGTGCATTAAGTCTAATACCAAGGTTTAGATTAATTGCGAACAATTAATTCAGTGAGATCAAGTGATCGGAACAGCTAGCTGGAGCAATGCTTCCGATCAGTGAGTTCTAATGAATATTAAACTCACAGCTTACTCTTGACTGAACCTAAAAGGTCACACCAATGACACGTAACAGATCACCGGATTAAATGAATCGGAAATTCATTTAATAGCTTTTCGGGAATTAGTTGGAAAACGTATTATACGATACGACCTTGCATCGGAATCGTATATCCTATCGCGAATATTCTTAAGCTGGGCGACACGAATAAATCGTACCGTAGGACGGTGATTCGTCGTATACGAAACGATAAATAATATCCGGAACGATATTAAGTCGCGACTACGAGGAGCAGCCCACGAGCCGAGTGCGCGAAGCACTCAAGGCCCATGGGCGCTGGGCACGCAAGCAAGGCCGCAACAACACGGAAGCGCTGGCCCATGGCCGAGCGAGCTGTGCGTGTGTGCGCGCGGGCCGAAGCAGCGACACAGCAATAGCAGCGAGGCCCACGGCCTAACGCGCTGTGCTCGTGTGCGCGGGCTTGCTGGCCGGCCTTGCCCCTTGTGGCTTGGTCGGTTAGTAAGGTTATGTTAATAACCTTCTAACCCTTTTTCCAACTACACAATTCAAGTCATACTCAAACCCTAGAGTCACAGAGAACCCTAATTCTCTCTGTGCCTCCAAAGTGAGTTCTTCCCAAAAGCAAAGTATGTTGATCGATTGTCTAAGCTACGATAATCAAGACGGGTCTGATCGTGTCGGTGAACCAAGTAGAGGAACGGCAAGTGGAGTTCTAAGTTCGTGTTTGTTGACAGATTTATGGAAAACACGCTTCAAACGTAAGTATGCTTAATCTATGCTTTATACACGGTTCCTGGCTTTGGGGACTGTTTCCGCACATGTTATTATGTTTAACTGTATTTCCCTACAGTGGTATCATGAGCCTTATGTATTCAAACCATGTTTTAGCATGATTTATTTGTTTTTGCATCTGTCGAAAATTTGGAATTTTTTTTGAATTTTTCGGATTTATTATGAATTTTTGGATGAATTGCGTAATAAGGTCTGATTTCAAAAAGATTCGCTTTTTCGATTATTCAAACCCTAATCTGATTGAAAACGATTTTCTGAGATCAACTCATGAGAACGAAATCGCAAAAACAGGCCTCGAAATGTCGTTTTGTGGGCGTTTTTGTTAATTTTTTTAAAAAAATTAAAAGTGTCAGACAGCAAATCAACTAAAAGGTCGACCAAAACTACTCGGAATTTTTTGAAGTTTTGACACAATGTTGCTGGATATATTCTTGAGCTATGGTAAAATTTTCAAATTTTTCCGATGAGTATAAACCCTAATTTTGCCTTTCCCCAATTCGTTAAATTTAGAAACCTAATTGTTTTTTAAATAATTTTGGTTTAATAATTCAGTTAATTGGGAAAGGGAATATAATTTCATGGGTCAGTGGCTAATTTTAAAAATTATTGGATTAAAATTTTGAATGATTTCGTTAATTTTAATCGCACTTAAACCTAATTATTAAAATCTGAAATTTAAATGTTAAAGAACGATTTAAAGTTTTGATTTTATTATTTAAAAGTTCAAAATTTTCAAGTTGATTCGTTCTTAAAAGTTTGAATTATGTTAGCCTTGATTTAATAATTACACGAAATTGGATTGTCGTTAAAGTTTATTAAATCGTTAAAAATCATTGTTTTTCGAAAATAAAAATCGTAACTTTTTTGAAAAATAATATTAATGCAAGTTCGTGAAATTAAATTTATTTTTAATTGAGTTGGTCCGTAGGCACGAACCAAAGGCACGAACACGATGTGTGTTGGAAGTATAGCTCGACGAGCCATGCGGGCTGCTGTACGAGTGCCGAGCTGCAGCGACACGGGCAGCAGCAAGCGAGCTGTGTGCCTCGTGCGCGCTGGGCGAGGAAAGGGCAAGCAAGGTTGTGCCTTGGCTTGCGAGTGCTGCAACGAAGCAAGGCGCAAGGCCTGCGACGTGCAGCACAACGATGGGCACAACGATGGGCGCGCAGGGGCAGCTAGCGTTGTGGGCACGCTTGCTCGGCTGCGGGGTGTGCGAGCGTTGCTCGTATGCCTCGTAGGCCACACACAAGGGGCAATGGGCTGGGCCCAAGCCTAGCCCAACCATGCACTTGGACTTTTTCGTTGAAATTTGTTTATTTCGTTGGGCTTCGCATATTTGCATTAATTTGGGCTAACGGGATATTTAATTTAATATTTTATTTGCTTGGGCCGGGCCGCGAGTTTTAATTTAATATTTCATAATTAATTATCCGGAATAATTATTGGTTTGAGTGGGAGCCACTAAATGAAATTAAAATGAAATAATTAATTTTAATTATTTTCGTAGGTCGCATTATTTTAATTAAATTCAATTTTAATTAGAATAAAGTCTAAGGATTAATAATTTGGAAATTGATTAATCTTTTAGGACGCGTTTATGTGAACGTGAATTTTAATTAATTCACGTAAATACTTGCATATTTATATGGGTCATTCGTTTTAGCACACGAATGGGTGAATGCATAGAATATATATATTTTATGTAATGCAGGTACTCCAAGTGACTAGTATGGCCATTTAGGATAGTTAAATACGGTCTGCGTACCGTTCTATCTTTGAATGTAAAGTTTTAAATATGGTCTGCGTACCATGGAAATTTTGATATAATTTGTTATTTTCAAGTATTTCTAAGTTTAGAACTTTAAGTTAGCATTTGAACGAAGATTCAAGACGATGCCAAGCTAACAAGGAGGTGATGAAGATTGGATGCTTCAAGACAAGATGTTTTGGGCCATACTAGATCACCATTTATTTATGCAATTTAATGTATATATATATATATATATATATATATATATATATATATATATATATATATATATATATATATATATATACATATACATATATATATATATATATATACATATACATATATATACATATATATATATATACATATATATATATATATATATATATATATATATTATGCGTGAATGTATGAATGTATGTGTGCTTTGCATGAATAAGTTGTTTCGTATGACTCGATTAGATTAAGTTCACTAAATAATCGAACCAACATAGAAACAACTAGGTCCAAAGTAATATTGAGTTTAAAAATTGCCTTCCAAATCAAGCACTTACAAAAATCTAAGGATCTAAGGTAGTAGGTTTACGCCAAATCGAGGTGCTATTTTAGTTGACTTAGGTAGTAAGGCATCCCAAAGGAGCACGTTGATTGTGGTTTCAACTCAAACAACAATGGCATTATGTTGTGGCAATGGGATAAATTATGGTATTAATTTATTAACCAAGAGTAATTCGGAGATTACTAGCAATAGGTTTTGCTTACCTAGAATCTTAAACTACTTAAGACATGCCAAAGTTGTTTAAGGATTTAGGAATTTTGGGGTCTTGGAATCGTTTCATTCTTTTTGGACCATGTTTTTGCTTATGCATGAATGAAATGTTTAATAGCTTTAATGATTGCATGCTTGCTTTTGTTTCAAAGTTATTAAAGTTTATGAATGGTTATTTATTGCAAATTCTTTTCGATTGTCGTAATCAAAATGGTCGCAAACATAACAACAATCATATCAGCTGAAATTCTGGATGTCGAGTTAGACTTGACTAATTTTCTTGAATGGAAAGGGAAACTTGTCGAAGTTTGTAAAGTTAATGGCATACACTATGTCATTGAACAATCTTTTCCTAGCTATGATGCGCGAGGCATGACTCCTGAAAAGTACAGAAGTTAGGCACTTCACAAGTACCTTGTCACGGAGTTCATCCTTAAGTCTATTCCTGAGAGTTGGAGAGGGAGGTTCATTACTTTTGAGCCTCATGCTCTCCTAAGTCGCCTCGAGGATAGATGTTGTGCGGGTTTTCAACCCATGTCCCAAACTGGTGGCAAAAGGGTTGATGAATTGGCTAATTCAATGAGCAATCTCAAGCTCATTACCCCACACAAATCGTGCCTAGAAATCGAACTTCTAGAGGCACAAAGGTGTATTTACTCTGTCAAGATGGACAAAAACACATCAATTCGGTCTCATGTGGATATGATGTCTGGATATTTTTCACAATCGAGAGACTTGGTGGTTCCATCAAAGAGTCAATAGCTATTGCACTAGTGCTGAATTCTCTTCACAAGGATTATGAGGGGTTCAAGATGCACTATCTCTTTAATCAAAAAGAGAGCACATTCTGTGAACTTGTGGAATTACTCGTGAAATTCGAGAGAATCCTTAAGTTCAATCAAGACCCTTTGAATGTGAGGTGCACTAGATTCAAGAAAGTAGGCAATGGGAAGAAAAGCAAGGCTGCATCTTCGTCCACTCCCGGAGGGCATCTGGCGCCTCCCAAGAGCAAGATGAAGAAGAATGCTTCTCCTTCCACATCGCAATGCTTCAATTGTAGTGAAATTGGTCATTACAAGCGAGATTGCCCCAAACTAAAGGAAGAGAAGAAGGACGGAAACGTTGCTTCTCCTTCAGGTATGTATGTTATACATTGTAATCTTGCTAATTCTACTTCTTGGGTATTAGATACTGGTTGTGGCTCACACTTATGTTCCAATTCGCAGGGACTAAGGAGAAGTAGAAAGCTTGATAAAGGCGAGATGGATCTACGCGTGGGAAATGGAGCACAGATTGCTGCATTAGCCGTAAGATCTTATTTTATTTCTTTGCCTAATGGTTTTGTTCTGGAACTAGAAAACTGTGACTATGTTCCTAGTATCACCAGAAACATTATTTCCGTTTCAAGTTTAGATTCTAAAGGTTTCAGTTTTCAATTTAAAGACAATAGTTGTTCTTTTGCTTTGAATGAAATGTTTTATGGTTCAGCACAACAAGAAAACGGTCTATATGTGCTAGATACGAGCAAACACATTTATAACATAAATACCAAAAAGGCTAAAACTGGTGATTCGAATCTCACATTTCTGTGGTATTGTCGATTAGGCCATATAAACACAAAACGCATGGAATTACTTCAACGGAAAGGAATTCTAGAATCATTCGACTTGGAGAAGATTAATCATTGCGAATCTTGTTTACTTGGCAAAATGACAAAGAAACCTTTCTCAAAGGTGGGAGAAAGAGCAAGCGAACTACTAGGGCTAATACATACAGACGTATGTGGGCCTATGAGTACGAAATGTAGAGGTGAGTTCAGCTATTTCATAACGTTTACGGACGACTTCAGTAGATATGGCTATATTTACTTAATGAAGCACAAGTCTGAATCGTTTGAGAAATTCCGAGAATTTCAAAATGAAGTAGAGAATCAACATGGCAAGAAAATCAAAGCTCTAAGATCGGATCGAGGAGGTTAATATCTTAGCCACGAGTTTGATGACCATCTGAAAGAATGCGGTATTCTTTCTGAATTGACTGCTCCGGGGACACCTCAATGGAATGGAATGTCAGAACGGAGAAACAGGACCTTACTCGATATGGTCAGGTCAATGATGGGTCAGGCCGAACTTCCTTTGCAATTTTGGGGACATGCGTTACAAACTGCAGCACTCACACTGAATCGTGCTCCGTCAAAAGATGTTGAAAAGACTCCATACGAATTATGGACTAGGAAACTTCCAAAGTTGTCTTTTCTGAAGATTTGGGGTTGCGAAGCATATGTCAAGCGATTAATTTCGGACAAGCTACAACCTAAATCTGACAAAGGTTTCTTCGTTGGGTATCCAAAAGAAACAAAGGGGTATTATTTCTACAACAAGTCAGACAACAAGGTTTTCGTTGCTCGTGACGGTGTCTTTTTGGAAAGAAATCATATTTCCAAATTGACAAGTGGGAGAATAATAGACCTCGAAGAGATTCGAGACGAACAACGAACTCAGAACTCTTTAGAAGCAGTTCAGGTTGATGAACCTCTAAGGTCTTTAGAAGAACCAGTGGGAGTAGTTCCTCAAAACGTTGTTGCCCCTCGTAAGTCAAGTAGAACTATTTTTCAGTCGGACAGATGGACAGGTGTCCTCTTGACTAAAAACTTATACGTTCTCATATTGGATAGTGATGAACCTATGACTTACAAGCAAGCTATGACGAGCCCAAGCTCCACTAAATGGTTAGAGGCCATGCAATCTGAAATAGACTCCATGTCTGAAAATCAAGTATGGGATTTGGTTGATTTTCCAGATGGGTTTAACCTATCGGATGCAAATGGGTCTTCAAGTTGAAGAAATACAAAGATGGAATTGTATACATATACAAGGCTAGATTGGTAGCAAAAGGTTACAGGCAAGTTCACGGCGTTGACTACGATGAAACCTTTTCACCAGTCGCGATGCTTAAGTCTATTCGGATAATCCTTGCGCTTGTCGTTTTTCATGACTATGAAATATGGCAAATGGATGTCAAAACTGCCTTCTTGAATGGTGTTCTCGAAGAGACTGTGTTTATGACACAGCCGGAGGGTTTTGTCGATCAAAAGAACCAAGGAAAGGTATGCAAGCTTAAGAAGTCCATCTACGGACTAAAGCAGGCATCAAGGAGTTGGAATAAACGATTTGATGAAGCAGTCAATAAGTTTGGCTTCATCAAGAATCAGGACGAATCTTGTGTATACAAGAAGGTCAATGGGAGTAAAATTGCATTCCTAGTCTTGTATGTTGACGACATACTGCTTATTGGAAACAACATTCCTATGTTGGAGTCTGTAAAGACTTGGCTTGGGAAGTGTTTCTCAATGAAGGACTTTTTCTTATTTCCTCTTTTGTTTAATTCCTTGAAATGAATTATTTCTATGTTACTCATACTCTTAATTTTACGCTCAGGCATGGGTATGGGCACCCCAACCCTAATACCTGAGTCAGGCAATTTAACAATACCCGTGTTTGGCACTAATTCCCAAGTTGAACACAATGATAAATACCCGTGTCCGATACAAGTACCCGAGTATGAGTAACAGATATTTTTGGTTTGATTTGGTGTATACCTTTATTAATGCATATTACTATATAGGGGGTAGAATTAGCCGTTAGAGAAACTTTCCCTCGAGCAACTAGGATAATATCTGCCAACAACTTTTCATGAACTACAAGAATGTTGGTTTCAGTGGATCTGCATTCCACAAACCTGTTTTAGATAACACCTTATGCATACAACTTTTTATGTGTACAATAACGCAATGGAGAAGATCATTGAGTTTAAACCTAATGGTGTTGATTACTTAGACACCTGCCTTGAGCAGTGGTCCAGGCATGTGGTTGATCCAAATTTGTTTTGTGATCACAACATAACAAACTTTGTGGAGTCATTCAATATCTACGGAGATTTTCCTGTCTTCTAACTACTGGAAGATATAACTCTACAAATTTTAGCTTAGTATTCTATATTTCTAATGTTGTTCATTAATTTTTCTCTTTTTCTAATGTTATATATCAATGAGGTTTTTTCACTAAAAGGATGGGGGTAGCTAGATTTGATTAGGCAACGGACATGGAGTCAAGTCAACTTACTGAATACGCAAGTAAGATTTTGGAAACTAGAAATGATGAGTCTAGATTATGTTATGCTTCTGCATGTGGAGGTTGAGAGTTTGAGGTTAGAGATGGCCGTGTTGATTTCCGAATTAGGTTAGCAACGAGGAGTTATGAGTGTGGGAAGTGGCAAGTGGCAAGTTTCTGGAATACCTTGTAAGCATGGACTTAGGGACATTTACAACCAAAGGTTAAACCTTATGGGCTATGTCTCCCCTTTCTTTAGAGCGATGCATACAAACAGACTTATGGAAACCACATTCACCTCATGTCAAGTCCCCAAGTAAGTGGCCTACTTTTGATCTTCCGACCATTCAGCCTCCACTAATAGAAGGAGCATCACGAAGACCTTGTAAGTAGAGAAAGAGTGGGTCAAACGAAGCCAAAAAAGGAAGAAGAAATTGTTCGGTCAAATGTGGAAAGTGCAAATAATTGGGCCATAATTCTAGAAACTGTAATAGTGGATCAGTTGACGGGAAAAAATGAACAATGCAGATGGAGAAAGTACTTCTTAGGAGATAGCCAACACTCATAAGAGGTCCAAAAAGGCTGCATGAAGTCTGACTCTGTGTTGCACACAATTTTTGTAAAGCATTGGACTTAATTAGTTAGTTTCAATCATCTTTTGTGAAGCGTTGGTGCACACAATTAGGTGTCGTCATGTTTTGTGAAGTATTAGTGCACAATCAGTTAGAATACAATCAGTTTTTGCAAGGATACTTTGAAATGAAATGGTTCCCAATGTGATATTTGTGTACATACACTAATGCAAAGCCAAGTACATTTTTATGGAATATGATCTTTGTTTAATGCTTTAAAGTTGTGAAAATTGTGCTCTTTACTTCATTGTTACAATAATCAGAATGGCAAACATAATTACTCCTATTTGTATTGTTGCGATCATTACTTTTTTGTGATGCTTTATCTTTTTCTTCAATTGCTTAATTTTTTCATGAATTTTGTTATTTTCTTCTATTCCCTCTTCA
Organism: Spinacia oleracea; assembly: GCF_020520425.1. NCBI lineage: Eukaryota > Viridiplantae > Streptophyta > Magnoliopsida > Caryophyllales > Amaranthaceae > Spinacia > Spinacia oleracea. Next base: position 58,368,583 of record NC_079489.1, on the reverse strand, counting down.
TCTCTGCGCCCCTTACTCTGCGCTTCATGTTTGCTGACTGCTTCCTTAAAATTCTTCTTGTATGCTTGCTTTCTCCTCAAAATATCTTTTTCACCATTTGAAATTGTCACATTAATCACACATATATTAAAGCTTTTGTGGATCCAGTGTCGTCTCCGAGGTCCTTATGGCAAATATTCTTCCACAATGACAATTTTTATTTCGAACTCTTATGTATAATAGTCATGGCCTCATGGGTGAAAGAGAATAATTTTGAAAGAGAACTCATGATAAAGAAAATGAAAATCACACATAAACAAGTGAATTAAGGATTTCTGAAAAATGCAGCATTTATAAGAAGAAATAAGCCAATGACTACTTTTGGTTGTTTAAGTTTTATAAAACTACTTAACCATTCTAAAATATAAGGATTAACAGGTTAATTGGTTTCAATATATGTGTTTTTGATACCACAAATTTCAGTTTAGGTGTATTTGGTGAATTAGTTTTATGTGTAATGGACCAATTAAGATTTGGGTATTTTGTGAGTTTCTAGAAACAAAAAAAATAGGGGTATTTATTGTATTTTTTAAACTTGATTGGTATTTGGTGAATTTTGAGAAACATTTGGGGCATTTCATGAAAAAACCTCTAAAAGTAATAAATTTTACATTATACTACCGTAGACACCTACTTTTGTACCCATTCCCGAAAGGGAAAGGTTCGATGATGAAAGCGTAAATCTCCACTTGACAATGCATCTCCTATAAAATAACGAATCTCAATTCCCCTTTTCATTTCACCCGAAACCTGCTATTTATGGAAACCTGCTAAAAATAGTAACTGCCGTAAAGGGTAGTTGCTAAAAGTAGTAAAAAGATAGAAACCTGTCAGAATTAGGTGTTGCACTCCAACATAAATCCTAAAAGAGATAGAAATTGTAAAAGGAATTCTATTCCTATCGCAGTTCGATAAAAGAGTTAACGTATTAATTAAACTCATAACGAACCTAAAGTTCGTAAAGGGCCCAGACGCATTCCGTCGTAAATTGATACGCACCAAATAACTCGGATTAAGTCTTTTAATGAACTCCATACTCTAGAGTCCAATCTGACAAAGAATTCTGCCAGACCCTATTTTCAACGCCCAGCCCTGGGCGCCGAAATCTTTGACGCCCAGAGCTGGGCGCCGAAAATACCTGGGACGGATTCTTTTCCTAATCCGTTTCGTATTCAAATTCCTGAAAAACTATCTTTCTACGCCACTTTTTCCTATAAATAGACCCCTAAGTTCGACGTGAAAAGGACACAACACACAATTATATCTTGAGTATTGACTCCAACCCTTAGCCTAAGCCTCACGCTGCGAAACTGTTCACGCGTTCTGTCGCAATCGATCCATAAATCGAACAGAACGTATCCTGTCCCATAATTGAGATTCGTTAAATAAAAAGGAGAAATAGCAAAGTCAAAGTGGTTAGTTTTCTGAGAACCGTGATGCACCTCTCAAGGGTGCGTCGTAATGTGTCCCTTTTCGATGATTTAATTGCTTTCCTCGCCCTTTTTATGAACTGTTAAACTAACTAAATCTGATTGTTCTATCACGCCTAACAAATATAATATTTTTGGGAAATTGGATTATCATGCTAGGTCCCTTAATACTATTTAAATCAAATAATCACGATCGATCTAGTATTATATGTTGCATATTGCTAAAATTAACTCAGATTAGTTTAATAGTTAACGCATGTCCCTTCAATTATTTATGCTGAGCTAGTAAGGATATCCTGCCTCTGGAGTTATCGACGAGCGAAGTACTCCTCTCGGTAGTTACAGTCCCCCGAACCTTCAACCTCTACCTTGCGGGTGTATGTTGAGAGATCCCCACACCAGGGATCACAAGGGAACCTACGGCCGTCGTGGTCAAACATAATTGCACTCCCTTTATGTCACGATAACCGGGTTTTGTCAGTTTTTCTCATTGTCGTTAAAAACTGAATGGCGACTCCTATATTACTAGTCAATTGGGTGTATACTCACAGGAAATCCAATTACACTTGATTGAATAAAAGAATCGTCACACCCACGAGGGACGAGGTCACGCATTAGCTCCGTGCTTTTTCGACCCCCTCACAGTGGCGACTCCACTAGGGATAGTGAAGGAAATACTCGTGCTTGTAGGTAATCAAAATAGCCGAAGGGTGAAACGATCTTACCCCGCGTTTATTTCCCCATCAAGTTGGGACGACCTGAAAATCAGCATATTAATGTGAACGGGCAGAACAGCATAACGAATCTCGGCTCTCTCAGGAGTTGGGACTAAGGATACCTTTTTTCGCCAAAAGGGGGGTGCATACGCCGCGCATGTTTCCCACTCGGTACTTGTGCAGGTAGTACACCTATCCCGAACCCAATCGCTCGCCCATTAGGTCCCTCACGCCTGCATGCCCCCTTGGCTTGCACTTGCGGGTTGGCCTCTTGAGCGAAATTCGTCTGTTGAAGACACTACCTCGACCGGGGCATGTGTTGGATCTACGATAGAAGCAGTACCAAGCCAGGCGCAAATAACTACCCATAGAAACCTATCATAAACTACGTGACATATTTAATTTTCAAATCCATGTTTGTAATGTAGTTATGTGTAGCGAACTATGTGACTATGTTATGATTGTGCATACGAATAATGCTAGACAAATAATCCTAGAAAAACCAACGACCTTAAAAATTACCCAAACATTCATAAACCAATTGGCCAAAGAGTTATACCAAAATACGTGTTCCACAAACCCGAACGATCGCCACAAAAATAAGCGACGCTCGGGATGGCCTGTAAAGAATCCCACAAACGCTGCACAACGCGTAAGGACGTTATTAGGCAAGCACGCAAAATCGAAGTCGCATAAACAAAAGTAGACGCAAACAGAAAACGAGAACTAGCCAGGGACGCATTTTCAACGCCCCTGGCTGGGCGCCGAAATTTCTCACGCCCACTGTTGGGCGCTGAAGTTGCTGCCTGGCCTTTTGGTCAGGCACAGCAGCCTCGGTGCCCGCGCATAAAAAATATACGTAGCAAAAAAAAAAAAACTTTTCGAAAAAAATTGCTGCGAGGGCGTATGAAAAGGCACTCGATTCTAAAAGCGACTAAAAAATAAAAATAAATAACTCTTTGTGTCGTTGTTAGGCCTCCTACGACGACAATGCTCGGCACCAAAACCGAACATGCTAATAACTATGAATGTCACATGGGCAAAGTATTCAAAAAATAATGTTCAAATAGAGTCTTCAAGAAAAATAATGTTCGAATAAAAAAATAATTCCGAGTCTAGACTAGGCTATGCCAAAGTACAATCTAAATCCTAAGTCTTAGTTGTCTTATCCATAGAATCGGTCCCAATGCTTGGTGTCGTTCTGCAAGTTAAAAGGTTAAACCATATTGAGTCTCCCTTCCTAACATTTAAATCAATAAGCACCCATATGTAATTGTCATCCCTTGCTAAGAATCCACGGCCTCAATACTCTCTCACCAATAAAAAGAATATACTATAGTATTTGCAAAATGAAAACAGTCACATTCTGGAAATCATCCCCCATAGTCGCACAACCCCAAAGTGAACCTAAGGTGTCAATACCATTGGCAAGAAAAATTAATGGCCTCAAGGCTTATAATCACATTGGGTCACGACTATCATAGTCCTCTCGAGTCACTCACTCCTTGAAATACTATTAAGTACGGACTAAAAGATTTTCCATGAATGCAACATGACCAACCATGAAAATACCCAAATCGGCATACCAATAGGGCTACCATTGGGGTAAAGCAATACACACTAAGAGAGAAGCCGCACTAATGATTCTAGTCTTGCAAAAATAAAAATTCGATCTCCCCAATTAACTACCTTGCCAGCATTAAACAAAATGGCGCATGACAAATGAACACCCAAGGGTTAAAATCTAAAGTGTCAACCAACGAAAGTTATGGTCCAATTAGCCTAAGTCTGAGAGTTGCTTGGTCAAGTATTATAGGCTTACGCCACGTCATTATTTTGAGTCTAGGCCACCTCCTTGTATTCATACACGGGTTATAATCAGAAAGATTAATGAAAGTTTGAGTCTAAATCACAACTTCCAATTAAATCCCAGAAACTGGAATCTGAAAAGAAACAAAAAATTACTTTCGATGTAATTCTTTCGTTAAAATTCAAAAAGGTAAAAACAACATTTTGAATCTACGCTATTTGCATATTTTAAGAAACGACTAAATACGCTTGCAAAGTAAGACAATTTAAAGGTCCACTCTAGGCCTACTAAAATTAAAGGTCCACTATAGGCCTACCAAACGAGGCTCACTCAGTCTCGCCTCGTGACTTAAAGACCACAACCATCTACCTTTTATCCCAAATTAAAAATTGAAGAATTTATGTTGGGGAGGAATCCAAGCAAAAAGAAAGAAAAAATAGAAAGAGAAAAGGGAGAGCGAAAAGAGCAAGCCATGGAATACTTATCCCGTAGTGCAACATTTACCTAAGTAAACGAAGGAAAAGAATTGAGTCAACCAATCCAAATCATAAAATTCTACGATGTCTACCCTTTCCAATCCTTATGCTCTTAGACGCCTTCGCTCTGGGGTCCCTGTTCAGCTCATTTAACCTATCCATGTTCTCATTGCCATGACCCAAGAAACCATTACCTCGACTCTTGTTCTTGAACTCGTTGTCAACCGCAAACCACGCACGGCCATTGACACGTGCGTCATACCCCTTATTTCCAAAACCTGCTCTTATACCACCATTAGCATAATGACCATATAACTTGTGTGGATACATCCTGTTAATATACCCTTGAGCCGTCCCCATGCTGCTCATTGGCCTTGGTTGATGTAAACTCGTGACACTAGCACGAAGCTGCAAATTGTGAGCCCTAGCAGATATAATCCTCATGCTTGACCTACACCTATACAAATTCTCCTATCTCATTCAACCCATCTTTCAAGCCGTCTTGAGTCACAAACAAAAAAAAAAGGAAACAAATGAAAAGTGCAAAAAAAAAAAAAAATGTGAATAATAAAAAAGAAACTTTGCAAAAGCGCCTCTAAAGTTAGTCTAAAAAGAAAAATAAAGAAGCATTTAGCGCACCAAAAAAATATCCGCCCAGAAACCATTTTCAGCGCCCAGAGCTGGGCGCCGAAATCTTTAGCGCCCAAGCCTGGGCGCCGAATCTCTCTGCTTGCTGAAAAATTTGTCCAGAAGTGCTCGTCATTTTATCCGCACATGCACGGAAAAATAACGAACACTTGGAGGGGTACAGCACGTATTCAGGTATACGTACCAAAAAAAAACACATGAAAAGAAAATACATGTACTCAAAAATATAAAACAAATTTTTTGGCTTACGGCAAGGCAGCAGATTTAAATAATAATAAACTTCACTTATTCTACCGTTTCAAATAATATGTTTCCACCTCAGAACATACTTGTTTAAAATCGGCATTCTATGAAACCATTTTCTAGGCTAAGAACTACGCAAGACCTGATTTCAAATTAAATCTATTTAAGGCGGATACGTAGGCAATCCATGATTCGGTCCAACCAATTTGAAAAAATATTAAAGCCTATAGAATAACAAGAATAAAAATAGAAGTCCCTTATTGAAATTTAATTACTTGCAACCCAAGTCGAAAGAAAAATTTAAGTCAAAGGAAGAATCCAAGTCACCAAGATGCCAAAATTAATGAGCACACATCGAAAAATAATAAGGGCACGTACCCTTGCCAGAAGGAGCACTCACACTCCTAGGCACTTAGCCAAGACTCAAAAGATCACTCTGCCTCAATTGAATGGGGGCTAGCGCAAGCGTCCATGACCTCTAAAGTACTCGACTTGACCCTCCCTAAAGCGAACTAACTCACTTAAAGACTTTCATTCACCACTAGACATAGTCGTTCGCTTAAAGACCTTCTTTCACCACTAGACATAGTCATGATCGCCAACAAGTAGTAAAGGCAGTAAGCTTGCAATGAAAAAGATTGTTCTACGGAATCGCCCCATCGTTCCTTCGAACTCAGGGCACCTGTTCATGGTAATTCGAATGCTTGCTAATCTCCTATGAAAAAAATCAGACATTGTCAATAGGACTTGGCACTTAACCAAGGCTCACCCTACTCAGACATATGACACGGGCATCTAAAATCGAAATCTAAAAGTATCATTAAAGGGAAGACATAATAGCAACTGGACACTAAAAAAAATGGAAATGAAAGAGCTAGGAAAAGAACAAAGTATACCTTGACCTTTTGTGCAGACATACACCAAGTAAATCTAAGTCAATTTGAAAACGGTTTATATTCCCGCAATTCTGGAAAAGATGGCCTTAAAAGCCTAAAGCATATGCCAAACGAGCACAAGTATATCTTGACGCCTGCACCCTGGCTTCCAGCAAATCCTTAGACAGCATTCCAAAAATCGTAACAGTATTTTGATTCACTCATGTAATCCTGTACGAACCCTTCTATAAGTCAACTTACTTAGGACACCTCGGATTGTACACAGTAGGACTCGGATTTTAAATAATTTTCAAATAATTTTCAAAGACTTTTTTGAACATAATAAAGTGTCGTTGGTTTAAGCTAAGTATGCGTTTATCTCAATTTTGCAAGTGAGTCAAAAGATTTCCAAATATGATTATGGGTAAAGAAAGGCACCTAGCTTTTGGACAAGGCACACTTCAACATGTGACTACCTTGACCATGGCAATGTCGCACAATACGACATTTACAAGAGAAGCAGCAAAATCACTACTCGAACGTACCTCGCACTAAACGAGTCTGGTTCAAACTATTCATGATCCATGTCACTATGAATGCATAAAAACGTATGCAAAGCATTATAAGCACCAAGCCAATCCCGTAGCTACAATTGGGGGCTTGAGAAAAGCACTCTAAAAATGCTCGAAATGACGATTTCATCGCAAATTCTCGACGCTAATGCTATACATATGTCATAGGGGCACAATCCTAAGCTTTAATCGTGTAAAACGAACCTTAGAATAGCTACAACCCCTCCCAAATTCTAAAGCACTACTTAGAATATATAAAGTCACCCCACTATCAAAGGTAACTGAAAATCGCGAGTCACCAAAACTCCGATCAAACTACTACACATAACGCTCGCCCTACAAGCGTCCGTTACACAGTTTACGTCGTTCCAAAGCAAAAGAAAAAGAAAAATCAAGGATAAAAATAAAAAAATAAAAAAAAAAAAAAACTGTCTGCCCAGAAATCATTTTCAACGCCCAGAGCTGTGCGCCAATATCTTTAACGCCCCAGCCTGGGCGCTGATTCTTTCTTCTAGCCAAGTTTTGCCCAGATAAAAAAAAACGAAAGAAACATCTATGAATCCTCGCATCGAACGAAGTAATAAGCCGTGCAAACCCATGCGGAAGGTGCTACACTTGTTCGAACACCTGAACGAGGCATGATGAAGTACTCCAATGCAAAAATAATAATGATATCCTAACGTTTGGAGGAATGTTCTAAGACACGCCGTTAGGCCACACAAGCCTACGTTGCACCATATGTTCAACCATCCCACGGTACAAGTCTAAAAAAGAGAGTAAGGCATATTGCACTAATGCAGGCACGACCAAGAGCATGTGTAAAAGAGGCAAAGACTACTTATCGCCCAAATTCAAAATGCAAGCCACACGACTTCTACATTAAGGATTAAAGGTAGCAAAATATTACCTACCACGGAAGGGATAGCTCGCACCTACACGAGCGGAACCCCAAGGCATCTTTCTCAAAAGAACCTACCAAAAATCGTACGCCAAAAGGAAGCATCCCAACATGCATACTTGGGAGCTCCAAGCTACGAAACAACCATAGGAAAATAAAAAATCTCGGAGCAAATGTTCGAACAATCGAAAGGGCGATGTTTGAGCCCACTTCATGAATGGACCTGACTCCTATCAAGCTTCTAAGTAAACTATTCAAAATCAGTCATTGTTCAAAAAAAATGATTCAAGCAAACTGATTAATGGACCGCACACGACGACCATTCTATGAACGCTCGTTCGCACATACACATCATCATTCTAAGTATCGAACATTCACGAACGCGTTCAAAAGGAAAAAAATATATATACAAGAGCGATCAAAATCTTACGCCTCGAGGTATGTTCCTCGGGCCAAATAGACTCGCCCAACTATTGCAATAACTGTACGCCTTAAGAGCAACAGTTTCTTAAAATAATCGCCCCAAAGCGACAAGCACCGTAGTCCACCAATCAGTTACGGCTTCTCAAGAAAATCATCACGTTCTAAAAATAAAGAAAAAACAAAAGAGAAGAGAATACATAGAACTTCCAAGTGAAATAAACGAATGAGCAAGAGGCCAACTGTGTCATCAAAAGACCAGCCCAAACAACACTTTCAACGCCCCACCTGGGCGTGAATTATTTCGACGCCCAGGCCTGGGCGCCAAAAATGAACCCAGGCTCAAAAAAAAGGCCCTAATTTCTATTGGGCCCTGCCGCATCCATTCGACTGGAAAATTGCCGATTTCTTTACTGAAAGTCGCACCTCACGGCTTTGTTAAAGAGTAGCACACCACTACAAAAATCGCTCGCACTTACAAGCACAATCCCAAACACGATCAAGGACATTACAGAATGCGTATCCCCAAGGAACCTCTTTGACAAGAAATGACCATCAAGCACGAATGCTTGGGGGCTCGAAGGAAAATATATATTATGCAAAGTAAAAACAATATTCCCAGACTATGATGTACGAAGTCCCGTGTTTGGATGTCTCAAAAAATAAAACCGGTTTACGACCTCAAGACAAAGGTCGCCGTTGATACTTATACATAGTCCCCTAATCAAGGACCCAGGTAGTGGCAAAATTGAGCCGTAAAGACTAGCTCAAAACCATGAAAGATGATGACCACGAGACAATGGTCCGTCTAAGCACGTTGTCAACCCACATTCAGGTTGCAACTAAATCCGAGCATCCCTCGGAAGAATTCGCTCCTACAAGAATGAATAAAAAGAAATTCTCAAAAAAAAATCACAAGAAAAAAATGAAATAGGGACTTGCCCACCTCAATCAGGCAAGATCGAACCACGCGACTTCCAAATTAAAAAACGAATTCAGGGACGTCCACCCTCAGCGGACAAGGCTCGCCCACCTTCAGCGGGCGGGGTCTGCGACACTAGCCGCGCAGGTCCTCAGTTTTCGAAAATGAAAAGAAAATAAAATCTTCAAAATAAAACAGGCTCGCCATCTTCAGCCGGCGGGGTCTGCGTCACTAACCGCGCAGGCCCTCGGTTTTCAAAAAAAGAGATCTTCAAAACACAAACAGGCTCGCCATCTTCAGCCGGCGGGGTCTGCGTCACAAACCGCGTAGGTCCTTATTTTCAAAAAGCACAAACAAATTTCAAAATAGATTCGTCCACTTCTATCGGACGGGGTGTCCACCCTTAGCGGACAGGTTCGCCATCTTTAGCCGGCGGGGTCTACGCCACAAACCGCGTAGGTCCTTATCTTCAAATTTCAAAAACAGATTCGTCCACTTCTATCGGACGGGGTGTCCACCCTTAGCGGACAGGCTTGCCATCTTTAGCCGGCGGGGTCTGCGTCACTAACCACGCAGGTCCTTTGTAATATCCCGAACTTTCGAGTATTTTTTTTAATAAACTATTTTGGTAACTTAAGATAATTTTACAATTTTAAAATAAAAGTTTTAATGAGTTTAAAAAAAAAAAGTATTTTTAGATTGTTTTATAAAGGTTCTGAAATTTAGTCTCCTAATTAAACCCTAATCACCGTATGTTATATATACTCCCACAAACCTCAAAATTCATGCCGTGTAAATTGACTACTATAATAAACTCTTGCCCTCTCGCACCTCTGCCGTCATCAAGGACATCTCTTAATTTCCTCCATCTCCTGGTAAGTTATCTCCCTCAACCTTGATTTTGGCACAAATTACCAATTCATCTCCCGCTTGTACTATGCAGGTGCATCTTTTGTTTCTCCTGTTGCAATTCACTCGCTGGCTAGTTTAAATAGAGCTGAGTTTGACCTTCCCCTCTTATTTTCATGTCGGTAATGCTCAAATTACTATGATATGGATTCTTATCTACATTATGCCTTGTTTGACTAAATAAACTAATAATAATAAGTAAATAAAACCTTCTTGATTTCGTTAGGTTGGATGTAGCAGCAGCTTTTAGGCCATTGATTTCTTGCTAATGACCTGCTTGTTTTATTTTAATTGATCTCATGATTAAAAGGCACTAACTTGGTTTTATAAAAGAATTTTACTATCTATAGTGTTGTGGGCATATCAGTGAAATGGATTTTGGAGTAACCTCTACGAAGTACTAATTTGCGAGAGCTAGGATAGGTAGTATTCCTAACTAATGGATTAATATACTGATTAAGGCTTGTTATTATTTATTTGTAGACGGGGATTACTAGGTGGTTCTTCCGAATTAAGATTCCGTACCTTGAGAAATCAGGCGCGTTAAAGGTAATTTTCAATGTCCATCGTCTTTAGGTCCCGTTAAGTAAAATATTTTGGACATATATATGTGTTATTATGTGATAGGGAGATTAAGGGTTGTGTATGTGAACTATGTGATTTGAATTTATGGGCATGTATGAAGTTAGTAATATTATGTAAATATTATTTGCACTACTACCGTTACTTTACGAAACAACATCCTTTGTTTATATTTGTTGAGATTATACGAAGTGGAGTATAGTATCAGATAACGGGAAACTAGTATGGGACTATTGTTAATATTGTTTAATGACTACGTAGCACATTACATTGAACTATTAAGTTGTGAATTGAAATATTGGAGTAAAGTGATATAATTGTGATGATAGTGAATTAAGGCTGCGTATTGGATATTTCCAATATGAGGATGTAAATTGGTTGATCTTACTGAGCTATTTGATATGATAAGCACTAGCTAAAATGTACAATCTCTTACGTGGTAATGATGGGCTAATTGTGTTGGTTGATTATATTTTTGAATCTTATTAAAATACTAACGACGTAAAGTGTAATCTTCGAGGGAAAAGCCCGTAAGGGTTTGGAACAGGTTGCCCTTCTAGATGTTGTTCTATCGGTGCACTTCAGTGGAGACCCGGTAGGCTTCTAGTAGGTTTCTATTATTCTGTATTAAACTTTCTGCTTAGTCTTCCTCCTAATTCTATTGGTGCGCGGTCGCGGAGACCCATAGTTAATTAGTGAGGGGTGTGCACACTAGGGACATTCTGTACTCATCTTACTAGGCCATTCTCAAGGGTTACGCGCGACCCTTAGCGTTCTCTTTCCCTCACTTAATTAATATTGATCTTTATGTGATAAGTTTAATAATGGAGTTATTAAATTGGTACTTGTTGTTTAATTGTCTATTTTATGTACTCAAAATGTTTTCAAACTAAAATTATTTATTTTACGGGATGGAGTTGGAATTACTCAGTTTATCTGATTTTTGGGAGTTCGTCTCTCTTGTCTCTTTTCTATTTATTTTTGCAGGTTGGTAAAGGTACTTGGCTACGAGTGAGGAGACGCTTAGAATAACCACCTAGTCAAGAGACAATTTCTATTTCAGTTTAAGTTTAAGTTGGTTTTTGTTATTCATTTTATGGGAATTGGTTGTAGTTTTTATGGGGCACCTTTTAGACCACTTAGTTAATTTTGACTTTAATGATTCTAAATTGTTTTGTTGCTTTGCATTTATTTTCTATGGAGAATAAATGTAGCAGTGACACTCCCAAGGTTTGGACGATTGTTTTATGATATAAAAACAGGGTTTTTGATTATATAAAAGGTCCAAATTTTGGGGGTGTTACATCCTTAGTCGCTGCAGCGATAACTTTTTCTGGTTTCCCCTTTTCCAAAAATTAAAAGGATTGGTTTTCCGTTTTTTCCAAAAAAGAGCGATGTGCTGGATTTTCCTTCGTTTTACGTCCCATAAAAACAAGGGGGTTTTCTCGTTTAGCTAGCCCTAAAAATGAGAATCTTTAAAAACATTTTTATCTCGTGATTGGGCTTGGCCAGGCCCAATTACACTTTATAGCTTTGATTTCGAAAACATCTGTAGCTACTCCCAATGACAAAGTGAGGGGGTTTCTACGCACCTTTAGATCCTTCCAATGACAAAGTGAGGAAGTTTCTATACTATCAGTTGACAAATCCCAATGACACGTGAGGGATATGTCGACATTTCAAGTGATGACCCTTAAGTCAAATGTTATCACTCAGGGGCTCGTGAGACCCTCGCAAAACAGGTCACATACACCATGGCTTCTGTGGCGCACTCCGTCTAATACTTTGACCATCGTCTCATCCCGAGACTCAGTCAAAGTGGGGGCGAACTGTAAACACCTACTTTTGTCCCCATTCCCGAAAGGGAAAGGTTCGATGATGAAAGCGTAAATCTCCACTTGACAACGCATCTCCTATAAAATAACGAATCTCTATTCCCCTTTTCATTTCACCCGAAACCTGCTATTTAGGGAAACCTGCTAAAAATAGTAACTGCCGTAAAGGGTAGTTGCTAAAAGTAGTAAAAAGATAGAAACCTGTCAGAATTAGGTGTTGCACTCCAACATAAATCCTAAAAGAGATAGAAATTGTAAAAGGAATTATATTCCTATCGCAGTTCGATAAAAGAGTTAACGTATTAATTAAACTCATAACGAATCTAGAGTTCGTAAAGGGCCCAGACGCATTCCGTCGTAAATTGATACGCACCAAATAACTCGGATTAAGTCTCTTAATGAACTCCGTACTCTAGAGTCCAATCTGACAAAGAATTCTGCCAGATTCTATTTTCAACGCCCAGCCCTGGGCGCCGAAATCTTTGACGCCCAGAGCTGGGCGCCGAAAATACCTGGGACGAATTCTTTTCCTAATCCGTTTCGTATTCAAATTCCTGAAAAACTATCTTTCTACGCCACTTTTTCCTATAAATAGACCCCTAAGTTCGACGTGAAAAGGACACAACACACAATTATATTCTGAGTATTGACTCCAACCCTTAGCCTAAGCCTCACGCTTGCGAAACTGTTCACGCGTTCTGTCGCAATCGATCCATAAATCGAACAGAACGTATCCTGTCCCATAATTGAGATTCGTTAAATAAAAAGGAGAAATAGCAAAGTCAAAGTGGTTAGTTTTCTGAGAACCGTGACGCACCTCTCAAGGGTGCGTCGTAATGTGTCCCTTTTCGATGATTTAATTGCTTTCCTCGCCCTTTTTATGAACTGTTAAACTAACTAAATCTGATTGTTCTATCACGCCTAACAAATATAATATTATTGGGAAATTGGATTATCATGCTAGGTCCCTTAATACTATTTAAATCAGATAATCACGATCGATCTAGTATTATATGTTGCATATTGCTAAAATCAACTCAGATTAGTTTAATAGTTAACGCATGTCCCTTCAATTATTTATGCTGAGCTAGTAAGGATATCCTGCCTCTGGAGTTATTGACGAGCGAAGTACTCCTCTCGGTAGTTACAGTCCCCCGAACCCTCAATCTCTACCTTGCGGGTGTATGTTGAGAGATCCCCACACCAGGGATCACAAGGGAACCTACGGCCGTCGTGGTCAAACATAATTGCACTCCCTTTATGTCACGATAACCGGGTTTTATCAGTTTTTCTCATTGTCGTTAAAAACTGAATGGCGACTCCTATATTACTAGTCAATTGGGTGTATACTCACAGAAAATCCAATTACACTTGATTGAATAAAAGAATCGTCACACCCACGAGGGACGAGGTCACGCATTAGCCTCGTGCTTTTTCGACCCCCTCACAACTACCTCTGTTTCAAAATGATATTTGCGGTTACTATTTGCACAAAGATTAAGGCAAAGTAGGATATGCGTGTAGAAAGCTGAGTGGAAATAATAAAATATGGATAAAGTGTGGTAGATAGGTAAAAAGATGTGTGAGTGTAAGAAAAAAATGAATAAATTAAGAGAATGTGAGTGATAAGTTGTAAATGTTGTTGGTAAGAGGGGTAAGATAGAAATTTGCATGCCCAAAAATAAAATAAAGCAAAGTGTAAAAAACATTGTGAAACGGACAGAAACGAAATGTGCAAAAACATTTTGAAACGGATGTAGTATTAGATAAACTTTTAATAATTTGGGGTAACTTTACATCCGCCTTACAATAGTTGTTTTACCCAAGGTGTAATGAAGAGTTTGTTTTGGTTATTTACCGTACTTTATTTAGAGTTGTAGACTATTGTTCGGAGTACACCTTTTACTTAAGGGGTATATTTGTATGTTTAAATTTTAAACAAATGTATGAATTAATATAACAATTACCCTTCCGAATCGACTAGGAGAAAGAAAAAACCAGATACCCGAATAAGCAAGTATCAAAAGTTTTAGTTACGGCTTAGGGTCGACATTTTTGCAACCCGAATGCAACAGTTACTCAAAATAATTTCCCAAGTATAGGTGTACCCGATTTTACACACCCCTATTTTTTATATAGCATTTCATTTTTTACTTTTACTAGATTTTATCCCGTGCGATTCACGAATTTTACTAAATTGTTAAGTTAAAATAAAAATCCTATATATAATAACTGTTATATTTATATATTAGATTATATTATTTTTTATTTTGGATTGAATTTCATTTTAGATTTATTTTTTAATTATTAGAGTGTTTGATTTTGGATGAAATTGTATATGCGTAATATTAATAATTAATTAATAAAAACATAAATGTGGCGCCTAATTATTTATCTACGTGACACTTGACTTTTTTGATTCAAAAATAATTTCAAAATATCATTTTTCATTGGCCGAAAGCATTAGATTTCCTACGTGGCGCTCTAATATTGGATTAGTGTTTGATTTTAGATTGAATTTTATTTTATATTATTGATTTTGGATGAATTTTATTTTAGATTAGTGTTTGATTTTGGATGAATTTTATTTTAGATATATTTTTTAATTATTAGAGTGTTTGGTTTTGGATGAAGATGTATATATTAATAATTAATTAATTAAAATATCTACTCCCTCTGTCCCATAATGTTCCTCATGTTTATTATTCATATGGTCAAAATTTAAAAAATTTGACCGTAATTAGTAATATGATTAAGAGTATAAATATTAACTTGTGGGATATCTCGTTTCCATATAAATTTTCTAAATTTAATTTTTTTATAATTTTTACTAACGCGAAATTAAAGCGAAGCTTTTGGATTGTTTCATTTTGAAAGAAATGCTTACCAAACTATTAACGGTCAAAGTAGTGCATTGGAGACCGCACATAATGGAAAAGTGAGGAACATTATGGAACAGAGGGAGTATGTGACACCTAATTAATTATCTATATGACACTTGATTTTTTTAATTCAAAAATAAATTAAAAATCTTATTTTTCTTTGGTCGAAACCAATAGTAATCTTAGGTGATGCTCTAATATTTCAGCAAATATGTATATGTATCTTCTAAGTTTTTCTTTGAACGGTACAACAGATAAAGAGAGTAAATAAATAATTAGTAAAAGTAAATAAATTAAACTTAAAGTAAATACTCCGTATTGAAAACGATATAAGAAGATTGACTTGTGTTTTTGTTCTAACACAAACCCTTTGTTTTTACCCTGTTTTGCAGAAAAGAAATGACGAAAGGCTTGCCAAAAGGTAATTTTTTAACCCTTGAATTAGTAAACTAAATATATGTGAAAGTAAACTGAAATTGTAATCGTGTAATTGTATGGCCTTGAATAAATAAAGGGTGATTGGCTAATACTCTTTGCAGGATGGGAACCGCATTTAGGAACATGCTTTCCTACTTAGGACGATTAGACAATTGAGAGGAAGACTGAGACGAGGGAGATGTTGTTGGTGAGGATTACCACAGATCGGAAGGAGGTTAAGCATGCTAATATTTTGCTTTTCTTCGAGGAAACGAAATTATTTTAATACTTTTGATTGATTGGTAACCAATTTTCTTTTTCTGTTTTTGTGTACATTAAGATTAACTATGAGAAAAAAGGGGAAGTTGGGACAAAGATGTTGCGCAGTTCCCTTGATGATTGGCATATCAATTTATTATCCAGTGGTCTCCATTCTCTAGTGAACAAGAGCTTCTCAGCAAGTAATTACCTCTCCTTCTACCCCTGTTGTACTTGAGATTTTTAAGTTTAACACTTATAAAATGTAAGATTTTCAGTCACTTGCACTAGTTGTTGTACATGGAATGTTGCTTGCTTTCTAGATTCCAATATTATTCCTGCTTTGACCAATTTAATCGTAATATAATCTGATTCATTAATCATTTGATAGTTACCGTTTTCTTGCTGTTTAAGGTACTTCTGAATCTTATTTATGCATGTTATCCGAGTTTTGATATTTTTCTTTATGTGTAGTTCAATTCCATAGGTCATCAAGGTACAATTATTGTCAAGAGTAAACCGAATCTCTCTAAAAGTAAACTGAATCTCTCTAAAAGTGAACTGAATAATAATGGAACTTGGATTGTTATATTTTCCTTAAACATTAAATCGTAACCTATTAGCTCAAATGGGAGAGAAATGTGCTATGGCACATGGATGTAGGCTCAAATCCTATATAGGTTGGTGATTTACATGCGTAAAGAGACTTAAAAGTAGATAATAAACTCAAAAGTAAATTAAAGAAACTCAAAAGTAAATAAGAAAATCTTAAAAGTAAAGATTGTTAATCTGTTTGCTGAGCATACCACCATAACCCCATTTTGATTAGCATGAAATGCTGCAATGGCTATTGGATCACTCAAAAATCAGCTTGTAGGATTATATCCATGCCAAGTGATTTTGATATTATGTCGACACCATCTTTGACAGCATCATCAATAGCCTTTAATATAGTGGAACCAGCACAATAATCTAAATTACAGGCCTTGTAAACTGCAATCCCAGCAGACGGTAACCCTCCTTTAGCTATGCCTTGTGCCAATCCAAAGTAACATCTGAAAAGTAAATGAGAATAACTTAAAAGTAAATAAAAAAAATCAAATAGAAAACTGGGCTGAAGGATTTATGTACTACAGGAAAAGAAGCTTCGCTTCAGCTATAGGGCTACTGCTGCAGCAGTGCCTCGTGACTATGTAAAGAATTAAGAAAAAGTGTGACTTTTGTTACATTAGTTGTCAGAAATATCCGAAAAGTAAATAAGACACATTCAAAAATAAACTAATAATACTCAAAAGTAAACTAATAATACTCAAAAGTATATCAGAAAACATCAAAGTGTATGAACAATCAAATGGTCTTATGCAATAAACATGCTTATAAACTCTTAGTCAAAGTAAAGGTTTTCAAACAAAAAGTAAATAAAACATACAAAAAAGTAAAGATAAACCTACGGGGGAGTCGAACCCACATCTTTGTGCATTTGCACAATGCTCTACCAATTGAGCTAGTAGGCTAGTATTTTTAAATAGAATAAATAGAAGTAAAGGCCCAATTACTCTTATTACCTAGATAAACAAAGTCAACGCATGTCAACTTTAGGATCACATATAGAAGTAGCGCATTTGCAACACCAATAACATAGCACAAACCAGCATACAAAAAATTAGAACCCAACCCAAGAAAATCGGCTTATTATTTGACAAAAGTTGACTTTTGCTGACTTGTTGGCTCTTTTTTGCTTTGTCCAATTCTGTTTCCTAGAGTTGTGGCAGGCTTGCCGAGTTGCGGATTGCTTCGGGTCACTACAGAAAATTGAGGGGAAATCTATCAAATTCATTCCATCAGTAAACCTCGGTGACATTCAAGTTCTAATATAATGAATTACTTATAACAACTTACCTGTGGAACCTTGTTCTGCTTCCAAAAGCTTGCAGCGTGACAGTAGGATAGGGGGTACTATGATGAGAATGATTACCAGATTCATTAGGAGGAGTTGATGCAGCCAAGTACATACTCCCCCGTCATGTCTCTAGCAGAAGTAAGACGCAGTTAAGCAAAACTGAGATGACCAACATATTTTGCACGACAGCTCAATGATGACCAACTGAGATTGAGCTAGAGACTTTATGAAGGGAAATTTGGTTATCATTGAGCTGATATCAAAAACCTACCCCACATGTCACTACTGAACTGAGATGACCAACATAAGCAAGATTGAATCCAAACAAAGAACAAAACCTAAACTGAATTTTTAAGACTATACCAAAACAACCAGCACAAGCCTAGCAGAACGACATATCAGTCAAGTAGCAAGAACAACAACCCAATAGTAAGCACAGGTTAACTTAGGTTAATCCTCTGTGTATAATTGACTCCTTAGTTAGCATTTGCAATTCGGCTGGGTGATCAAACTACTGACCTACTTCCCACCAAATAAGATATACTTGATAATCCACACCGACCCGATCAAAACATACAACTTACTCCAATAAACCAAACAATATATAACCAGATATGCTAACCAACTAGGTCAAAATAATTTCATCTACGTGCAATGTTTTTGTCTAGTCTATCCCTTGCTCAAAGCTAGTTATTTGAATTAAGATGAACTTGTCCGTTAATGCCCTTTTACCTTTTAGCTGGTTCAATGGCTTCTACTATAACATGTTTCTAATCCAATTTGATATCTTATCAACAGTAAGTCTGTAACTACCAATTTTCTAGCTGTTAGCTTTTATTAACACAGCAAACTGAAACTATAATCTATAAGAAGATATCATAAGTCGAACAATAAAGCAGAATCGAACTGATTAGAGTAAAAGACCTAGCTAATTCCAGAAAATAAAAAAAATAAAAAGCAAAACCCTAAGTCGAAAGATTGAATCAAATAAACTCAATTCAATGAAACTATTAATTTAGCGAGCTACTAAGTCAAAGAAATCATATGAATTCCCATGATGAACCTAATTCAACAAAATCAAACCCCCAAATTCGAGCAAAATCAAATCGAAAACTTAAATCAAATACATCAATTTCAATCGGAAATGTAACTGAACCAAATACACAAAATTAACTTACAATACCACCGCTTTTTGCGAGAATGATGGACAAATTTGATCTTCAAAGATTGGCATAAGAGGCGAAGAAAACGAGAGGGGAGAGAAAATAACGATAATTTGCAGGAAGAGGAAGAAAATCGAAGGAAGAGAGAGAAAGAATTAAGAAAATCGATGCTGGGGGTGGAGGTCATTCAACACGATAGAAAGTACCAATTTACCCTTAGTGTTTTAAACTGGTCGAGTTACATATAGGCCGTAGATTTGTTTGATCCGAGGGATGAGATTATTTCTCGGTTCTCATCTTAAGGGGTGGTTCTCACCAGATCCTGATTCTATATATATATATATAGAATCACCACCCCTTAAGATGAGAACTAAGAACTAATCTCAGCCGTCGATCAAACCAATCCAACGGCCAAAGATCTACCCGACCAAACGAAATATTAAGGGTAGATTAGTAACTTGTGAATGACCTCTCCCACTCCCCCAATTTTCAGAATCTCTTTCTCTCTCTTCCTCCCTCCTCTCCTGGGATCTCCCTCTCTCTCAACCTCCTCCGCCATTTTCGATCTCTCTCCTCCGTTCTTTATGTCTCTTCTGTCGAAATTCGTAGATCCAATACCTTCATCGTTCTTGAAATCAGTAATTTGGTAAGTTAATTTTACTCGGTTAATATTGTATATTTCTTCAATTAATTTTTCAATTGAAATTTATGCATTTGATTCAATCTTTCGAGTTCATTTTGCTCGAATTTGTGGTTTTCTTTTGATTTTTTTGAATTATTCAATTGATTTATTTGAATAAGTAGTTTTGTTAAATTGAGTTCCTTTGGTTCAGTCTTTCGAATTAGGTTTTTTTTTTTTTTTTTTGGGAATTAGCTAGGTGTTTATGTATTGGAATTCAATTGATTTTGTGGAATTAGGTTTATCTATTGGAATTTAATTGTCTCCGTTGAATTATAGTTTCCTTCAATGGAATTCACTTGATTAAATCTTCCGATTTAGGGTTTTACTTTTGATGTTTCTGATTTTCTGGAATTAGTTAGGTGTTATACTCGAATTGGATAACCAACTTTAAATCCTGGACCTTCTGATGACAGAGCTGAGAGGACGTCAGGTATTTTGTAGCACATATATATTTTTCATTTTATTTAAGGTTCTATACTTCACCAACATTACAAACTGTTCGTTTTTGGCTCCAGGGGGACAAGAAATCTCGGATAGATTTTCTAGCGCAGTGGAGGCATTTGCTAGAAGAAATCATCCAGGCTCGGGTTAGCAAGAAATCAGATGATCCATCATCGAAGGGTGTGGTAATTACATTTAATGCTTGCTCTTTTTGGAGTCCTGGCCATCAAAGTAGATCTGTTTCATTGGTTTAGTAAGCTTTATTTGTACATTCTCTTGTTTTATATGCACTCTTGGGTGTTTCTACTAGATTGTCGTAAACCTGTTCTTTCTCTTTGGATTATTGCTGCAGACCAGGAACATGCATTTGTTGGTGCAGCTAATAGATTGACATAATGGCAAGAGGCACATTAAGGTGCTAATGTCTTGTTTAGAATTCTTTTATGTGACCAACATGCCATATTCATAGGCTCATACTCGTAGTTGCTTCCTTTGTTTTCAAATAAGTTGGTCATGTTCAAATCTATTGACTTTAGCCAATTAATCTCTCAAACAATATGTTGATTTATGATGCAGAATTGCAGACACATTCTGTGAGGGGGTCGAAAAAGCACGAGGCTAATGCATGACCTCGTCCATCGTGGGCGTGACGTCGTCAGATCAAGTGTAGTTAGATTTCCTGTGAGTTTACACCCAATCGACTAGTAATGTAGGAGTCGCCATTCAGTTTTTAACGACAATGAGAAAAACTGACAAAACCCGGTTATCGTTACATAAAGGGAGTGCAATTATGTTCGACCACGACGGGCATAGGTTCCCTTGTGATCCCTGGTGTGGGGATCGCTCAACGTACACCCGCAAGGCAGAGATTGAGAGTTCGGGGGACTGTAACTACCGAGAGGAGTGCTTATCGATAACTCCAGAGGCAAGTTATCCTTACTAGCTCAGCATAAATAATTGAAGGGACATGCGTTTAAACTATTAAACTATTCTGAATTCATTTTAGCAATATGCAACACATAATACTAAATCGATCGTGATTATCTTATTTAGATTGATTTAAGGTACCTAGCATGATAGTTCAATTGTCCAATGTATTATCTTTATTAGGCGTGATAGATCAATCAAATTAATAGTTTAACAATTTTATAAATGGGTGATGAAAGCGATTAAATCATATGAAGGGGCACATTACAACGCACCCTTGAGAGGTGCGTCACGGTTCTCAGAAAACTAACCACTTGGCTTTGCTATTTCTCCTTTTATTTAACGAATCTCGGGTTTCTGAGCAGTGTTCCAGTATTTAGGCTTAATTCATCAGCTACAAGGGGCAGGATACGTTCTGTTCGACTTTTGGGTCGATTGCGACAGAACGCGGGATCAATTTCGCAGCGTGAGGCTTAGGCTTAGGGTTGGAGTCAATACTCAGATTATGAATTGTGTGTTGTGTTCACGTCGGGTTGAGGTTGTATTTATAGGGAAAGAGTTTGTGGAAAGATAGATCTTTAGAATCCGAACCCAAAGAGAATTCGGAGACGACACGGCCCCAGGTATTTTCAGCGCCCAGGGCTGGGCGCCGAATATTTCGACGCCCAGACCCAGGCGTTGAAAATAGGGTCTGAGCCGAGCCTTTTGTCAGATTTGGACTCTTAATCACGGAGCTTTTGAGACTTATCCGAGTTTCTTAGTGCGTATCAACTTATGACGGAATGCGTCTGGGCCCGTTACGAACTCTAGGTTCGTTAGGAATTTAATTAATACGTAACTCTTATTTCCGAATCATAGCAGGAACAGAATTCCTTTGCCAATTCTATCTCTTTTAGGACTTATGTTGGAGTGCAACACCTAATTCTGACAGATTTCTATCTTTTATGTCTTGCCACTTTTAACAACTACCCGTTATGGCAGTTACTATTTTTAGCAGGTTTCTATAAATAGCAGGTTTGGCTGAAATGAAAAGGGTGATCGAGATTCGTTATTTTATAGGAGATGCGTTGCCAAGTGGAGATTTATGTTCTCATCATCGAACCTTCCCTTTCGGGAATGGGGACAAAAGTAGGTGTCTACACATTCTTTATAGTATACTCTGTAATTTCAAATAGTACTTACTTTGGAAAAGCTTTTTGTAAACCAATCCTTATCCCTAGACAGGGTGATTGTTTATCACGTTTTAGAATTGAAAGAGGAGTGTTAGCCTCGTGAACTGATGGAAGTTGCAGACTTAAAGTTGAATGTTAAATTTAGCATGAGGGAGTTATGCACCTGTAGTGGCTTAATGAGAACTGGGATGGGGGGATTTCTGGGTAATTCTATCATGAAGGCATGGATTTCTGCTTTATTTATACATTCTCTTGTTCCTATTGTCTGGTTTAGTCATTATGATTACAATGAAGTTATTTTATGTTCTGATTGTGCTTGTGTACTAGAACGGCATCAGATCCTGTGTAGCCAAATCTTGTATTTCTAGGCCCCAGGGTCTGAACGTCTGAACATAAAATGTTAGAGTCACGCGTAACTAATATGGTGTAAAGTCATGTCTGAAATCTCGAACTCAGTGTGGAGGATATTGTCTTTCAAAGAGAATGCAACAAGTGGAACTCCTATGTCTTTGGATATGATGTTGAAGCGGCCTGTCTTCTCAATACTATCCTGCAATGTCATGGCATTCTCTTGGCAGTTCTCCATGATATTCAAGTACCCTTGCAGATATTGTCAGACATCGGATTAATCAGACCATTAATTTTTCTACAGATTTTCTCATTTAGTATGCACTGAAATTAAAAGGCCTTTTGGGATACCTCGAATCCAAGACGAATTAGCTAATAGTATTGAGCTGGTTCACCTTTAACAAACCTTTAATGTTAACTGATGCCTACTTTTTCAGCCTCGACAATCAGTACACTAGGAAGCCACCATCTTAAGGGTATTTCTAAACCAGGTTTCTAGATTCCGGCCACACCTCTTTGTTGTAGTGCTTATAATAAATTTCCTTTTTGATGATCTTTACTTTTTAATCGATTCTATTTACTTTTACCGGTTATTTATCTACATTAAAATTGCACAAAAGAAAAATATGTTAATTCTTTCTAATTACCCGGAATCTATTTTTAAATGATAGCCTACTAGCTCAATTGGAAGAGCATTTCGCAAAAGCGCAAAAGATGCGGGTTCGAATTCCACGTAGGCTCGTCTTTACTTTTTGTATTACATTATATACTTTTAATTGGAAAACCTTTACTTTTGGGTTTTTATTGTTTACTTTTAGGTTTTTATTATTTACTTTTTAGATTTCACCCAGCTCCTTCCCAATTACTTTATTTTGTCTTAGATCCACTCAAATAAGATCACCTACTTTTCTTCAAAGAAACAACTCAAATAGAAGCAGCAGCTAAATCAGTTATTTTGTTTTCTTTTAGTACTTAGGGGTTGTGAAGAAGTGTAAGCAACAGGAAGGCAAAGGTTGGCCTGCTTTGGACCTTGTAGTACAATTTTAGTTTACTTTTGGAAAAATTCAATTACCTTTGAACATTTCCATGTATTTTATATGTAACATTGTAACTTTCTTTACTTTCGTAGTTTAGCTTAACGTATAACAGTTGTACCTGTACTTAAGAGATACTTTGA
Source organism: Spinacia oleracea (assembly GCF_020520425.1). Lineage (NCBI taxonomy): Eukaryota > Viridiplantae > Streptophyta > Magnoliopsida > Caryophyllales > Amaranthaceae > Spinacia > Spinacia oleracea. The sequence goes on along the minus strand of NC_079489.1, from coordinate 58,344,841 downwards.
TCTACTTTGTAGTTCTTATGATTTACTTTTGAGTTATTTTGATTTACTTTTTTTTCTTGTATTTACTTTTGAGTTTTCTTTTTAAAAAAAGTTTACTCTTAGAGACAACCTATGTAGGAATCGAACCTACATCTCCTATGCATTTGCATAGTGCTCTACCATTTGAGCTAATAGGTTTGAAGGATAGAAAAATATTCACGTTACATTATTATTATTAAGTTTACTTTTAGAGAGATTTAATTAAATTTTAGATTAATTTAGTTTACTTTTAGGAAAGAAAACAGGAAACAAGTCAACTTTGGCCAGGCTACCAAAGCTAACTTAAAAACCGAACCATCAGCCCTACACAATAATCCAAGACCCTACTGTTAGGATCTACCCTCAATGAAGACTTGTTGTGTCCCCAAATCTGACAACCAACCCCCCCCCCCCCCCGGCAAGCCAAAAAATTCCTTTACTATCAACCCATAAGAACCGGAGTACCACTGTGCAACCCTTTGGTAATTTTAAGAAGTTTACAACAGATAATGTTTTAGCTTTTGCACTAGGTGCATTTGTGTTTTATTTCTTGATTCAGTAACACTCTTTTACGCCATTTGTCATTCCCTTTAAACTCTTAATATATTATGTGACTAATTACTTTGTTGGTTGTTCTAAGGGAATGCTTGTTGATTTTATTCATGAACAACTGAGCAGGGTAAGCCTGGAAAGTTTGGCACAATTGTATTCAAATTGATGTATTCTCCAAAATTCAAGTTAAATATAAAATAGAAGTTACATCCTTTGGAACTTTAAGCATAATACTTTTCTTAATTTAATTCAATGACAAGATGAAAGTACAGCTTTTTGTTCTTTGGATTTTGATGGCAATTTGTTAATGTGTGGATGTTCATGAGTAATTTGTTATGATGAACATTGCAGGAAACTAAACTCTCTGCGTTGAGTGAGAGAGTAACGGACAGGTGTTTGGCCCCTTCAACTGCTAGTGTGAAGGTTGCGACAACATGACAATGATTCTGGTTCAATTCAAGAAACCCATGCAACAAAATGTCCCTGCATCTACTGACGTTGAACCATCACCGTCTGAGCTATCTACTGAAGCTAATGATTCCAAACAAGAACCAGAACAGACTGAATCAAGCTAGTTTGATATTAACATGCATAAACTTCTATATAGATATAGTTTACTTCTCAGCTTAATCTATTTACTTTTATCATATTTTGATCTACTTTTTAAAATAAGAGAAAATAATACATGATTTCATACACACCAATCTGCCAGAAAAGAAGTCAGTGCCTTAATCAAACATTGTAAACTTCAAGTTGCCAAAGCAACCACCAAAACAAGTCATCCTTATAGATTTAGTTTAATTTAAAAGGAATTTAGTTTCTTTTAAGAGATATTAGCTTACTTGATTCAGATTTGAATTTCTCTGCAAAACTAGAAGCGAGTGTATTTTACACTTACATGTGGAGTAATATGTTCAACCATACCTTATTATTCAGTTGCATTCACCTCCCAGTTTCCCCTCCTCTGTCCTTAGTTCTCTTACATGCTTCCATTCCAAGAGAAATAAAGGTCTAACAGAAGCAGAACTGCAGCAGAACAACAACGCAGAACAACACATAAATTTACCCTGACATCAACGCTGCAAAACAAAACAGCAAGCCACGACAACTCTATAGCCATTGCAGACAAGTACCACACTGTGCACAGACCCCTAGTCAACTAAGGTAAAACCAACAGTTAGAGAAACCAACATTGTAATACCTCGTATTTTTCTATAATTACAAATATATTTTATTATATTTATAAAGCATTTCGTCGTATTTATAAAGTATTTTTATAAATTAATTTCATTTAATGAGAATTAAATGCTTTTTATTTTTAATTAATTTAATTATTAATTAATTGCGAAAACCGAATTTTATTAAATAAGTTCAACGAATTTATTTAATCGGGAATTGTTGGGTCGTATTTCGAAAAATAATTTAATATACTTAAAGCCCGGTTGTTTTGTCTTAATCAAACCCAACAAAGCTTGCTAGGAGTAAACTTAAATGAGCCCGGTAATAAGCCCAACTCAAAACTACCTTAACCTAGCCCACAAGGGAGAGAAAACCTATAAATAGACCTCATGTCAAACCCTCACAACCTAAAATTTCTGAATTTTCTCTCCTCTCTCCTCTCTTGCCTCTCCAATTCGTCCGGCCCTTTCTTGAGCCACAAGGCATGAGCCGTGCCCTTGTGTTCGTTCCCATCCGCGCCTCACGCGCACCCCTCTCTCTCCCTCTTGTCACGTCGCAGCCCGCAGCGCCCAGCACTCGTGCACGAGGCCGCTGCTGCTGCTGCTTTTTGAGCGCACCTCGTGTGCCCGCCCCTGCTGCCCAGCGCACCTCGCGTGCCTCGCCCCTCGTCGCTTCCCTTGCGCGGGCTGTGCGGTGCGTGCAGTGCTTATTGTAGTTGCTCGTGTGTGTTGGTCGGCACACACACACACACGATCAATAAATCGTTGTGTGTGTGTGTGTTGATCAATTGTTTAATCAAAAATTTATTTTCAAAAATATTAATTTTCAGTTTTAAATTGTTTTATTATTATGATTATTTAATAATTTGGGTTGTTTAAATTAATTAAAACAGTTATGAACACCGTATTGGGTTAGCATTGTGTTTTAATTGAAAAGTTTGGTTTCGATGATCGAATTTATAATTTTCAGATTTTATAAGTTTATAAAGTGTTGATTTATGAAGTCAAAACATGTTTTGGAATAAACTATTGTTAGGGTTTTGGTTTTAAATTAATTAAGCGATTGATTCACATAATTTAATGACAATTTAAATTATGGGAATCAACTTAAATTTTCAGATTGTTTATAAGCTTTAAAAAGTTGGTTTTTAAGGGTTTTAAAGCTAAAAATTCAATGTTTTCATGCTAGGACTTGAGTTGACTATTTGAGACTATTAAATTAACGATTAACGATTGATTTTTAATTAAACTAAGAGTTTTAGAATCTTGAATAGTTGTTGGAAATTTAGTAAACATGGATAATAATTTAGTTCTCTTATTTTGTTTATAGGAGTTGATTTCTAGTGAGTCGTGATTCGCACAGTGGCCCCCGTACTTAGGTATTCCAGGTACGTACAAGACTAGGGTGACCACCCATCCTTTGAGGACTTTGTGAAGTGTATTGAATGCGAATCATGTGAAATTATATTTTATTATGAATTCATGTTTGATGATTGGGAATGAATATGTTTTTATGAATCCATGTTTGATATTGAGAACGAGCATGTTATTATTATTATTGAATCTATGTGAACGAGCATGTTATGAATTGAATTATGCTTTATAGATTCTATTGAACTATCATGTTATGGACTTTTATAATCGTTGAATTATGTCAAGCATGTTGTTCAAGTTGGTTTGCATGTATGAGTATTGCGCATGCAAGTTATTATTATTATGCTATAGGACAGGATGTCTAGCATAATTATTGAGCCAGTCGAATATTGCCAGTGAGCAATATATATTCTACCAAAGGGGTATAATATATTAGAGAGTCTATGTGAATTGAATTAAGGACAATTCGTGCTAAGGGCACACCCAGCTTTTTAATAGGCAATGTCGGGTTATCTCAAATAGTGTTTTTGAGAAGGAACAATGGGAGGAATTTCACTTGAGTCTATGTTTGATCACAAGTCCTAAAGAAGTAAAATAATGAAGAGTCATTGTTGAATTGTTTAATTGTTTAATTGTTTGTATGTTGTGTCTTGAGTCGCCTTGAACATAACATATTAATTAACGTAAAGTGTAACCCAAAGAGCTTCAAAACTCTTGGAAGGTATATACCTTGAGTATGAAAAATGGGGGGAGTCTTGCCGGAAAACTTGTACTCCTAGAATGATACAAGACGTTGTTTCATTCTCTTTTATGCCGTTGTGCATTGGAATTCCTGTCGGTATGGCCCGACTGTCGGTAGTAGCCCGACTTATTTTGGTGTATGGTTGGCTCCCATCACCCTTTTCTTTCCTTTTGAGGATACTTTACTTTACCTGTTCGAAGCTACTTTTTATTAATCTGTGAGTCAAGAGTCGTGTCAAGTGTCGAGTCTTGTCTCCATGTTTGTTTGTTTATTACATGGCTTTTGCATGTGGATTATTTAATTTGTCGAGTGAAGCATGTTAGGATAGAATGTTATTCTAGCTTGTTCGTACTCAGCTTTTGCTGACTTCGTGCTTCATGTCTTCTGGTCATGGCCTTTGCCTTAATGACCCTATGATGATCCATCAATTGCATTTGCGTTGTTGGGGAGTAGATTTTTAATAAAGCAGGTTTGTAGAGATAACTTGCGGGAGAAGTTATCATGGGGTTCGAGTTGAGAGTTTAATTCTTCCGTAATTTATAAACTCTATTTTTATTTAAAGTCATGACTACTATTTTCAGTTAATGGATTTCGAATGGTTTAATACTTTGGATTTGGGCCTCAATGGTTCCAACTTGTTTTAATGACCATTAACTATTTATTTAATGTGTTTTGAAAGTTAGTTAATTCCGCTGCGTAATTCTGGTAAATAGCCTTAGCCGTTATCACGGTGGCGGCAATATCTTGGTAATTCATTTGTTTTAAGTTGGAAAATGTTTTATAAAAAGCAAGGAATTATTAGGGTCTTACAAAGTGGTTATCAGACGCTTTAGGTTATCACGCAAAAAGTGGTATACTAAGAGCTTAGTTCAGTCCTTCTTTGTAGTAAGTAATACTACAAAGTGGTATTTGCAGAGCTCTAGTTTGAGAGCTGCTTTGCATTAATTAATAGTGCAAAGTGGTAAATCCTTAAACTACGATTGCGGAACTTTAGGATTTTCGAAAACTATTTTCCTAAAGACAAAATGTTGTTTTTGAGTACTCAAAATTTTGAAAAGCTAAATACCAATTATTTCAAGAATTTGAAAATCATTTAATTATTCGATTTTTTTATAAAAAAACAATTCGAATTATTTGTTTTAATTCCGAAATATTTTCGGATTTTCGAAAAAAAAAAAACTTTAATTTTCTTTTCGGATTTTTCCGAATTTCAAAAAAAAAAATTCAGAATAATTAATTAATTATTTATTTATTTATTTCTTTCTAATTATTTTTGAAAATAATCGAATTAATTAATGAAATTATTCAATTAATTATTTTAAATTTTCGATTTTAAAAATTTCGCATATATTTGAAGTTATTTATTTAAATTAATTTCGAAATTTTTTATTTACTATAAGTGAGAAAAGGGTAGAATAAGAAGGGTACAATTAGACTAAGTATGCGTTTGATTTAAGTATGCCTTTCTAATCAAGTGTTTGTGTGATTATGCCTTGATTATGTGATCTTTTAATTAAAGTTTGATTATGTCTTGTTTTGCTTTATGTGATTAACTGCATCACGATTCATGATTAAGCATGTACTTGTGCATTGAAATTGTATGGCTCAATGAACTTACTTTGTTTTTGGAACACTTTAGTAAAACTTTGTAGTTGTTAACTTTCAGGATTAAGATGTTGATTTCAATGTACGCAAATCTAGGGAACCTAGAGAAGCTAGATTGTGAAACCCCACACATTTATGTGAAGAAGATCGAATTTGCTTGCAACTATTTTGCTACAGTAAAGAACCTACCTGAACTAAGGAAGAAAGATGTTATGGTTCCAAGAACCCATACATAGAGCTTAAGAACCGATTTCGTGATAGCATATGGAAAATGGCATTCCTAACTACTACAAGTATGGTACTCCAGATGGTAGATGGAGATATGATCATTTGGAGATTATGACCACAGTTATAGAGCTTGCGGAGGAATGTTTTGTGGATGGTAAGATAGGGTCAAGTGTTCACAATGTAGGATTAGATAATGATGTAGAGACTCAGATGGATGAGGATAGTGATGATGATGTTGTTGAGATTGAGAACCCTAATCCTATCATTCCTGAACCTACTATTGAGATCTCCAGTGATACAGAAATTGAGCCTGAAACCAACAATGATGAAGTGAACAGTGTGCTACAACAGAACAATGAGGATATGGAGTATGAGTCTGATCCAGAGGAAGACTTTGATGACTTTGAAGACCATGAGCACTCTTCACCAGTTTGTAGAGGTGGTTGGATAGTAGAGTAGCGTTTTAAAGACTTCTCTAATGTAATAGCTAGTGCTTAAATTTTAGTGAAGTAATAAAGTAGTAAACTACTATTTATGGTTTTAGTAGTTCAGTTTTGTGGTTTCCGAATAAAGAACGATCCAAAGGATGTATTATTCTTTCCATTGAAGCAATAAAGTCTAGAATTCTTTCTTTTACCTTTAATTCTAAGTTTATGTTCTCTTGAGCGATTATCGCAAAAGAATTTCATGTATTTCTTCAATGAAATCATACTTGCAAGGTGGTTCAATTTTCACCACTTGAACTTTGTGATGCGGACTAAGAGAGAAAGCGGCCCATAATAGGCGCCTATCTTGCTTAGGGTCCGAAAATTTCATGTATGTGTACTAATTGTATGGCTAGTTAGTGAAATGCTTTAGTAAGGAAGTGTCCAAACCCAGGTGGATGTAGGATCCCATGTGTTCAAGTAGTAAGTTGGGTTTTCTCATACCCATTAGGTCTAATGCCAGTCCATTCCTAAAGGGATCCATTTGACTGGTTGGCCATGTTCAAAGCTAAGATTGACTATGAGAAGCAGAAGATTCATTTGAAGTCTAGTCTAGGAAAGGTTGTATCATATCGACGTTTTGGGAAGCCTAGGAGTGTAGGAATCGTCACGGCAATGGAACTCGTGAAGTTAATACACAAGGGAAATCCTATTTTCTTATGCAATGTAAGAGACCTAGACCATGTGATGAAAGAGCAACCAGGGGATATTGCAGTGGTGAGTGAATTCCTGGACGTGTTTCCGGAAGAGATCCCGGGAATGCCGCCCAATCGACCAATCGATTTTACCATAGATTTAGCACCCCGGAACTGCACCTAACTCAAAAGCCCCATACCGGATGGCTCCAGCAGAAATGAGTGAGTTAAAAGGTCAACTTGAGGAATTGCTAAAGAAAGGTTATATCAGACCCAGTGCATCTCCTTGAGGAGCACCAGTCTTGTTTGTGAAGAAGAAGGACGGAAGTGTGAGACTCTGTATAGACTACAGGGAGCTCAATAAGGTCACAGTCAAGAATAAGTATCCTTTTCCTAGGATAGATGATCTATTTGACCAGTTAAAAGAAGCGGGAATGTTTTCAAAGATTGACTTGAGGTCAGGTTATCATCAGTTGAGAATCGCGGAGCACGATATACCAAAGACTGCATTTAGGACTAGATACGGTCATTATGAGTTCACAGTTATGCCTTTTGGTTTAACCAATGCACCTGCAATCTTTATGGACTTAATGAACCGAGTATTCCATGCATTCTTAGACAAGTTTGTAGTGGTTTTCATAGATGATATTCTGGTCTACTCTAAGAATGAGGAGGATCATGCGGAACACTTAAGGTCAGTGTTGAGTACCCTGAGAGACAACCAGTTGTATGTAAAATTCTCGAAGTGTGAATTCTGGCTGGAAAGAGTTGCGTTCTTAGGACATTTTGTATCCAAGGAAGGAGTTGCAGTGGATCCTGCAAAGATAAAAGCCGTTAGTGAGTGGCCTACACCTAAGAGTATCACCAACATTCCGAGTTTTCTTGGTTTAGCGGGTTATTATAGACACTTTGTGCAAGACTTTTCTAGAATCGCCAAACCAATGACAACCTTGATGAAGAAAGAAGCGAAGTTTGAGTGGAATGACCAGTGTGAGGAGGCGTTCCAAGCTTTGAAGAGGCGATTGACAACCGCGTCGGTGTTAACTTTGCCAGATGAAAGCGGTACTTATGATGTATATAGTGATGCCTCTAAGAATGGTTTAGGGTGTTTGTTGATGCAGAACGGGAAAGTGATTGCGTATGCTTCGAGGCAGTTGAAGCCATATGAATCCAATTACCCTACCCATGATTTAGAGTTAGCTGCCATAGTGTTTGCATTAAAGATATGGAGACACTATCTGTATGGTGTGAAATATAGGATGTTCACGGATCATAAGAGTTTGAAGTAGATTTTCACACAAAAGGACATAAATATGCGCCAACGAAAGTGGTTGGAGCTAATCAAGGACTATGATCTGGATATTCAATACCATGAGGGAAAATCCAATGTAGTCGCAGATGCCTTGAGTAGGAAATCAAGTCATGGTGTGAATGCGTTAGTAGTTGCTAGCGAGCTGTGTAAGGACATGCAGCGATTGAATCTAGAAATAGTGAGTGGAGAATGCCTTGAGGGTATGATGAATTCCTTAACCATCCAGTCGTCGGTATTTGATGAAATCAGGGAGAATCAGGCTGGTGATGTTAAGTTAGAGCGGATCAAGGAAAAGATTTCGCAAGGAAAAAAGATTGATTTTAAGATCCACGAGGATGGAAGTTTGAGGTATAAAGGACGATGGTGCGTACCTCAAAAGTGTGGTGAACTAAAGGAGAAGATAATGAGAGAAGGTCACAATACGCCATATTCTGTTCACTCGGGAGGTGACAAACTGTATAAGGATCTGAATAAGGTCTATTGGTGGCCAAGGATGAAAATCGAAGTGGCTGAATTCGTGGCAAGGTGCTTGACTTGTCAGAAAGTTAAGATTGAGCATAGGAGACCTCATAGAAAGGTCCAACCTTTAGAGATTCCGAGTTGGAAGTGGGACTGTATCTCAATGGACTTTGTCACTTGTTTACCCAAGTCGAAAAGTGGAAATGACACCATTTGGGTAGTGGTGGATAGGTTGACTAAGTCGGCAGTGTTCATACCAATGAAAGAAACCTGGAAAATGGAACACCTTGCCAAAGCTTACATCAAACATGTAGTGAGATTACATGGAGTTCCTAAGGATATCGTATCAGATAGAGATTCTAGGTTCCTTTCGAATTTCTAGAAGAGTGTGCAGAAGAACATTGGTACCATTGAAAATGAGTACAGCGTTCCACCCAGCCACAGATGGACAAACCGAAAGAACTATTCAAACCTTAGAGGATATGCTAAGAGCTTGTGTGATTGATTTTCAATGTGGATGGGAAGATAGCCTAGATCTAATTGAATTCTCATACAACAATAGCTATCATGCCAGTATTGGAATGGCACCATTCGAAGCCTTGTATGGACGAAAATGCAGAAGTCCACTATGTTGGAGTGACATTAGTGAAATCGTTGTATTAGGTCCCCAATTGATAGAGGAACCTATGAATCAGGTTAGGACTTTCCAAAATTCAAGCCGCGCAAGATCGCCAAAAGAGCTACGCAGATTTAAAGCGTAGGGATGAAGAGTTCCAAATAGGTGACAAAGTGTTGCTTAAGGTTCACTAATGAAAGGTGTGATGAGATTTGGGAAGAAAGGAAAACTTTGCCCAAAGTATATAGGCCCATATGAGATCCTAGAACGGATAGGGAAGGTAGCATATAGATTAGCCTTGCCCATGGACTTGCATAGAGTGCATAATGTGTTTCATGTATCTCAATTGAGAAAGTATGTCCCGGATAAGTCTCATGTACTGCAATCGGAGACCATAGAGTTAGACCAAAGTTTGACATTTGAGGAAAGACCTGTCAAAATACTCGATAGCAAAGTGCGTAGTACACGAACTAAGGATGTTAAGATCGTTAAAGTGTTGTGGTCTAACCAAGAGTCTGAGGAAGCTACCTGGGAAGCGGAGGAGGAAATGAGAAAGAAATATCCCGAGCTTTTTCCCGAGGTTAGTTGAGTTACGGGGCCGTAACTCGTTTTCTTTAAGGGGGGTAGAGTGCGGTAGAATTTCGCGCTTTTTACCTTATTTACCCAATTTATCCTTTAAGATATGCTTGAATCGTTGTTTCCAGTGAAGTTTCACTGTTTATTGTCATGTTGAATTACTTAAAGAGTACAGCAACTAAAACTTTTGCAAAGAAAACACACTAAAGTCTCAAAATAGTCTCAAGTCCAGTTTTAAAGTTGTGATTTCCGTGCCCAAGTTTCGGGACGAAACTTCTTTTAAGGAGGGTAGACTGTAATACTTCGTATTTTTCTATAATTATAAATATATTTTATTATATTTATAAAGTATTTCTTCGTATTTATAAAGTATTTTTATAAATTAATTTCATTTAATGAGAATTAAATGCTTTTTATTTTTAATTAATTTAATTATTAATTAATTACGAAAACCGAATTTTATTAAATAAGTTCAACGAATTTATTTAATCGGGAATTGTTGGGTCGTATTTCGAAAACGAATTTAATATACTTAAAGCCCGGTTGTTTTGTCTTAATCAAACCCAACAAACCTTGCAAGGAGTAAACTTAAATGAGCCCGGTAATAAGCCCAACTCAAAACTACCTTAACCTAGCCCACAATGGAGAGAAAACCTATAAATAGACCTCATGTCAAACCCTCACAACCTAAAATTTCTGAATTTTCTCTCCTCTCTCCTCTCTTGCCTCTCCTCTTCGTCCGGCCCTTTCTTGAGCCACAAGGCACGAGCCGTGTCCTTGTGTTCGTGCCCAGCCGCGCCTCACGCGCACCCTTCTCTCTCCCTCTCGTCACGTCGCAGCCCGCAGCGCCCAGCACTCGTGCACGAGGCCGCTGCTGCTGCTGCTTGTTGAGCGCACCTCGCGTGCCCGCCCCTGCTGCCCAGCGCACCTCGCGTGCCTCGCCCCTCGTCGCTTCCCTTGCGCGGGTTGTGCGGTGCGTGCGGTGCTTATTGTTGTTGCTCGTGTGTGTTGGTCGGCACACACACACACGATCAATAAATCGTTGTGTGTGTCTGTGTTGATCAATTGTTTAATCAAAAATTTATTTTCAAAAATATTAATTTTCAGTTTTAAATTGTTTTAATTATTATGATTATTTAATAATTTGGGCTGTTTAAATTAATTAAAACGGTTATGAACACCGTATTTGGTTAGCATTGTGTTTTAATTGAAAAGTTTGGTTTCGATGATTGAATTTATAATTTTCAGATTTTATAAGTTTATAAAGTGTTGATTTTTGAAGTCAAAACATGTTTTGGAATAAACTATTGTTAGGGTTTTGGTTTTAAATTAATTAAGCAATTGATTCACATAATTTAATGACAATTTAAATTATGGGAATCAACTTAAATTTTCATATTGTTTATAAGCTTTAAAAAGTTGGTTTTTAAGGGTTTTAAAGCTAAAAAGTCAATGTTTTCATGCTAGGACTTGAGTTGACTATTTGAGACTATTAAATTAACGATTAGCGATTGATTTTTTATTAAACTAAGAGTTTTAGAATCTTGAATAGTTGCTGGAAATTTAGTAAAGATGGATAATAATTTAGTTCTCTTATTTTGTTTATAGGAGTTGATTTCTAGTGAGTCGTGATTCGCACAGTGGCCCCCGTACTTAGGTATTCTAGGTACGTAAAAGACTAGGGTGACCACTCATCCCTTGAGGACTTTGTGAAGTGTATTGAATGCGAATCATGTGAACTTATATGTTATTATGAATTCATGTTTGATGATTGGGAATGAATATGTTTTTATGAATCCATGTTTGATATTGAGAACGAGCATGTTATTATTATTGTTATTGAATCTATGTGAACGAGCATGTTATGAATTGAATTATGCTTTATAGATTCTATTGAACTATCATGTTATGGACTTTTATAATCGTTGAATTATGTCAAGCATGTTGTTCAAGTTGGTTTGCATGCATGAGTATTGCGCGTGCAAGTTATTATTATTATGCTATAGTACAGGATGTCTAGCATAATTATTGAGCCAGTCGAATATTGCCAGTGAGCAATATATATTCTACCAAAGGGGTATAATATGTTAGAGAGTCTATGTGAATTGAATTAAGGACAATTTGTTCTAAAGGCACACCCCGCTTGTTAATAGGCAATGTCGGGTTATCTCAAACAGTGTTTTTGAGAAGGAACAATGGGAGTAATTTCACTTGAGTCTATGTTTGATCACAAGTCCTAAAGAAGTAAAATAATGAAGAGTCATTGTTGAATTGTTGAATTGTTTAATTGTTTGTATGTTGTGTCTTGAGTAGAGTCTTGAGTCGCCTTGGACATAACATATTAATTAACGTAAAGTGTGACCCAAAGAGCTTCAAAAATCTTGGAACGTATATACCTTGAGTATGAACAATGGGGGGAGTCTTGCGGGAAAACTTGTACTCCTAGAATGATACAAGACGTTGTTTCATTCTCTTTTTATGCCGTTGTGCATTGGAATTCCTGTCGGTATGGCCCGACTATCGGTAGTAGCCCGACTTATTTTGGTGTATGGTTGGCTCCCATCACCCTTTTCTTTCCTTTTGAGGATACTTTACTTTGCCTGTTCGAAGTTACTTTTTATTAATTTGTGAGTCAAGAGTCGTGTCATTGTGTCGAGTCTTGTCTCCATGTTTGTTTTTTTATTACATGGCTTTTTCATGTGGATTATTTAATTTGTCGAGTGAAGCATGTTAGGATAGAATGTTATTCTAGCTTGTTCGTACTCAGCTTTTGCTGACTTCGTGCTTCATGTCTTCTGGTCATGGCCTTTGCCTTAATGACCCTATGATGATCCATCAATTGCATTTGCGTTGTTGGGGAGTAGATTTTTAATAAAGCAGGTTTGTAGAGATAACTTGTGGGAGAAGTTATCATGGGATTCGAGTTGAGAGTTTAATTCTTCCGTAATTTATAAACTCTATTTTTATTTAAAGTCATGACTACTATTTTCAGTTAATGGATTTCAAATGGTTTAAACCTTTGGATTTGGGCATCAATGGTTCCAACTTGTTTTAATGACCATTAACTATTTATTTAATGTGTTTTGAAAGTTAGTTAATTCCGCTGCGTAATTCTGGTAAATAGCCTTAGCCGTTATCACGGTGGCGGTAATATCTTGGTAATTCCTTTGTTTTAAGTTGGAAAATGTTTTATATAAAGCAAGGAATTATTAGGGTGTTACAAACATCACAAAGTCAATCTTGGTCAACTTGCTACACTTGACTCACAATAACCACCAACCAACACCTGATCTAATAATAGCAGATCTAGTGGCACCATAATTAGTAGCTATCAACAACATGTAATTCTTGTACATAACATCCAACCATCATTTACTTTTAAGTTTAATTTATCTACTTTTACTGATTGTTTATTTACTTATGAGTCTAACTAATTTACTTTTTAAAATAAAGTTCGATAAGGCCAAAAATTTAGAAAAACACAACTGCAATAGAATGGAACCACCAAAACTGACCAACAAACACAAATTTTGGCTTAAACTTGGCAAAACAACTTAAAGCATGGAACCACATACCAAAACATCAGCACAGGAACAAATTCGTTTACTTTTAGCAATATTAAGCTTACTTATCACAGTTTTTGTTTACTTTAACACATAGCTAATTTGTTCACTTCTATCAAGAATTAAAATCGACCAAAAATTCAATCAGATTATTGTATTAGAAACATATATTGTATTCAAGTAATATGCGAAGCATGAAGTAATTTTGCAACGAAACTTACAGAGATTGAAAATCTAGAAATTGATCTAGACTGAATTCACAACTCTTACCTTTACTTCGGGAGTTTCGCAGAAAAGGTTGATGAACTTGCAAATTCAAGTCGAATCAATATGCGAAGATCAAAGCAAATTAGCAATGAAAATTAGAGAAATAAAAAACCTAGAAATCCAATTGAACTATATTAGCAATATTTACCTCTCTCATTAAGAAACTTTAGAAGGAATCCAAATTATACAACAATACTGATGAATTCAAGCTTAAAAACTCTCAAATTGTTGCTCGCTTCATCTCTATGGGGCCCAAAATTTGCTGCAAAATCTAGACAACCTCCCAAATTGAAGCTGGAAAATCAATGTAAAACGTTAGAATTTTGATTTTGCAAAGAAATAAAGTGTAATTGTAGATATTAGTTGACAGATTATACTTAAACTTGCGACAAATTTTCCGAACATTTGAAGAAAAATGAAGAGCGTAGTGTTTAGAGAGATAGAGGGGGGAAAATCACATATTTTAGAGAGAGAAACAATCATATCAGTAGTTCTCAGAGAAGAGAAAGAAGTCAGCGTGTTTTTTTAGGAGTTGGATTAGATTGAATCTCGGCCGCTCGTTTCATCTCAATCCAACGGTTGCCACCCTGGTTCTATATATTTCATTTATCTTTTTAGTAAACTATCCCTCGTATTTCCATCCCAATTTTGTCTCGAATATTTTTCTTTAACCAATTCCACTTCTTATTTGATACTCCTTCCGTATTTTAAAAAGAGATACACTTCCCTTTTTTGACATGTCTTGATCCCCACTTCCAATTATATTAATATTTCTCACTTTCTTTGTTGTCCCTTCACTTACTTACATCTTTTTACTATGATAAATAATTCACCCACTACCCCACTTTCATCTTATTTTAATAAATTCAACTCATTTTACAAAAACTACATACCGGTCAAAGTATATCTCTTTTTAAAATACGGAAGAAGTATCCTTGTTCGGTCTTTATGCTAAGATGAAAAGTAAGGTCTTATTCTGTGTAACTGGTGAGGAAAATTAAGGAACCAAGAGAGATACAAAAATTGGGCAAAATGATTCAATCGGAATGACGGAACCAAGAGAGATACAACAGAGACGGAGCTCATCATCAGGGATGCAACTACTTAAATTTACAAGCTAAATAACGCGAAAAAGAGACGGATAATTGAGCACCAAAATTCCATCCATTATGTAACATGAGAAATTATACTGTCATACATTCCAATTCGAAACTCCATATATCTAAATTTAGCTCATTTTGAATTAAGGGCAAATGACAGTTTTGGCCTAGATTTGTTCTTGCCAAGTAACTTCATCTGTTTTGCCCGTTCTTCCTCCTCTTGTTGTTTCTTCCTTTGCATAGCTTCTTCCTTCTGCCTTTGCATCTCTTCTAATTCTCGATATCGTTCCTCTTCCTTTTGCTGCTGCTCTAGTGCTTCCTTTCTCTGAGCCTCCTCAAGCCTCCGTCGGTTCTCTTCCAGCATCTTTTCAAGTTCTTGTTTCTCCTTTCGAGCTTGTTCCTGAAAAGCGGTGAAAATTGTCATGTGGCTATACTATTTTCTATTTGTAGTAACATGATATATATTGGCTGGAATCCACCATATTTATAGACCTAATGCGGTCAAATACTACATAACACTTGGAGATTTTCCTGAAATAAACAACTCCCTAGTCCCTGGTCTTATTCAAATAGACCAACACAGTAGAAACCTTGCTAAGTCTATCACTCTTGCTTTCTGCTACTCTACTCGTGACTAAAATAGACCAACACAAGAGGATAATAGTAATAACAAATAAACATCAAAATGATATCTTCTGTTTGAATATGTTGCATATGTTGGGTACAAGTACATCACGATAGACATGCAGGCATCAAGATCAGAGTCCATCAGACACAATACTACTTTACCTCTTTCCGCTGAGCATCAAGCTGAGCAGCTTGTTTTTCTCTCTCGAGTTCAGCAGCAACCTCTTCATGTAATTTCTTTCTACCTTCCTCCAACTGCCTCTGTATTTGTAGCTTGATCTCCTCGGAGTCCAAGCTATCAGCAACTATTTTACGAATTGTTTCCTCCACTCTCCTAGCAGTTTCCTCCTCAATTAGTTTTAACTCAGCTTCCACCTGGCGCCTGTTGGGAGGGGGAATAAAGGGTATTAGCTACAAATACCATAGCAATATGGCACAGAAGGCGTCACATCCTTGCCTGTCTATACAACCAATTGCCAAACATCATCACGTGGCAGGGCTGCTATAAAAATTCTACTGTTAGTTATAACAAAACTAAATGAACGGCAAGTTTTTTGGTTTCTCCTCTTTTCCATTCTGTAACTAATGAATGGCAAACTGACCTTCATATTATATTTATGCTTTTAAGGCATACCTCTAACTGAATCCAGATCCAAACAATGATAAAACTTGTGTACAGTAGATAAAGGAGGCAGCCAATGGATCATCAAACATAACAAGTTGAACTATAGCAGTACCTTCCTTCAGAAAAGCCTGTGGAGGAGAATGTCAAGTAACCTGCTGCACTTAAAAACTAATTATCAAGACACTAAAATTCTCACCCTAAACATCATTCCACATTCTTCAAGATGCAGGACACATTTCTGTATACTTATGTTAAACAAAAATAACCACCCATTATCAATTGCCTTCATTGAAATTGACAAAGTGGGTAAGGTTGAAATATTCAGACAAAAACGAGATCAAAAAACCACCAAGACAACAGCATGATCAATCCAGCCCGGCTTCTTCTTCATTGATTAATCTCAGACTTCGGACTGTCACAATCTGTCTGAAGCAGTATGAGCCGGCAGGTGGACATGGTTCGCTGGGTTAATCATTTCACATCACTTTTATTTGTTTTATTTAACTTTAAAAACGATAGAAATATGAACAATCTTGAGAAAGAGTAAGACGTTTACTAGAGAGAAATTTGCCCACATGCACGTTTCCAGTTTTCAATTCCTTACATGCAGAACCATTTTGTTTCATCTCCTGCAGTTCACTGTATGTCCGAATCTAAGAGGGCCAGGAAACCAAAGGGGTAGGGGAAAAATAAGTACAGATGTCGACATCCTACTTCTCATTGCTATGATGAACATATATCCATGTCAGAACTGCTGCCATCATTTCCACTCTAAGATCTTACTTTCGAGAAAAGCAATACTGTTTTAGTTCCAAAGTAACTGCAACATTCGGGGAGGCAAGAAATTTTAGGAGACCATGTGATGAAGACATGGAACCCTAATGACAAGGAAAGAGATACCAAATTAAATATTTTTGCAATTAATTTTGCAACTTCCTTAGATGTAAAGTCTTGCAATTATTATGGAATGGAGGAAATTAGGAAAGTCTATAACTTCCTCCGTTTTTGTATAATCACAACATGCTCCCTTGATATGTACTTTAAGGAAGAGTTTAGATAGGATAAACAGACAAATTAAATATTTTTTAACAACAGTAAACCAACCTTTCCTTCTTACCAGAGTTTACAAAAATTAGTTAATTTGTTCGTTTACCTTGTCTGATATCTTCCTCAAAGTGCGTGCCAAGGGAACATGTTGCAATTATACAAAAATACCGAAGTACTCCCTCCGTCCCGGAATACTCGACCCGGTTTGACCGGCACAGAGTTTAAGGACCTTGAATTGACTTATTTAATTTAATAGGTAGTATTTGATAGTGGGGTATTACTTTAATGTAGTTAGTGGAAGGTGGGTTAAGAGGTGGGGTTGGGGGAGAGTAGGGGTTGAATTTTTAATTATTTTTTGTATGGAGTAAGGGGTAGGTGGGTTAATAGGGGTAGAGTGAGAAATAATATAATATTGTTAGAATATTTCTATTTTTAGAAAAAGGTCAAGTATTAAGGGACGGCCCGATAAGGAAAACAGGTCAAGTATTCCGGGACGGAGGAAGTACTATTTATGTTAGGAAATTTTGTAAATATTAATCCAACCTATTTATGTTAGGAAAAGAGAATGACTATAAAAGTTCGGATTATTCTAAAATAACTCATATGTTGGCTTAATTAAAGAAAACCGGCCAAAGGTTGGATTAATATTTACAAATTTTCCTTTATGTTATGGTTGTATTTTGAATTTTCAGGACTGTGTTAATCTGAGAATTACACAGGCGAAGCGAAATATTCTACTTTAAACTTTGAAGGAGCCATCTTAACAGAAAATGAATGCACGGAACACTTCTAGCTAAACATAACATCCTGTTTATCCTATATAAGTCTCACGTCAGTTCAGACTTTAGATTAACACAAGTACAACAGCGGCCACCAACCAATACATAAAATCAATTAACAAAAAAGTAATTGGAAAACACATTTACAGCAATAATGCTAGGTCTATGGATGGCAACAGGAATCCCAAGTTTTTCAACCTTCATAAGACATAATCATGGTACCCGAAGAGTATTTCAGACAACAATGTACCAGTAAAGTGATTTATAGTGCTTTACATGACGTATTATCCAAAAAAATCAAACAAACCAACAATTTGTATCAGAAAAACATTATAACGAGAAGCTACTTTGGAATGTTTGGGGGACGACTGGTGGAGTAAGCCCGGGAAGTTAAACTTTGGAATGCAGTTTCACCGAACTGGTGTGTCCATACATACAATTGTATGTACGTAAGTGTATTTGCAAAATGCAAGGACGAATTCTGAATGCAATTCACAATGGTGAGATCAACATTCTGTTAAATAAGACAGAACTCCAGAAGTAGGATCATGTCATTGTAACTCTTATTCCTCCTTTTCAGTACCACTCAGGATATAAAGTTAACCAAAATGAAGACAGGTACTAATTACAAAAGTTGTAATTGTACCTTTTCACTTCGATCATTTCATAAGTATCTCACAGAAATATGCCACACAATACAACATCATCAAAAAATAAACAAAAAAAATTTATACGAAGTATACATATATATATAAAGGAATAATAGACAAAAGGAAATATGCTATATAAAAATATAGGAATTACTACGTATGTAGGAAAAATCAAAGACAAACTCTGAAGTCAGATTGAAATACCAAAGGCAACAAACCATAAATAACCTACTAAACATAAGAATGACAATCAGCACTTCAACTATTCGAAGAAAGAAAAACCAAAGCTAATTTGTCAAGTGATAATATAAAGCAAATATTCAAAATATACCTTTGCTTCTCTTTTTCTAATTTCAACTTCTCACTGGCAATTTTCTGCTCTATTGAGTCAAGGCTTGGACTAGGAGATTTACGTAGAGGAGACAACGAAGTGCTGTTACTTCGCCGCCGCCTATAGCGTCTAGGTGATGTTGAACGACTTCTATGACGCCTTGGGGTGCGAGAACGATTTTTGTTGCGACGTGGGGAAATAGAACGACTTTTTCTTCTGTATGATAAAAGGAAGACTGTTGAGAGAAAAACTAATGCCTCGAAAATGTTGCAATACTAGATGAATAGAAAAATTGCCGACACTCACCAGAACAATAAATCCAAAAGCATTTATCTTTACCTCATTAAACTGTAAACAAAAATCTTTGAGGTGCTCCATCTTTATTCACATGATGTTGATAGTCACAATGGAGGAACAAAGTAAAAGCCAGCAGCAAATATTACCTCCTCACCTCCCAATAACGGGAAGCAACTTCTCTCAAGTTCTTACAAGGAAAGTACGGCATCCTATTCTTACAGCATTTTACAGATTAACTCGCCTATAAAATCCATGTTGACCATCTTCACAACCAGGAAAGCAAACGACAAAATTGACTTTGTCCAGCAAATATTTGACTATTATTGGATGAATTACACAGCCAACAGTAACTAATAACGCAGTAAATAAAAAATAAGACAACATTGCCTATAAAGAAGAGTGTGGAAGCTCAGCAACTATTCCCCAGTTATATTGTAACTCATTATAAATAAGAAAACCAAAACAGTGGGCATTTCCACCTAAACGTTGCATTTTATATAACATATTATGATCATTACATAAAGCCAGCGAAAAGAAAGAGTCGATCCAGTAAGGAAAGGTAAACAAGAAACGCAAGCTCAACTTTAACCCTCGTGGAAATAGTTTATACAAGACTAAATTTAATCTGTATTACATTAATCACATACCTACACACGTACCACGCCCCAATCACTAATGACTATTTCTCCATTATATCAAAGAAGGGTTATACACCTATTATTTCGGTCCAATAGGCTGTTCCGCCCTCGAATTACCTCTCAAACAGAGAAAAAAAACTATCTGAACCCAACCAAACAATCAATTAGACTCCAAAACCGTTGTGACATACAGTTTGAAACATCCTCCCCTCAGAAAAAAACAACATACATTCATCAATAACATTATAATTAGTCAAAAATTCAAAGGGTGATTGTGGGGAGGGGGTTTCAGGGAGGGATTGAACGGGGTAACCTGCTGTAAGGCGACCGACTTCGTCCCCTGTGACTTTTTCTACTACGCCTATGATTCGACGGCGATCTGGAACGCGATAAATCTCTTCCCATCACAAATTTATTACTTATTCTTCCTCTTCTTTTGGGGGTTTTTGGATTAGGTTCAGAAATTATCAAAACACAAGCCAACAGCAAACATAATCTGACGCAATACAAAAACACAAGAAACAATTAGCAAACTAACTGAATTTGATACAATTTGATGAAAATAATTCATATGCATAAGAATTTTAATGCAATAATTTTGCTCAGTTTATTAATTAAAAAGGTGAAAGCTTTAAGAATGTGAAGATGTGCAGGAAAAGAAAAACACCTGAAACTATGTGGTCAACCTAATTGCCTCTTTTGTGGGAGGGTTGAGATATATGAACGACAGACAAAGGAGAATGCTATCAGCAGTGAAGTGCTGGTGCGGAACCCTAACAGGTGAACATGGTGAGAAATTTCTAAACAATCTCTTGATCGGTGAGCTAAACATATCAAAGGGCAAGATTGTTGAATGTAATTATACATAAAGGGGCATATTTATTGAAATATTACAATGATTATATTGGTTTCGACCAATCAAAAATAATATTTTTAATTTATTTTTGAATTGTCACGTAGATAATTAATTAGGTACTACGTAGATATTTTAATTAATTAAATTACTAATATATACAACTCCATCCAAAATCAAACACTCTTATGATTAAAAAATAAATCTAAAATAAAATTCATCCAAAATCAAATCTATCTATCTATCTATCTATATATTATACTAAGGGAGGAAATCAATGTGGTGATGACAAATGTCACTCATTGATTGGCCTCTCTTCTATATATTGAAAAAAATTATAAAGAAATAAAATATTTGATTCTATAATTATTTTGTTAACTTTTATGTCAAAAAAATATTTGATTCTATTTAATTTCTTCAAAATAAAAAAAGATTTCATTCTATAAACAAGGGGATTATTTTTTAAAATTATACATCTTTTCTATATTTGGTTGTACTTCTTTTCTATATTTGATAACAAATATAACCAATATAAAATTATCTTTTTATAAAAAAATCATCCATTATACGGAGTATGTAGTACGGAGTAAGATTTTTATATAAAAAATTTAAGAGTAGTATACTTATTTGTATTTCGTACTTACATAATTTCAATACAAATAAATTAGAAAATCAATCAAGTATGAATAAGATTGTGTAAAAAAATTACAATAGTACTCTATAATATTTTAACAACTAAATGCATAATTATAACCATCATTGGTTGTGTTATTTTATACGTAGTATATCTATATACTACCTTCGTTCCTTAATGTTCTTTACCCTTTGAAATATGTGTCCAAAGTATGAAAAATTTTAGCGTGAATTCTCACTGTTATATACATCAAAATATTTTCATGTAAGATCTTATTAGATTGGTCTTGTTATGTATTTTCAAAATATCAAATTTTTATAATTTTTTCACATACGGAAACGGATATATCTATTATTATATACTAAAAGAGACACCAGGAATGACACGTGTCAATTCCTGGTGTAAAATTTTCCCGCCTAAAATATTTTCCTAAAATATATATTTTATTTTATTTTATTCTCTACCCTTTTATAAACTATCTATGTATGGAAAAAAATATTAGATTATAATTTATGGCAATAATAGATACCACGTAATAATTATAATATTTTCGTCAAATCGATACATTAATAATGGAAATTATATTCACTCGATATGTTGGTCAAAGTAGCATATTACACATATATAATATGCATATTAGATAACATAAATATAAATGAGTATGTTTATTTGCTTTTTTAATTATGCAGTAGTTTGGGGATATTTAGTTAAATATTTTGTAAAAAAATTATCATAATCCGTGCGTGCACGGGATCTAATCTAGTAAGCTGTTAAATATTGCATTGGAGTCCATGCAAATAGTAAGCTTAAAGAACATTAAGGAATGGAGGTAGTATTATACTAAAAGATAGGAAATCAATGTGGTGATGACCAATGTCACTCATTGATTGGCCTCTCCTTTAATTTAAAAAATAATGAAATAAATGATTCTATGGGATTATTTCTATAAAAATAGTAAAATATTTTAGGGTATGATTTTTTTTTTTTTGTTAACTTTCGCTATATAAAAGTGAGATTTTTCTAATACTTCATATATATTAGAGATGATTGCAGTCAAATAAAGTCAAAATATATTTTTTTATAGAAAAAATTTATAATCATGATTACGATTACAAAATCTATATTCTATATATTGTACTAAAAGAGAGAAAATCAATATGATGACAAATGTCACCATTTGATTTGCCTCTCTTTTAATATAAATAAATAATTAAAACAAAATAATATCTTATACACTAAGTATACATAGTGCATACTAATTAAAGTGTAGCAAAAAAAATTATTGTAACAGTTATGCATATTAACCCATTTAGGTGGCTTTACATGGAAAGGAAACAATTGAATAGAAACAATAATTTAAAAAAAACGAAACTATGCATACAAAAGAATCAAAATAATTAGGACATCTGGAATGTAATATCCTTCCTTTATTTAATACGAACGACTTAGCAATTAAGTATATGCAGATATTAAAACTGGGATTAATTCGGAATAAAATAGCCTCAAGTCTTATATGTGACCAACCACACCATCAACTGATTGCCTGGCGTGTTCACACTTATAAATAAGCCCAGCGTGTTTAAATCCCATCGCGTTAGTTAACGGAATATAAAAGTAACCCCAACATATAAAATAAAGTAACACCAGTCTATACAAGAAACCTCTAACATGAAACTGCAATAAAACAAGAAATTAAACGTGAATACAATGTATAAGTAACACTAGCATAGAAAGTCGAGTACCACCAGTCTATATAAGGAACACGTAACATGAAATTGAAGAAACTGCAATAATAAAAGTAACACCATCATAGAAAATCAAGTAATACAAGTCTATACCAGGAACCTCTAACATGAAATTGAAGAACTTGCAATAAAATAAAATAAAAGTAACAACGAATACACTGTATAAGTACCATCATACAAAGTCAAGTAATACAATTCTATACAAGGAACATCTAACATAAAATTGAATACTCCGTAAAATACAATAAAACAAGAAACAACAAATACAATGTATAAATAACACCAGCACATAAAGTGAAGTAACAACAGTCTATACAATGAACAATTTATAAGTAATACCAGAATAGAAAGTCAAGTAACATCAGTTTATGCAAGGAACCTCTAACATGAAGTTTAAGAAACTACAATAAAACAAGTAACAACGAATACAATGTATAAGTAACACCAACATTGAAAGTCAAGTAACACCAGTCAATACAAGAAATCTTTTACACGAAATTAAAGAAACTACAATAAAACAAAAAGGTAACAGTGAATACAATGTATAAGTAACACGAGTATAGAAAGTCAAGTAACGCCAGTCAATAACCTTCTCCGTAGTAGTTGTGCGCGAGGAAGTTATGCACGCGTGTCACACCATCAACTTGGTTAGTCACACAGGAGACGCGTTGAATTAAATAATATGTCCAATATCTACTGTCTAATATCTCACTCTCTATATCCCAACCATAAAATTTTAGACTACCAAACATAAATTTATCTTAGCGAGACAGGGACAAAACCAAGACTAAATTCTGAAGGGGTCAGATTAAATTTTTCGTGGCTAATCCATATATATATATATATATATATATATATATATATATATATATATATATATATATATATATATATATATATATATATATATATACTTTTTTATGGTAACTCATTGTAGGGGGTATTTTCGTACTCTTTTTTTTGTATTTCCCCTAAGGGCTTTGAAAGATTTGAATTTCGAAAGAGTCGCCATCAAACAATTTTTTAGGGTCCGTTTGGAAAGACCAAAAATGACTCTATGGTGGATAAGGCATTGAATCTTAGAAACGGATGGGTGAGATCCGGGCAAGAGAACGAAGTACTTATTCCGCGAGCTTTAGAAATTGTATTCAAGTACATGACAAGAAGCATTTTCGGAATTCCCTAGTCATGACACTATGTTGGTTTGAACTTTGAATTTAGAACATGGAATTTCTACTTGTATCGTGATCACTTCACTTTAAAGTTAATTGAAGGAACCGAAGGCCGGTTTGTCCAAAAATTATCTTTGTTAAGCGTGATGTAACTTTGCATTTTGTTGGATTTAGCATGTGAGGTGATGAAAGCAATAAACACATAAAGCATCACCACAATGAATAAAGAAATTATTGAAAGTGCGTACAAAACCACATCACCTTAAAGATAAGGTGAGTAAAGAGTGCGAAATTGAAATAGCAAGAGTAAAGGTGCAATATTGAAATGCGATATTGAAAGGTGCGATATTGAAATGCGTTATTGAAAGGTGCGATATTGAAATTGCGGTATTGAAATGACGATATTGAAATTTCGATATTGAAATGACGATATTGAAATTGCGGTATTGAAATTGTACTATGGTATTTGAGATCCGAACGCCAAACGACTACTTAATAATAAGTGCGTCCGACACGGATTCAATTCTAAAAACCTCAACTTTAGGATGAGTTGCTCATCCCAAAGTGTCTTAGATTTTGATTATTGAAATTGAACTTGAATATTGAAATTAGGAGTTTTGAATCTCAAAGGTTAGACCTTTTAATGTTAAAAAGGCCTCACCTTTGATGCTCCATGACTTGAAATTGATTCTAGTTTAAGGAAGTGGTTACAAAGAACCTTAAACATCATAGAATCTTGAATATTGAATCTTGAACATAGGAGGCTAAATGTTTAAAGTCCAAACCTTTTAATGTGAAAAAGGTCTCAACTTTAATATGCTCCATAATTTTGACATTGATTCTAGTTTAAGGAAGTGATTACAAATAACCTTAAACATAATAGAACCCACAACTTGTATTTGTATCATAAAAGGGTCTTGATTTTGTAAAAGTGTATGATTGTTGTAAGTAACACTTTTAAGAGTAAAAGTGTCAACCTTACTAATCATTTTTGAAATAAAGATTGAATCTTGTATGGCATAATGAAAGTGGTGGTTTGGACAATCATTTGGAGAGGGTTTCAAGAGTGAAACCTCCCAAAGATGACACCTTTTGGCATAGTTTTCCTAGTTAACCAAGGGTATGAACCCTAATGATAACATCATAGCATTTTGTATTTAGAAAGGTAGAAGAGTAGAATGCATTGTAGATATAAGTAGGGATTCAGAATTACCTAGTTAGGGTTAGGTTGGATTTCCGATTTGTGCTCCCAATTGCTTAAATATTTGAAATTGAATAGGAATTTGTAGATTGGAATTTGATTTTTGTGTTTTGATTTTGAGGGCTGATTTCGAAATTACGACGTTCTGTTTTCGATTTGTTGCCCTAAAATGCTTGGAAATGAGAAATAGAAAATTTTCCGGCTAAAATCCAAAAGCCACCTGCGCCTGGCGCAGATGACGTGGCCCAGGAAACGCCAAAGCAAGGACGATGACACCGTCCTTACATTTGTCTTTTGTGAATGTACCTTTGTACGAATCGTACGACTGTTGGCACTTAGTGAATTCTTAATGATTAAGGCTTTGATTTTGCAACTAAAAACAAGCCATTTTCGGGTTTTGAATTCGGTTTTACGGGACGGGGCCCGACATGCTCGGTTTTGTGGGTCGGCGCCCGAATTTGGATTTCTTAGTGCCATTTCGGCTGGGAAGGGCCTTGTAAAACCAATAGAGAGGTCCATTGGGTGAGATTGTGTTTGGATTTTGAAATTGATTTTTGGAAATTGAATTTTGTACCGAGTTCCGGAATGCGAATGGGCACGGGAATTGGACTTTGGATTTTGGACTTTGAAATATATTTTAGCAATTGGGACTTCCGCACGGAGTTGCACCAATCACCTATCAAGGATAATAGTATCGTCATCATCCCATTAGGGGAGATACGATTTAGGTGTCTACAGAAGCCCCCACTTTGACTGAGCTTCGGTTAGGAGAGCGATAGTCAAAGTTTTCGAATAGGGATGGAGAACGGTCAAGATGTTTTGCAATCAAGACCATTCTTTGTACGTCGGTACCTGCACAAGACAAGTGTTAGGAAAAAGGATAGAATCTACCTCCGTGCGGTTGTGACGGCTCTGACTTGTATTTGTATTGCTTTTCCGCCTCTGGTTTAGAACGGAGTTTGGCATCGAAAATTTTGGATCTTGAATTTTTGAATTTTTTTTGAATTTTGAATTTTTCTATACCCGTAGTTGATCTGCTGGGGATATGTCCACTGGGGAAAAGATTTTTTTATTGACTCTTAAGATTTTGAAGTTTTGGCTGACTTTCTTGGAGCTTGGGTCCGTTTGGAGTCGAACGCCTGAATTCTTGTATTTTTCGGACTTTGCATTCTTGAAATATTTATCTGTTAACGTTGGAGAAACAGATGTATACTCGCATTTACGGAAGGTAGCATGATTTGATGTTTGATGCCTGGTGCAGAAAACCGTAGCAGTAAAGTACGTGCAATCAGCACGGAGGACCGCGCGGAGAATCTTCTGCGCATGCTCAGAGGTCATGCGTCCGGCGCAGGGGCCCGCGCCCAACGCGGGGCTGGGTTATAAATACCCCTTGCCATGCCCTTTGTGAGGGCACCTTCATTTGCTCTTTTCTCTCTCAAAGGTCGACTACTCTCTTCCCTTGATCTTGTTGCTCTTTCCTTGTCCATGTAAGTATTTGATGCTTTGTTTGTGAAATAGCTTTTAGGATTGCATGTAGTTTTGATTTTTGCACTTGAAATGTTTGTTGATGCGATGCTTATATGGTAGTAGGTTTCTTGTATCTTGTAGAAGAGAATTATTTGGTAGCCACTTGAACTTGAACTGTTGGAACTTGTAGAATTTCGAACTTTTCTTTGAATTTTGTACTGGGCATTTGTAGATAGTGACCCCATTGGTGATCTTGTTGGGCCTCTGTAAAAGAGTAGGCTAGGATAGCCTAGACATTGTTGTAGAATTTTGAATACCTGCTTCGGCATGGATAGCCTAGGCGTTGGTGTAGAACTTAAATACCTGCTTCGGCGCGGATAGCCTAGGCATTGGTGTAGAACTTGAATACCTGCTTCGGCGTGGATAGCCTAGGCGTTGGTGTAGACTTTTCTGTTGACGTAGAGGTCCCTGGTGTAGACACCTACTTTTGTCCCCATTCCCGAAAGGGAAAGGTTCGATGATGAGAACATAAATCTCCACTTGACAATGCATCTCCTATAAAATAAACGAATCTCGATTCCCCATTTCATTTCACCCGAAACCTGCTATTTATGGAAACCTGCTAAAAATAGTAAACTGCCGTAAAGGTAGCTTCTAAAAGTGGCAAATCATAAAATATAGAAACCTGTCAGAATTAGGTGTTGCATTCCAACATAAATCCTAAATGAGATAGAAAACTGCGAGAATCCTATTCCTAATATGATTCAGAAATAAGAGTTACGTATTAATTGAAATCCTAACGAGCCTAGAGTTCGTAACGGGCCCAGACGCATTCCGTCATAAAATTGATACGCGCTAAAAGACTCGAATTAATCTCAAACTCTACGGATTTCAGGAATCCGAATCTGACTAAAGAAAACAGCCCAGACCCTATTTTCAACGCCTGGCTCTGGGCGCCGAAATTTTCGGCGCCCAGGCCTGGGCGCTGAAAGTACCTGGGTACGTGTTTTTTCCTAATTCTTTGTGGATTAGAACTCTGTAATTCTATCTTTCCACGAACTCTTCCCTATAAATAGGCCCCTAAATTCGACGTGAAGGAAGACACAACAACACACAATTTTATTCTGAGTATTGACTCCAACCCTTAGCCTAAGCCTCTCGCTGCGAAATTGTTCACGCGTTCTGTCGCAATCGATCCATAAATCGAACAGAACATATCCTGTCCCATAATTGATATTTGTTAAATAAAAAGGAGAAATAGCAAAGTCAAAGTGGTTAGTTTTCTAAGAACCGTGACGCACCTCTCAAGGGTGCGTCGTAATGTGTCCCTTTTCGATGATTTAACTGCTTTCCTCGCCCTTTTTATGAACTGTTAAACTAACCTAATCTGATTGTTCTATCACGCCTAACAAATATAATATTTTTGGGAAATCGGATTATCATGCTAGGTCCCTTAATGCTATTTAAATCAGATAATCACGATCGAATTAGTATTACATGTTGCATATTGCTAAAATCAATTCAGATTAGTTTAATAATTAACGCATGTCCCTTCAATTATTTATGCTGAGCTGATATCCTGCCTCTGGAGTTATCGATGAGCGAAGTACTCCTCTCGGTAGTTACAGTCCCCCGAACCCTCAATCTCTACCTTGCGGGTGTATATTGAGAGATCCCCACACCAGGGATCACAAGGGAACCTACGGCCGTCGTGGTCAAACATAATTGCACTCCCTTTATGTCACGATAACCGGGTTTTGTCAGTTTTTCTCATTGTCGTTAAAAACTGAATGGCGACTCCTATATTACTAGTCAATTGGGTGTATACTCACAGGAAATCCAATTACACTTGATTGAATAAAAAGAATCGTCACACCCACGAGGGACGAAGTCACGCATTAGCCTCGCGCTTTTTCGACCCCCTCACAGTGGCGACTCCGCTGGGGATAGTGAAGGAAATACTCGTGCTTGTAGGTAATCAAAATAGCCGAAGGGTGAAACGATCCTACCCCGCGTTTATTTCCCCATCAAGTTGGGACGACCTGAAAATCAGCATATTAATGTGAACGGGCAGAACATCATAACGAATCTCGGCTCCCTCGGGAGTTGGGACTAAGGATACATTTTTTCGCCAATAGGGGGGTGCATACGCCGCGCATGTTTCCCACTCGGTACTTGTGCAGCTAGTACACCTATCCCGAACCCAATCGCTCGCCCATTAGGTCCCTCTCGCCTGCATGCCCCCTTGGCTTGCACTTGCGGGTTGGCCTCTTGAGCGAAATTCGTCTGTTGAAGACACTACCTCGACCGGGGCATGTGTTGGATCTACGATAGAAGCGGTACCAAGCCAGGCGCAAATAAACTACCCATAGAAGCCTATCATAAACTATGTGGCATATTTAATTTTCAAATCCATGTTTGTAATGTAGTTATGTGTAGCAAAATATGTGATTGTGTGTGACAAACTATCCTAGAAAACCAACGACCTTAAAAAACTGCCCAAACATTCATAAACTAATTTGCCAAAGAGTTATACCGAAACACGTGTTCCGCAAACCCGAATGATCGCCACAAAATAAGCGACGCTCGGGATGGCCTGTAACGAATCCCACAAACGCTGTTACGCGTAAAGGATGTTATTAGGCAAGCACGCAAATCGAAGTCGCATAAACAGAAGACAGAAAACGAGAACCAGCCAGGGACGCATTTTCAACGCCCCTGTCTGGGCGCCAGAATTTCTCACGCCCCTCGCTGGGCGCTGAAGTTGCTGCTTGGCCTTCTGGTCAGGCGCAGCAGCCTCGGTGCCCGCACGAAAGGAAAATACGTAGCGCAAAAAAAAATGTTCATAAAAAGAATTGCTACGAGGGCGTAAGAAAAGCACTCGATTTCAAGAGCGACTCGCAAAAAATTAATAACTCTTTGCGTCGTTGCTAGGCCTCCTACGACGGCAATGCTCGACACTAAAAGTCGACTATGCAAATAATCATGAATGTCACACGGGCAGAGATTTTCAAAAAACATAAAGAGTTCAAAGTGCACACATAACAGTCCAAATATACTAGTCCGACTTAGGGTTAGTCATAGAATGTCTAAAAAAAACCGACTCACGAAACAAACTAATGTGTCTCCTACTCCACAACAATAATGCAGGGCCCCTGAGTACTTGCCCGTGATAGTCATCAAGGAACGCGATGGAAGAACCATATCCCGAACATCTATACCTAGAGGTCGCACAAACCCAAGAGATGCATGCTCTGGGACACGACCCTTTACGTTCTCAAAGGCCACTCGCCCCAAAGAACCATGCTATGCCAAAAACGCTCCCCAACTCACACGCTTTCGGGCTATTGTTTGGGTTAGAAAAGAAAAGAGCAAAGAAAGAAACAGAAATTATGGCATTAGCTCTCCAAGATGAAGTGTTCGATCCTACTAAATTGATCGCTCCATCACCCTCAAAAGATGACCAAATCCAACGAGGGTGGCGCAAGACTTTCAAATGGACTAACGCTCGCGGGATGAAGTTTAAGATATCTGCGGGAGAGGGTCCGATGTACGAAGAATTAGAGTCTGAATCCGAGTCTGACTCTGAGTCCGAACCTAGCAAAATTGTAACCCCTCCCAAAAATAGTTTAGACCCGGAAATCTCTACTCCGGGAGATCTTTTTGATGTAATGCTTCATGACTTTAATAAGATAAACAAAACTTTTGAGTATGTGCCGCTTAAAAATCCGAGTAATAATGCAGAATGTCTCGCCACTAACGAGCACAAAAAAGAGCCAGAAGAGGAATATACCGAACTAATAAAAGTTGTAAGTGAACAAGAACTCAAAACTCCTATAATTGAGGACACAGAATCGGTAAATATTGGAACAGAAGAAAATCCTAAAATTATTAAAATTGGCCTCACCTTAACTCCCACTGAAAAGGCCGATCTAATCTCCACTTTGTGGGAATTCGAGGGTGTCTTTGCTTGGTCCTACAAAGACATGCCAGGAATAGATCGAGAAATCGCTGAGCATAAAATTCCGCTAGATCCCAAAATGACGCCAGTAAAACAAAAGCTACGGCGGCTCAAACCAGAGGTTACCTTGAAAATAAAAGAAGAAGTCACTAAGCAATTAGACGCCGGCTTTATAAAAGTCTCCAACTACCCAGAATGGGTGGCCAATATTGTCCCCGTAGCTAAAAAAGATGGACGAGTGCGAATGTGCGTAGACTTTCGAGACCTCAACAAAGCCAGTCCTAAAGATGACTTCCCTCTACCTCACATTGACATACTAGTAGACAACACCGCAGAACACGCGCTCCTCTCCTTTATGGACGGGTACGCCGGATATAACCAAATACTTATGGCAGAAGAAGACATGGAAAAAAAAACTTTCATTACCCCTTGGGGAACATATTGTTACACTGTAATGCCTTTTGATTTGAAAAACGCGGGGGCCACCTATCAAAGAACAGCCACCACGTTACTCCATGACATGATACATAAAGAAATCGAGGTCTATGTGGACGACATGATCGTCAAATCTAAAGACCGGCGCGGTCACCTCCCGGCACTTAAAAAGTTCTTCACCCGAATCTTGAAATATAACATGAGACTAAATCCACAAAAATGTGTGTTCGGGGTAACCTCGGGAAAATTGCTAGGATATGTTGTTAGTACGCGAGGAATCGAGATTGACCCATCTAAGATCAAAGCCATTACCGAAATGCCCCCACCAAAAACTGAAAAACAGATAAGGGGCTTCCTAGGAAAGCTGCAATACATTAGTAGGTTCATTTCCAAGCTTACTATGACTTGTGAGCCAATATTCAAAAAATTAAGAAAAGAAGAAAAGATCGAATGGGATGAACAATGCCAAACTGCCTTCGATAAAATCAAAGAATACCTAAGCAAACCACCCGTCCTCTCCCCGCCTTTGCCTGGAATCCCTTTACGCCTATACCTAACCGTCACGGATACTGCAGCAGGAGCTATGCTCTCACAGTGTGTACATGGATCCGAGCGAGCCATTTACTACTTGAGCAAGAAGTTCATACAGTACGAGACGAGATACACAGAACTTGAGAAAACCCGTCTCGCCCTCGTCTAGGCATCCAAAAAACTCAGACATTACCTATTGGCCCACACTGTTCATATAGTGTCACAACTAGATCCCTTAAAATACATGTTCGAAAAGCCCGCCCTAAGTGGTCGCCTGTCCAGGTGGCTAGTCATGCTCTCAGAGTTCGACCTAAAATTCATGCCGGAAAAAACAATCAAAGGAAGAGCGGTAGCCGAATTCCTGGCCGAGCATGCCACGAATGAGGAAACCACGGAAGCTTACCTCCTCCCCGACGAGGAAATTCTGATGATACAAGACGACTATTGGACACTATACTTCGATGGCGCGTCCAACCAAAAAGGATGCGGCGTCGGAGTTCTCCTAGTCAGTCCCGAAGGAGCCCATATACCAATTTCCGTCAAACTTGACTTCGAGGCCACAAACAATGCCGCCGAATACGAGGCCTGCATAGTTGGGCTAGAGGCCGCAGTTAGCCTCGGAGTCAAACACCTACAAGTCTTCGGGGATTCTTCCCTAATAATCAACCATATATCCAAAAGATGGAAGGTCCGAAGCACTAGTCTCTCAAAATATCAAGCTCACTTGGACCAAATAGTCGAGCAATTTGAAAAAATCGAGTATACGTACTTGCCAAGAGACGACAACCAATTCGCGGATGCACTAGCGAAGCTAGCTTCAATGCTCAACATCCCGAATGAATGGGACGGAATGACCCTTCGGGTCGAGCGAAGGAAAGAGCCGGCTTATTATTGTGCCATAGACTCCGAACCTGAAAACACCGAAGAAGAACCATGGTACACGGACATCCTTCGTTATAAAACAAGTGGGGAATTCCCCCCAAACACTTCCCCGCGAGCACAAAAGGCCCTACGCCTCCTCGCTTCACAATATAGCATAATTCTGGGAGAACTGTACAAATACACGCCGGATAAAATCAAGTTACTTTGTGTCCATCAAAACCAAGCCCAAAGACTAATGGAAGAATACCATAACGGTGTGTGCGGACCCCATATGAACGGAAAAATGCTATCCCGAAAAATATCCCGCTCAGGGTACTATTGGACCACTATGGAAACCGATTGTCATCACTTTGTAAAAACTTGCCCAAAATGCCAAATCTTCAGTAACCTTAACCATTTGCCTCCCTCAGAACTATACACCTTCACTTCTCCATGGCCCTTTTCCACCTGGGGTATAGATATAATCGGCAAGGTAACACCAACAGGCATAGGGGGACACGAGTACGTTTTAGTCGCAATTGATTACTTCACTAAATGGGTAGAGGCAGTCTCCTATGCAAAATTAACGGCCAAACATGTCGCTCGATTCCTAGAAAAGAACATATTCTGTCGATACGGGGTTCCACATGAAATCATAAGTGACCAAGGTTCCCACTTCAGGGCCGAAGTCCAAGACCTGCTCGAAAAATATCATGTCAAACACCATAAATCCTCTCCCTACAGGCCGCAAATGAACGGCGCGGTAGAGGCGGCCAACAAAAATATTAAAGTCATAATCGAAAAAATGGCCGAAAATTATAAGGATTGGCCCAACAAATTACACTTCGCATTATGGGGCTATCGAACCTCAATCCGCACCTCCATTGGAGTAACACCCTACTCCTTGGTATACGGAATGGCAGCAGTCCAACCGGTCGAGTTGGAGATTCCCTCCCTCCGGATCGTCCTAGAAAGCAAGCTACCCGAAGCTGATTGGGTTCAAGCTAGGTACGACGAGCTCGTCCTTTTAGACGAACGGAGGTTGAGAGCTCTACATCACGTGCAAGTGTATCAAAAGCGCATCGCAAGGCAATTCAACAAAAGAGTCAAACCTCGAAATATCAAAGAAGGCGATGTTGTATTAAAAGAAGTCCGCGCACTTACTACGGACCCTCGAGGAAAATTCCGGCCTAACTGGACAGGACCGTATTATGTAAAGACCATCCTACCTGGCGGAGCAGTCCAATTAGCTGACATAGATGGAGTGGAATTCGCTAACCTCACAAACTTAGACCAATTAAAAAGGTACCATATTTAAATTCAGTCCAGAGTTAAGGCATCTAATAAAACACATTAAGACTTATAAGCAAACATTCTGCGCATTACTCTAAGAAAACGGCATAAAACTCGATAAAGTAGAAAAAGCGAAGGACAAAACTTCAACGCCCAGGACTGGGCGCTGTTATTTTTCACGCCCAGGCCTGGGCGCCGATATTTCCTTCGCCCTAGATCGGGCGTCATTCTCTCTTGCCACCTACCCTCCCGCTTCTGCAAAGTGTTCGTACTCCTTTTTCTAACCCTCAAAAGAACCACGAACACTTGGGGGGGAAGCAGGCGTGTAATGAACACCCTTTCAAAAATTTTTTTTTTTTTCAAAAGCTACAACTACGCGCGACCTGATTCTGACAAGATACGTAGGCAATCCTTCTCAAGGATTCGGTCCAATAAAAATTAAAAAAATAATAAAGTCATGCAACGCATCAAGAAGAAAAGATATTGCAAAGGGATCTCTACCCTAACCCATGCACGGGCAAGACCAAATAGAATGAAAAAACAAAGCCACAATAATTTCCAGGAACAAGCCCAACAAAGGAGTATGGCACGAGTCGGCAAAAAACAAAAAAATAGTGAACATGCATATGTAATACCCCAAGTAGTCGGTTAGTCTAAAAATATGTGTACACTCTTATATGAACTCATTATTTTTACGAAAGTCTTTTCCTTTTCAAAATTCGTCATTGGTTTAGAAAGCTAATATTGCTATAATATGTTAAAACAAAGCCCACGGAAGGCTCAAAACATTCTTGCACCAAAAATCGCAATATATATATATATATATATATATATATATATATATATATATATATATATATATATATATATATATATATATATATATATATATATATATATATATATATATATATATATATATATATATATATATATATATATATACATGCGAAATACAAGAATGAATATGTACAAAACAGGAGGTAAGCCTAAGACTCGTCATCGGCTCCATGTCTCCAAGCCTCGCCGGTCCATCCACTCCACTCCCCGTGGTATGAGGGCCCCCAGCCAGAGTCACCCCAAAAATGAGGTTGTGACTGCAACTCGGGGCTAGGCTCTCGGGCCACCGACACGGAACGTCGCCTACGCTCCGGCTCGGACCTCTCCCCGGAAGAACTCACCCCCGCGTCAGAACGGCGATGCCGTAGGGGCGAGTGCCGTACCCTCTCTCTCTCACGACCGTGTCCCCCGCCTGAGGGACCTGCATCGTCAGCCCCGGCACGTCCAGCAGCCGTCTGCAAAAAAAAATAAAGACAAAAAGAGAGTGAATAACCGAAAGCCAAACAAAAGGTACAGATCAAAAAAAGAGGGCACATTACCCGAGTAGAGCGGGGGCTCCTGCAAGAAAGTGCAGACCGAGCTCGAACCAATGCAGACTTCAACCGGTTGATCACCCCCACCATCGCATTGGCCGTACGGGCCGGAACCTGAAACAGGAATGTTAGTAAAAAAAAGAGAGAAAAAATATAAGAAGAGTACACAAATAAAAGGCGCATACCGCCCCTACTCCCTCGGGGAGCGGAGCATGGAAAACCCGGTCTTCCGGGAAAGTCTCCACAATCTCGGATCCACTCTCTCCGGTATACGAGATCCGGGCATCAGGAAGCACCCATCCCCCTAACGAAGGGTCTGGACACTCCTGCACAAAACATGAAGGAAATAATGCCCTTGGTCCAAGTATGCATTCAATGTTAAGTCTAATAAATGCGGTTCAGTATTAATTAAACAAGTTAATAATTCAGTGAGATCAAGTGAGCTGAATGCCTAGCTAGAGGCCGCTTCAGTTCAAGTGGAATTAATGATATTAATCCACAGCTTACTCTTGACTGAACCCGTAGGGTCACACAAATAGTACGTAAACGGATCAAGTATTTAATGGCATTAAATACTCCATCTATGGATATTCGGAATCGACGGATCTTGGTTTCAGTGGGAGCTGAGATCGTCACAGGCAAGAAAAGAATACTCCGGAAACGATGATATTGCCGGAAACGGAAATATGGATCGTATCGGAAATATAAATATTATCCAAGTCGTAGATGTTGCCGGAAACGGAAACATGGTACGTATCGGAAAATATTATCGGAAATGGAAATATTGCCGGATTCGGAAATATTGCCGGAAACGGAAATATTGTCAGAATCGGAAATATTATCGGAATCGGAAAATAATTCCGGAAACGGAAAATAATTCCGGAAACGGAAATGTTAAATATTTGTTCGAAACGGAAATTAATTCCGGAATCGGAAATATTAAATATTGTTCGTATCGGAAATGAATTCCGGAATCGAGAATTTAATCGGAAGCGTATCGTACGAATTAGCATCGGACGAGGCCTGCCAGACGAAGGCCCAGCACGAAGCCGGGCCATCGCCCAGCAAGCCAAGCGCAACAACCACACGCCAAGCATACGGCCAGGCCCAGCGCAAAAGCCAGGCCCAGCCGAAGCTTGGGCGCGCGCGCGGACAAGGCTGCGACAGTGGGCCTTGCGCTGTGCGCTCGGCGTGGGCCGCAAGGCCTGCGTGCGGGCGTGCGGTGCTTGTGCGCCACTCGTGTGTGTTACTCGGAATCCTAAGGCTACCGGGATTCGTAATATGATTAAATCTAATCCTAATAGATAAACTTTGTTTAATTAGAATCCTAGTAGGGTTATAATTAAATAGATTTGTATTCTAATAGGATTATAATTCCTTTCCATAAACTCTATAAATAAGTGCCTAGGGTCACATATTTACAACGAGTTTTCAAGTATTCAAAGTGAGTTTTTGAGAGAAAAATTCAGTCACACAATTGCCTAAAAGTGCCGAAAATAATAGTACCTTAAGGGCGATTCTAGTTGGTCAATCTTAAGGCGGATCTGGACGTGCTGTGGACTATCTACGGAGGGACGACACTTGGAGTCCTAAAGACTTGTTCTTGTTCGGTTCGGGCGCAGCTAGGGAAGGCACGCAACAAAGAGTATGCATCTAAACTATGCTAAATGATTATGTGTAAATAATATGTATTCCTGGCTTTATGGTTTTTCCGCATGATTTATGAATTGTCATATGTATCATAACCTAACAGTGGTATCACGAGCCTCTTATTATTTTCATAATCTAAATTGCATGAACATGGTTAAATATTACAAATTTGCAAGAATTAAAAGGGGTGATTAATTTTCGTAATTGTTAATTAATTGCAAATTGCGTTTATTTAATTATACGTACGCAGTTTTTCGGCAGTTTCTTCGTTACTCATCCAAATCGAGTGATTTTTGTGTCAATTCCGCATGTAAAAGGCATTCTAAAATTTTGACAAAATTTGTATTTTTCTGCCGAACCCAGAAATCTCAAATTCGAAGCCTAACTATGACTTTTCGAAGGTTTTAGTTTTTCGAATGCAAAATTTCGTAAATTTAAGATGTTAAATTAAATATTTGCGATTCTTGTTGATAAATCTTGAATTTTTGATTGACCTACTGTATATGTTTAACAAGTTTGAATGCCTAGCCTTGTTAATTATGCAATCTAATTTGTAATTATGATTAATTTGTTGAAAATTAGAATAATTTAGAATTAATTTGATTTTCATAATTAATTATAATTTAATTAGATACCTATGATTAAAAACCACCATAAAAATTGTAAATTTATGATAAATTTTAAATTTTTATGACCTAGACTTGAATCCATGTTGATCGGAAATCAATTGAATAATAAATTTTCGATTTTTCGCCCTAAAATTATGAAATTAATATTATTTATTAATTTGTCATTAATTTTAAATATAAATTTTTTAAATTTTATGCGATTCGTTCTTAAAACTTGCACGCACAAAGCAATGGACGCTACGTGTTACCCTTAAGGGGTGTTGTATAGTGCGGGCATGTGACGACGAGCAAGGGAGCTCGTCGCCCATGCGGCACGAATGCAATGAGCAAGGCCATGGTGCACGAGCACAAGGCAGCAGTCCTGCCTTGTGTCGTGGGCTATGAGCAATGGACGAATGGGCATGGGCGAAGGCAAGGCACGGCAGTCGCGTGTGGGCAGCAAGCGAGCTGCGCCACAACGCGCACTGCCTCGCGCAAGCGCGCGCAGCGAGCGCAAGCTTGCGTGCCACGAATGATGCGCCCAGCGAGCGCTGGCGAGCGCGCGCAGCGAGCGCTGGCGAGCGCTGGCTCGCATCAAGCGAGCGCTGGCGAGCGCTGGCTCGCATGCAGCGAGCGCTGGCTCGCATGCAGCGAGCGCTGGCTCGCATGCAACGAGCGCTGGCTCGCATGCAGCGAGCGCTGGCGAGCGAACGCAGCGAGCGATGGCTCGCGTGCATCGAGCGCTGGGCGCGCGCAGCGAGCACAAGCTCGCGTGGAGCCTTGCGAAGGTGCACATGGCCAGCGATGGCTGTGTGCGTGTGGCCCATGGGCGTGCGATGCGTAAGGTTGTTGCGTTACGATTAGATCGTTTTGAAATTTTAATTTGAAATTTTCAGTTTACGTAATTTTAATTAATTTTAAAATTAATAATTTAAATTATTTTCTTGGATTTTAATTTTGAATATTGTAATTATAATAAATTTCATTTATTCTAATTATTTTACTAAAATTAAAATCATGAATTAATTTAAATACGACTGAAATTAAATTAAACTTTTTGGATTCAATTATAAATTTATATGAGCTTTAAATTTTAATTAAATTTTTATGTTTCCGGTTAGACTAGAAATACATTTTTATGTTTGAAATTAGTAAAGCATATGAATTTATTGGTTTAAGTGGGAGCCCTTTTAGTCATAAACTCTTGATTAGGTTTACAAATCCTTAAGGTTAAAACAACTTGATTAGAATTAATAAGGACTGAATAATTGGTAGATTATTGGTGCCCTTGATTAATTGATGCAAATGTTTACGTGATGCATAATGTGTTTTACTAACCAGCTATGTGGGCCATTCATGATAATGAATGGGTGAATGGTATATATTGTATATGTACTGTTTTGCAGGTTATGAAGTGACTAGTATGGCCCAAATAGGATAGAAAATATGGTCTGCGTACCATTAATTTGAATGTAATTGGTCTAAAGTACCAAAGTTGTTTTTCAATTCAAATATGGTCTGCGTACCATCAAATAGTTGTAATTAGTTTTAGTTATAGCTTATCCTATTTGAAGAAAATGGTGCCTCCCACGGAGATTTTCAAGACGGACTTTGAAGTTAAAGCTTCAAGATGAAGTCGGGCCATACTAGATCACATTTATCTTATGCATGCTTTAAGTTATTTATTGCTTTTAAATATGTCTTAAAATGCATGAGATTAAAAGTTTGATTATGTTGAGAGACCCACGGAGCGGTAAGAGATTCAGACTGTGATCAAATAGACCAAGATCCAATTTCGGGTCATTTCTTGGTGCATGATTAAGGATTTTAGTTCACTTAAAATCTAACTAACATAGTAAGAGCCTTAAGTTCCAAACTTAAAAATTGAGTTATAAGGTGCCATGCCAAAATATACACTTGCTTGGATATCCTTTACATTAATCTAGTAATAGTTTTCGCTCAGCGAGGTGTTACTTATTGGTCCTAAAGGGGCAAGGTACACAAATAATTGTGAGTACATGTTAGTTTTGGTGAAACTCAACGATATAAGTAAGGAGTCCTTTTATGTCGTGGCAAAATCGATAGGTTTACCTAATAAGTTCTTAGACGTACCTATCAACCAAGAATAGTTTCTAGACTATTAGCAAAAGGCTTTTGCTTACCTAAGATGTTTTAGGATTAAGTCGACAAACTGTGCTTAGTTCTTCAATGATTTTAGGATCTTGGAATCATTTTATTCACACCTGCCGGAACACATAACTTGAATAAAATGCTTAATAAACATTGAATTATGCATGTATTGTAGAATTTAAGTTTATTAAGAGAAACTGTGAATGGTTATTTATTTGTTTATTCTTTTCAATTGTAGTTTTTAATATGGCAAACAACAATTCATTCAACATTCGATCAATTCTCGAAAAGGAGAAGTTGAACGGGAAAAACTTCCTTGACTGGCAAAGGAACTTGCAAATAGTTCTTATACAGGAAGAAAAGGAGTATGTCCTAGAAGAGGCGATGCCCGAAGCCGCAGGCGACGGGGTCACTCAGGCAGCCCTCAATCGTTGGATTGATGCCAACAAGGATGTGAAATGTCTAATGCTCGCCACCATGAGTGCGGATCTGCAGAAAACGTTCATCAACTCAGATACTTTCACAATCATCAGTGAGTTGAAGAACATGTTCCAAGATCTAGCTCGAGTTAAAAGATTCGAGACTCATAGGCAAATTCTTGAGACCAAGCTTAAGAAAGGCGAGCCCGTAAGTCCACATGTTCTCAAAATGATTGGACTCATTGAGAATATGAGTCGGCTGGATCAGCAATTTTCTCAGGAAATGGCTATAGACACCATCCTCCATTCTCTTCATAGCGGGTATGATCAGTTCAAACTGAACTACAGTATGAATAGTCTGGACAAAACGCTCACTGAGCTTCACGGTATGCTGAAGACCGTTGAAAAGACGCTCAAAAGTGATAAGCAGGATGTGCTTATGGTGCGTGAGGGCAAGTTCAAGAAATCTGGAAAGAAGAGGAATGCTAAGAAAGGTGGCAACAAGGCCAGCCCAACTAAGCAAACTGGCGCCAAATCTGTAAAGAGGAAGGTCAGTCAACCCACTTCTGAATCCGAATGCTTCTACTGCAAGAAGAAGGGGCATTGGAAGAGAGATTGCTTGAAGCTAAAGGAAGATCAGAAGAACGGAACAGTCGTTCCATCTTCAGGTATTTTCGTTATAGACTGTATACTTGCTAATTCAACTTCTTGGGTATTAGATACAGGTTGTGGCTCACACTTATGTTCCAATCCACAGGGACTAAGAAGAAGTAGAAAGTTAAGCAAGGGTGAAGTCGACCTACGAGTGGGAAATGGAGCACGGATTGCTGCATTAGCTGTAGGAACTTATTATTTGTCGTTGCCCTCCGGGCTAGTTTTGGAACTGGTAGAATGTTTCCATGTTCCAAGTCTTACTAAAAACATCATTTCAGTTTCTTGCTTAGATGCTAAGGGATTTTCCTTTTTAATAAAAGACAATAGTTGTTCGTTTTATTTTAAAGAGATGTTTTATGGATCTGCTAGATTAGTCAATGGACTTTAGATCACGACAAACAAGTATATAACATAAATACCAAAAAGGCCAAAAAGGATGATTCAGATCTCACTTATCTGTGGCATTGTCGATTAGGCCATATAAACTTGAAACGCTTAGAAAGACTTCAAAAGGAAGGAATTCTAGAACCATTTGACTTAGAGGATTATGGTAAGTGCGAATCATGTTTACTTGGCAAAATGACAAAGCAACCTTTCTCTAAAGTTGGAGAAAGAGCAAATGAACTATTGGGTTTAATCCATACAGATGTATGTGGACCAATGAGTACAAATGCTAGAGGTGGTTTCAGCTACTTTATCACTTTCACTGATGACTTCAGTAGATATGGTTATGTCTACCTAATGAAGCATAAGTCTGAATCCTTTGACAAATTCAAGGAATTTCAGAGTGAAGTAGAGAATCAATTAGGCAAGAAGATTAAGGCACTGCGGTCTGATAGAGGCGGTGAATATCTGAGCTATGAATTTGATGACCATCTGAAAGAATGTGGAATTCTATCAGAATTGACTCCTCCTGGAACACCACAATGGAACGGTGTGTCGGAACGGAGGAACAGAACCTTGCTAGACATGGTCAGGTCAATGATGGGTCAGGCCAAACTTCCATTAGAATTTTGGGGACATGCACTAAATACAGCTGCACTCACTATAAATAGAGCTCCGTCTAAAGCTGTCGAAAAGACTCCATACGAATTATGGTTTGGAAAGCCTCCAAATGTGTCTTTTCTTAAGATTTGGGGATGTGAAGTATACGTCAAACGATTAATTTCAGACAAACTTCATCCAAAATCTGACAAATGTATCCTTGTGGGCTATCCAAAGGAAACAAAGGGGTATTACTTCTACAATACATCTGAGAACAAGGTGTTTGTTGCTCGAGATGGTGTCTTTTTGGAGAAAGATCACATTTCCAAAATGACAAGTGGGAGAAAAGTAGACCTCGAAGAAATTCGAGTCGAACAACAAACTCTAGAGAATGCTCAAGATGACATTCAGGATGAAACTCAGAGATCTTTAGAAGAATCTGGTGAGAATCATGGTCAATCTAGAAATGTTACCCCGCGTAGATCGCAAAGATACAGATCTCAACCGGAAAGGTACTTAGGTATTTTGACGAACGAGAGCTATGACGTTCTACTACTTGAAAGTGATGAACCTGCGACTTACAAACAAGCTATGACGAGCCCTAGCTCCAAGCAATGGCAAGAAGCCATGCAATCTGAATTAGACTCCATGTCTGAAAACCAAGTATGGGATTTGGTCGATTTGCCAGATGGCTACCAAGCCATTGGAAGCAAATGGGTTTTCAAACTGAAAAAGGACAAGGATGGGAAACTTGAAGTTTTCAAAGCTAGATTGGTTGCAAAAGGTTACAGGCAAGTCCACGGTGTGGATTACGATGAAACCTTTTCACCAGTTGCAATGCTAAAGTCTATTCGGATAATGTTAGCAATCGCTGCATATTACGATTACGAAATATGGCAGATGGATGTCAAAACTGCTTTCTTAAACGGCGTTTTAACAGAAACTGTGTTTATGACACAGCCTGAAGGTTTTGAGGATCCAAAGAATGCTAAAAAGGTATGCAAGCTAAAGAAGTCAATCTATGGATTGAAGCAGGCATCCAGGAGCTGGAATATACGTTTTGATGAAGCAGTCAGTGACTTTGGTTTCATCAAGAACGCAGACGAATCTTGTGTATACAAGAAGGTCAGTGGGAGCAAAATTGCTTTCCTAGTATTATATGTCGACGACATATTACTTATCGGAAATGACATTCCTATGTTGAACTCTGTCAAGATTTGGCTTGGGAAATGTTTTTCGATGAAGGATCTAGGAGAAGCACAGTACATATTGGGCATCAAGATTTACAGAGATAGATCTAAAAGGATGATTGGACTTAGTCAAAGCACTTATATCAATAAGGTGCTTGATAGGTTCAAGATGGCGGACTCCAAGCGAGGCTACCTACCCATGTCTCATGGAATGACTCTAAGCAAGAATCAGTGCCCAAAAACACTTGATGAGCGTAGACGAATGAATGGGATTCCATATGCATCATTGATTGTTTCAATAATGTATGCTATGATATGTACACGCCCGGATGTTGCGTACGCACTCAGTGCTACGAGCAGATACCAGTCAGACCCAGGAGAGGCGCATTGGACTGCTGCCAAGAATATTCTGAAGTACCTTAAAAGGCACAAAGATGACTTCCTGGTCTATGGGGGAGATGATGAATTAATTGTTAAAGGCTATACGGACGCAAGTTTCCAAACCGACAAAGATGATTTCAGATCACAGTCTGGGTTTGTCTTCAGCCTCAACGGAGGAGCAGTAAGCTGGAAAAGTGCTAAGCAAAGCACCATTGCGGATTCTACAACTGAAGCGGAGTACATTGCTGCACATGAAGCAGCAAAGGAAGCTATATGGCTAAGGAAGTTCATAGGTGAACTTGGTGTAGTCCCCTCCATTAAAGGACCAATAGCCCTGTATTGTGATAATAACGGAGCTATTGCACAGGCGAAGGAGCCTAGACACCACCAGAGAGTCAAGCATGTACTTCGTAGATTTCACCTTCTACGAGAGTTCGTTGAAAGAAAAGAAGTCGAGATAAGCAAAATTGGAACTGATGACAACATATCAGATCCATTGACTAAACCTCTGCCGCAGGCGAAGCACAACTCGCACACTGCAGCTATGGGAATCAAGCATATTGGAGAATGGCTTTGATGTCTCTGTTTAATGTTTTAAAGTTTTAGAGTTTAAATCTTTGTAAAACATTATTGGTTAATCATTCACAATAAATGAAAAGAATTCATTTTTCCATTTAATTTGTGGTTTATTAAAT
Source organism: Spinacia oleracea (assembly GCF_020520425.1). Taxonomy (NCBI): domain Eukaryota; kingdom Viridiplantae; phylum Streptophyta; class Magnoliopsida; order Caryophyllales; family Amaranthaceae; genus Spinacia; species Spinacia oleracea. Next base: position 58,300,900 of record NC_079489.1, on the reverse strand, counting down.
GATGAGTCCCTTCAATTTGACAATATATTCAAGATAGACTGTCAGGACCAGTCCTGTGACTAAGAAATGTCTATCAAGTGAACTTGAATGTCAAAGGTTGAAAATGGTCCCTAGTCAGAGTTTTCTATAAAATTTGGACGCATAGAAAACGTTAGACGATTAGAATGCAAGATGACTAGTAGTTCTGTTTCTTGAACTACGTGGACATGGCAATGTCATAATCATTTGCATAGATACTTACTTTGTGAAGACTAGTATCGGACAAGACCTATGAAACTTTACTGTAAGAGATGAAAATCTGTCATAAGTAAATTTCATTAAAATTATTAGACACTAAATCCTCAATACCTGAGTGATTTGAGATTACTTGTTTGAGAACTGGTTGCTTTGACGTTGACCAACCGTCGCACCGTAAAAGGAGGCTATAAAGGCAACGCTCAGGTAATCACCTATCAAACGAAGTCTAATCTCAAGATCGCAAGATTGGGATTGTCCTCCCATAAATCGGGATGAGATGCTTAAAAGTTGTACAAGGCCACTCGGAGAGCTAGAAACTGTGAAATGCATGGCCGTGCTCGGATGAATCATAGGCTATGATTATCTGTTTATTTGATCAGTTGAACTCTGAAACCGAGGAACACCTCTGGACATAATAAGGATGACAACTCTTACCTTATGTTCAAGAGCAAGCATCGAGCGACAAAGGAATTAGGAAATGCACACTTGTCCCTAAGGACAAGTGGGAGACTGAAGGAAATAATGCCCTTGGTCCAAGTATGCATTCAATGTTAAGTCTAATAAATGCGGTTCAATATTAATTAAACAAGTTAATAATTCAGTGAGATCAAGTGAGCTGAATGCCTAGCTAGAGGCCGCTTCAGTTCAAGTGGAATTAATGATATTAATCCACAGCTTACTCTTGACTGAACCCGTAGGGTCACACAAATAGTACGTAAACGGATCAAGTATTTAATGGCATTAAATACTCCATCTATGGATATTCGGAATCGACGGATCTTGGTTTCAGTGGGAGCTGAGATCGTCACAGGCAAGAAAAGAATACTCCGGAAACGATGATATTGCCGGAAACGGAAATATGGATCGTATCGGAAATATAAATATTATCCAAGTCGTAGATGTTGCCGGAAACGGAAACATGGTACGTATCGGAAAATATTATCGGAAATGGAAATATTGCCGGAATCGGAAATATTGCCGGAAACGGAAATATTGTCAGAATCGGAAATATTATCGGAATCGGAAAATAATTGCGGAAACGGAAATGTTAAATATTTGTTCGAAACGGAAATTAATTCCGGAATCGGAAATATTAAATATTGTTCGTATCGGAAATGAATTCCGGAATCGAGAATTTAATCGGAAGCGTATCGTACGAATTAGCATCGGACGAGGCGTGCCAGACGAAGGCCCAGCACGAAGCCGGGCCATCGCCCAGCAAGCCAAGCGCAGCAACCACACGCCAAGCATACGGCCAGGCCCAGCGCAAAAGCCAGGCCCAGCCGAAGCTTGGGCGCGCGCGCGGACAAGGCTGCGACAGTGGGCCTTGCGCTGTGCGCTCGGCGTGGGCCGCAAGGCCTGCGTGCGGGCGTGCGGTGCTTGTGCGCCACTCGTGTGTGATACTCGGAATCCTAAGGCTACCGGGATTCGTAATATGATTAAATCTAATCCTAATAGATAAACTTTGTTTAATTAGAATCCTAGTAGGGTTATAATTAAATAGATTTGTATTCTAATAGGATTATAATTCCTTTCCATAAACTCTATAAATAAGTGCCTAGGGTCACATATTTACAACGAGTTTTCAAGTATTCAAAGTGAGTTTTTGAGAGAAACATTCAGTCACACAATTGCCTAAAAGTGCCGAAAATAATAGTACCTTAAGGGCGATTCTAGTTGGTCAATCTTAAGGCGGATCCGGACGTGCTGTGGACTATCTACGGAGGGACGACACTTGGAGTCCTAAAGACTTGTTCTTGTTCGGTTCGGGCGCAGCTAGGGAAGGCACGCAACAAAGAGTATGCATCTACACTATGCTAAATGATTATGTGTAAATAATATGTATTCCTGGCTTTATGGTTTTTCCGCATGATTTATGAATTGTCATATGTATCATAACCTAACAAAACAAAGTAGGCATAAACACATGGGCACGAGCATGAAAACACTAAAATCAATACGAAGAGAGGAGGCAACTTACAGCGCCAGGCTCCGGGAGACGAAGAGAATCCTGGATAAACTGGTAATAGCTAGCTCCCTCTATCACCAACTCTGTCGCCGGCACGCCAGTCCTCGAGTGGACCCTCCACGACTCGCCTATCGAGCGAGTAAACAGCATGGTCGCAGGCGGATGCCTAGGCACCGAAAAAGCCCCGACCGTCTGCATACGTACCCGCTCTCCCAGGTACCAGACAGGGTCCCGGCGGCCAACAAACAAGACCCGCATCTGGCTCAGGGCATAACTATCCCTGACCGAAGCATGGGTACCCCTAAAAGAGAGCCATGGGGTCCAAACCACCTGTTTTTGTACAAACGCAGTCAGATCTCGCACATAGAAAATAAAAAAGAATGACGAAATACGAGATAGAGGATAAAATTCTGTACATGCTCAGGGTTCCCGTCCCGGATAAGATCCCGCACGGTATCGGGCGGTGGACGCACTGTCAGCTTCTTCTTCCAACCCCAACGGCGACCGGCAGGGAACTCCAAAGGCCTCTGCCCCTTTCGGGGAGCCAGCCAAGGCAAGTGCTCAAAGGCCCACAACTGCAAAAAGAAAAGGACAATAAAACATTAAAAAAAAAGAGGTCCGGTAAAAGCGAGAAAACAAAAGAAAGTCTAGGCACATACCTCGATCAAACGCGGCACTCCCGCTAATGTAATCACAAAGTGACGTCTACTCGGGTCCGAGTCGCGCACCGACAAACTCATCTGGCCGACAAACGTCGCATAGCCCAAATCGCCCCAGCGATAGTCACCTAGTGTAGACACGTCCTCCACCATGCCTATCCACCTCGGGTCAAAGGTATCAGTCGGACCCGATAGAAAAGTGGAAGTAATAAAATGGAGGTAGAACAGCCGAGCCTGTCTCGAAGGCGACTCCTCTACCCCATGCTCCAAAGCCCACATCAGGTCAGCGAAAGGTATCCCACGGGGCTGGTACGAAGGTAATCTACTACCCATCCACGAGCCCAGGAGCCTGGTACCCTCAGCAACAGTCGGCGATGGGCCATCCGACCTCAGACGAACGGGGTTCCCTGTAAAGGTCAAGCCAGTCAAAGCTGTGTAGTCCTCAGGAGTGATCGTCATCTCGCCCCAAGGAAAATGGAAGGTGTTGGTGGTATCCCACCACCACCTCATAAACGACCGTAGAAAGGACAGGGAGATATTAAGCCGAAGTATCTCCCAGAAGGTCTCAACCACCGGAAACAGTGAGCTCGCCCTCACCAAGGCCTGGGCGTCCGAGCTCAGATAGCTAAAAACGGTCTCACTCGTCGCTGCGCCATAGCCGCGAACCTTAGTCTCTCTCCTTGCGTGAAGGCGGGAAGTCACGTGGTGCTCTAGGTCGTAGTGCAGATCACGACCGTCGTAGAGCTCAGGGCCCACCCATAGGGGACCCGGGCCAGTAGACTGACGCGTCATGCCACGCTCCTCGTGGCCACCAGGAGGGGGTAACGACTCGTCAGACATGCTGATCAACAATACAACAAGGCATTATACCTTTGACAAAATCGGCACTCATACCGATCCCTAAAAAGAGTGCATTTCACTCATGAAATGGAGTCATACAATTTTTGTTCCCTAAAAACATGATACTAAGTTCATACTTAGCAAAATTCCCTAAGTAAAAATTAACTCCAGCAAAATCAAAATTCTCCCATGATTTGTCACCCATGAATTATGAGGAACGCACGCAATATACCAAGAATACCTACATTATAAGAAAATACTAGGGTCGTAGGTATACTTGGGGGCTAGCATGAAAATGCCCAAATTCAACAAAAATCAACATACTTGCAAAAATTAACATGCACAAACTAATTAACATGTTATGTGGAACATTTCCAACTATCTAATTGAAGGAAAGGGGCACAAAATCAAAAACCCCCAAATCAATTTCATGCACAAAAAAAACTTGACCAAAAATACTGAAATTGACAAAATAGCTCAAAATTACTGAAAATTACTTACATTGGGAAGATTAGGGAGTGACTTGGAGTAGAATTCGCGAAAAAAAAATGGAGAAACGAGCAAAAAATCAGTTAAAAGAGGTGAGGAGTTTTGAGCGAAAATGGCGGAAATGGGAAAGGAAGGAGACGGTCCGCGTATTTAATGACCAGTCTCCCCTTCGCATTTTCAACGCCCAGCTCTGGGCGTTAGAAATTCTCGCGCCCAGAGCTGGGCGCTGAAAATGCTTCCCAGACAGCGAATATTCGCTGTCGGGCACGCGTACTCCCCTATTTTGTGTAAGATATCCGTTATCTTGATATTTCTTTCCCAAAAAAAAAGTTATTTTGAAAAAAATATATAATATTGTTAAACAAAAATATACACAGTATGGACCCACTTATAGGACACATCTAATCATGAAATATTACGACCCACCAACAGGTTGTAATCACAAAAGCCCTTCTACATAGGCAAAATAAGAAATTCAAAATGGGCTCGCCCACCCTCAGCGGGCGGGGTCTGCGTCACTAGCCGCGCAGGTCCTCAGTTTTCGACAAAAATAAAGTCTTCAAATTTAAAATAGGCTCGCCATCTTCAGCCGGCGGGGTCTACGGCGCAAACCACGTAGGTCCTTATTTTCAAAAAAGCAAAAAAAAATTTCAAAATAGATTCGTCCACTTCTATCGGACGGGGCGTCCACCCTCAGCGGACAGGTTCGCCATCTTCAGCCGGCGGGGTCTACGTCACAAACCGCGTAGGTCCTTATTTTCAAAACATCAAAACAGATTCGTCCACTTCTACCGGACGGGGCGTCCACCCTCGACGGACAGGCTCGCCCACCTTCAGCGGGCGGGGTCTGCGTCACTAACCGCGCAGGTCCTTAGTCGCTGCAGCGATAACTTTTGCTGGATTTTCCTTCGTTTTACGTCCTATAAAAACAAGGGTGCTGGATTTTCCTTCGTTTTACGTCCTATAAAAACAAGGGGGTTTTCTCGTTTAGCTAGCCCTAAAAATGAGAATCTTTTAAAAAAAAAACGTTTTACCTCGTGATTGGGCTTGGCCAGGCCCAATTACACTTTATAGCTTTGATTTCGAAAAACTCTGTAGCTACTCCCAATGACAAAGTGAAGGAGTTTCTACGCACCTTTAGATTCTTCCAATGACAAAGTGAGGAAGTTTCTATACTATCAGTTGACAAATCCCAATGACACGTGAGTGATATGTCGACACTTCAAGTGATGACCCTTAAGTCAAATGTTATCACTCGGGGGCTCGTGAGACCCTCGCAAAACAGGTCACATACACCATAGCTTGTGTGACGCACTCCGTCTAATACTTTGACCATCGTCTTACTCCAAGACTCAGTCAAAGTGGGGGCTAATTGTAGACACCTGCTTTTGTCCCCATTCCCGAAAGGGCAAGGTTCGATGATGAGAACATAAATCTCCACTTGACAACGCATCTCCTATAAAATAAACGAATCTCGATTCCCCATTTCATTTCACCCAAAACCTACTATTTATGGAAACCTGCTAAAAATAGTAAACTGCCGTAAAGGTAGCTTCTAAAAGTGGCAAATCATAAAAGATAGAAACCTGTCAGAATTAGGTATTGCATTCCAACATAAATCCTAAATGAGATAGAAAACTGCGAGAATCCTATTCCTAATATGATTCAGAAATAAGAGTTACGTATTAATTGAAATCCTAACGAGCCTAGAGTTCGTAATGGGCCCAGATGCATTCCGTCATAAAATTGATACGCGCTAAAAGACTCGAATTAATCTCAAACTCTACGCATTTCAGGAATCCGAATCTGACTAAAGAAAACAGCCCGGACCCTATTTTCAACGCCTGGCTCTGGGCGCCGAAATCTTCGGCGCCCAGGCCTGGGCGCTGAAAGTACCTGGGTAGTTGTTTTTTCCTAATTCTTTGTGGATTAGAACTCTGCAATTCTATCTTTCCACGAACTCTTCCCTATAAATAGGCCCCTAAATTCGACGTGAAGGAACACACAACAACACACAATTCTATTCTGAGTATTGACTCCAATCCTTAGCCTAAGCCTCTCGCTGCGAAATTGTTCACGCGTTCTGTCGCAATCGATCCATAAATCGAACAGAACGTATCCTGTCCCATAATTGAGATTCGTTAAATAAAAAGGAGAAATAGCAAAGTCAAAGTGGTTAGTTTTCTGAGAACCGTGACGCACCTCTCAAGGGTGCGTCGTAATGTGTCCCTTTTCGATGATTTAACTGCTTTCCTCGCCCTTTTTATGAACTGTTAAACTAACCTAATCTGATTGTTCTATCACGCCTAACAAATATAATATTTTTGGGAAATCGGATTATCATGCTAGGTCCCTTAATGCTATTTAAATCAGATAATCACGATCGAATTAGTATTACATGTTGCATATTGCTAAAATAAATTCAGATTAGTTTAATAGTTAACGCATGTCCCTTCAATTATTTATGCTGAGCTAGTAAGGATATCCTGCCTCTGGAGTTATCGACGAGCGAAGTACTCCTCTCGGTAGTTACAGTCCCCCGAACCCTCAATCTCTACCTTGCAGGTGTATATTGAGAGATCCCCACACCAGGGATCACAAGGGAACCTACGGCCGTCGTGGTCAAACATAATTGCACTCCCTTTATGTCACGATAATCGGGTTTTGTCAGTTTTTCTCATTGTCGTTAAAAACTGAATGACGACTCCTATATTACTAGTCAATTGGGTGTATACTCACAGGAAATCCAATTACACTTGATTGAATAAAAAGAATCTTCACACCCACGAGGGACGAGGTCACGCATTAGCCTCGCGCTTTTTCGACCCCCTCACACCTGGCTAAACTTGTATTGCCACTGGGGATTTTTGGTATCTTTATTTTTGTACGGGCTAGTATAAGATAGCCCCCAGGCTAGAATGTTGATTTGCATTTTGTACTTTGAATGATTTAGTATGCCTCGTCATAATCGGAGGAAGCTTGCTGAATGCTCGACTGTTCGAGTGGCTATGGAGGACGCTTCGGATAATGAAGCGGCAGCGATGGATGTGCCAGCACCGGGCATGGTACCGCGGGCAGTACCTACCTTCGAGGGTGCCGGTTGGCAACCTTCAGATCTCGTATTTCGACCAGAGTTTCATCTGTCCCAGCGGCCACACACTGGCTTGGTGAGTTTTGTACTTGTTCACATGTATTGTTGATTTCATTGGTTGTTTTGAGAGAGGATGACGATATTAGAAATGAATGTATTATAAAAAAAGGGGTTTTATCGTAAATTCTTAATAGTTAAATTAATTTATAAGTTTCATATTGCCAAGTTTTAATTGAGTTATCATAGAGAGGTTTGTAATGTTGATTATATTTTGTTGAGATTTTGTAGCCTTGTGTTTGCCCCTAGGAAAATGCGGCAGTAATACCCTGATTCTTTATTAGTGCTTCCGTTTATGTTTAAATTTTCACAGGTTTATGAATCCTATTCTGGATGGATATTGGTGTTGTTAAAGGTAACAGGTTTTTAAATATCCCATTTTCTTGGGTTTGTTCAATTTACAAAGGAAACTCTGTCGGATTTTATACTCAAATTAATATTTTATTATTCTAAGTGATATTTTAATAGTGTCTTGAATTCAGGGTATTACACAAAGTCAAGAAGAAAACAAGGGAAAAGGCCAAGATAAAACATAGAAAGACTTGGCTTGATTTTGTGCCAATGCGTAGAGAGCGCGAAGGGGTGTTTGTTCCCAAGAAGGCCAAAGTGGCTTGAGAGCAAGCAAGGTATACCAAGTTATTGAATATGAACCCCCTTGAAAGAGAGGAGTGAGGCATTAACGAGTATCCAGAAATGGGGGATTAATCAAGCTAGTGACGTTAAAAAAACGCTTTCCGAGAGGCAACCCGAGATTATTATCCTTCACTTTATTTTATTTATATTCCATATTCATTTTGTTTTTAAATTTTTGGATTACACTTTTGTTTTATACTTTTTGATGATCTAGACGATACAACAACGACCCCCATGCAAGCATTTGGGACGCACAAAATGGTATGTAAAGAACGTTTTTCGATAAGGTATATTTGGGTCTTTTGCGGAACTTGCTCCCACGATATTTTTGGTAATATCTTTCCTCTCTCTTTATTTGCATTCTCCATGGGATGGGAATCTTACTTGTTGGGAAATGGGGTTAAATGGGTATTGGTTGTTGTTGTTGTTGTTGACTCCCTTGACTCTCGTTTTAAGCATTGGGGACAATGCTTAATTCAAGCTTGGGGGAGCGTTTCACCTTGTATGGTGAACCTTGATTGTTGGTTGGCATGAATATGCGTTTATCCGCTTTTGATTTGCATGATATTTCAAAAATACAAAAATATTTTTGTAAAGGCAAGTTTTTAGTTTGTTTTGTTCTTCGTTTTGGGCATGATAAATATGGAACTTGCATGCTTGAATGCTTTCATTCCTAATTGGTAGAGGTGTGCACGTTCTTGGATATCTAGGGTCGACTCTAGAATATTACATGCTAAGGTAGTTGGTAAGAACTTTGGAGATCACGAAGCTCAATCTCATGTTTGTGGTAAGAAGGTGTTGCTCTCTCTAGTGATTTAAGTCCGGAAAGAATAGTAATTGCTAATCAAACATATGTGAGGAATCATTTCTTTTCAAGCCTTATAAACACATTTTGTTTGACCGATGTTGGATCCTTGGCATTGGCATGCTTTAATCTAGAACTTAACTCTAATATACCAGAGATTGCGACAGAACCACCTTTGGGAAGGACAAAGGCATTTTATTCGGTGACTATTTTCTTTTTGTAGTTTTATGACAATCTTTGACTATTTTATTTTTGTAGTTTTAGGACGATCTTTTCTTATTTTCTTGTATTTTATTTTCATTTCCCCCCTTGCTAGCCATTTGAGCATTGCCCCTTCATTTCTTCCTAGCTCATTATAAGACAATAGCCTTTGTTTTATTTCTCACCCTTAGAAGTGATAGTGAAGCTTAGTGTTATTGCGGTTTGAGTTGTGATTAGTCATGAAAATTTGAGAAAATAAATGAAAAGTAGATTCAAATGAAAATCTTGGAAAAGTTTCATGTTTATGTCAAATAAAAAAGGCAAAAGCGAAAAAATTGAGAAAAAGCGAAAAATAGAGAATAAAACAAGGCAAAAAAAAAGTTGGAAAGATTCATTTCAAACGCAAAAAAAAAAAAACTTGGGGGAGTCCCAAATAAGTGGCATAGTTTGATTTTGGTTCTATTTTACTTGTTGAATAAACTTGGGGGAGTCCCAAATAAGTGGCATAGTTTGGTTTTGGTTCTATTTTACTTGAGTTAAGTTCAAATTGATCCTTTACTTTAGGTTTTAGCACCACATTCCAAATTATTTCCACACCGTTGCCCCTAGCCTAAAGTTACCTCCTAAAAAGTCATTTTGACCCTTGAGGGTTGAGTCATTGTCGGTGGAGGGAGATTTGAGTCAAGCCTATGGAACGAGTATTTCCTTGCCAAGATGTCGTGTTAGCCTTCTCTTCTCCCTTGAAACTTTATTTCTTTCGTCCTCCTTCGCGGAGTCATGAGATGCTATTCTAGAAGGATGATTTGAAACTGGAGAGAGAACGCGGAAAAAATGGTTGATTGGGGGAAAGTGGAGTGTAAACTCCCTTGTTCTCTACGCTTAGCATTTTTATGTTTCAGTCGACCTTTGATATCCATTAACGTGCAATCGCCTATTGATTTATAAATTCTAGCATCCATTCATGCTTGTTTCATTCTAAAAGCTCAATCCCTTGAACATTTGTTTTTTTTCCCCATCTTTTTCCTTTTATCTTGCCTTGATTATTTTTTAAGAGTTATGGGTAAATCTCTTAGAAAATCCTTGCGAGATCCCACTCGCCTTCATGAGCGATTGTGGGGTTTAAAGAGATTATTGCATGTGCTTTAATGAAATCGTGATTCCTAAGAAAGTGATTTGGTGTGCATTCTTGTAGTTCTTATGTTCGTTATTTTGATTTTTAAAAAAATGGGCTCATTCTCCTTCCCGTTTTTTGGTCTAGCTTTGCACAAGCAAAGGTTTAGCTCGGGGGAGTTTGATGAGCGACATTTATGTCGCTCTTAGCCTAGAATTTATTTCATTTTATTAGCATTTTTATTCTTATTTTTACTTATTTTTATCATTTTTAGTTTGTTTCTCGCGTTTTTGCATTAATCGTAACATTTTCTCGACTTGCGTATATTTTAGCCGTTTTATCTCTGAATGTGTTCTTTATGCTCAATTTAATGCGTAGAGTCATTTGAGAGTATTAACGTGTTAAATAATGCGATATTATGCTTAGACGATAATTAATATGCTTTACGATTTGTAAAAATGCAAAACGATTTAAAAATTTGTTTTGCGATTTTAATAAATTTCTATCCGATTTAATGATGTGCTTTATGATTTGCGATTAAGCTGTACGATTTTATCACGAGCTACACGATGTATTGATATTCTACTCGGTATTTTGTATTGTGCAGCGACCAAGTTAAAATGTGTATACGATGTTCTAGGATGTGCGGCGACGAGCAAGGCAATAGGTTATACGATGCCTAGCTCGTGTGCAACGACGAGCATTGCACGACAACCCCGTGGGCATGCTTTGAGCCAACAAAACATCAGCAACAGTACCACCCCATGGGCATGCCTTGCAAGCAGCATAGCAGCCCCATAGCACAGCAAGAGCGCGCAAAAGCAGCCCATGAACACAAAACACAAACAGCAGCGTTGCAGGCTTGTTGCGCCGACACAAACAGGTGGTGCGCCGGCACTAGGTTGTGCGCCCACACCCAACTGATGCGCGCCCGCAGGTTCACCGAAACTTCATTTGGAAAGCTACTGTTTGCAAGATTAAATTGACATTTTTAGAGTTGTGCGCCCGCACCAATTTCATGCGCCCGCACGGGAACACGGAGAAGCTGCTTTGCGAAAAGGGGGACTGAGTTTGGTTTTAAAGAGATAGGTAATAGCAGCGATAAATAAGGGGAGGGACGGAGAGGAGACATTATAGAGATTTGAGAGTAGAGAGAATAGCAATAGGAATTAGATTGGAGAGAAGATTAGAAACATTCGTAGCTTAGAATTGGAGAATTCGTTTTGGAGATTTCGATTATTTTTTTCCTTCTTCTTCGTGTTTTTCTTATTTTCGTTTTATGCACCCCAAATTTTTCCGATACGAAGAGAGAAATTCACGAGAATAGAAGAGGATAAGCAGCAGCAATTAGCATAAATTAGAGCATCTAGGAGTTCGAATGGGAGATTAGTCTTTTCGATTTCTAGGGATTAGAACAGAAACTTTTCAGATTCTTTTTCTCTCTTCCTTGGCTTTGTTCTTCGTTTTCAAAAATATTGTTCTTTAATTTTGGGAATTCAAATTCAATTTATGGTATAATACTATCTCTTTTATTCTTTAATTCTCTCTTGAATGGTTTGTTCTTATTGTTTAATTTGTTTTATGCTTGATTTTGTTATTGAAGATTTTGAATTTGTGGTTAAACTATATTGAACTTTTTATATTATTTTCTTATTTGAACTTTCTGAATTTTTTTTTTATGTTTGAATTAGTTTAATATTTGCAATTAGAATCATGATTCATATTTTTTAATTGGCTTATTTCCAATTTCTAATAGCATGATTTAGTAGTTCATAATCTAGAGATTAGGGATGAAGCTTTGGATGTAGAATTGAGGATTTTGGTGATTATTATGATTGTTAGTGTGAATAAATTTATTAAATGATGTTTGATTCCATGTCTAGTTATTTTAGTATTAGCTAACCTAAATGGTATAATTTTAGAGTGTTTAGCTTCGAATTGGCACATAAGTGTGATTTGTGGCTTGCATTACTTTGGCTTGTTTGTTCTGGAGTTCATCTTCAAGTCTTGATTGTAGCAAAATCTAGATGAGGATTAGTTGAGAAATTCTTGAAACCAAAAGGTGTTCGAAACCATTCATTGATCATTGCATTCATTCGTTTAGTCATTGCATGTCATGAGCATTTAGAATCTCTGGAACTCCCGATTTGAATTCCTTTGCCAATTTCCGCAATCTCTAGAGTTTCTTTTAATTGAATTTGTCTAGTTAATTTCTTAATTCTACAACACCAAAAATATCCTTGTTTGAACTAGCTTGTGTTATAATTAGTTCTTAAATTCAATAAACCATTCTCTTGGGACAATCTCTATGCTTGCCGCTATAATCAATATAGTTTGTTCATTTAGGAGATTATAAATTTTGTTTGATTTAGTGGTTTGTCAACGACGCAAAAATCTCTTGTCACTAACGTGCCTTGGGCAAGAAGCCTTTCATAGGCAGTAGTGAGAGTTAACCCGAGTGGGGTGAACCTTCTGTCTTTAACCCAATGTTGACTCTTTGAGGGTGATTTTCCTCAACAGCATGAACTTCCATTCCTTGGGAAGATTCACCTTTGCTTATACGTGTTATTTATAGGCGCATAATAGGGTTTAGCGGCACTAGTGTGAGCGCTTTTAACGAGATCGTCTTCTATCTTGATGCCTACGTCGTAGACCCTTTTGAGGAGTCCACACTGAAGGAAATGTGTCCTTCACCCAATGTGAATTGGTCTAATACCAAGGTTTAGATTAATTACGAATAATTGATTCAGTAAGATCAAGTGACTGGAACACCTAGCTTGAGAAATGTTTCCGATCAGTGAGTTCTAATCCTTATTAGGCTCATAGCTTACTCTTGACTGAACCTACAAGGTCACACCAATGACAGGAAACAGATTGTAACACCCTAATAATTACTTGCTTTTATAAAACCATTTTCCAACTTAAAATAAAGGAATTATTAAAGTATTACCGCCACCGTGATAACGGTTAAGTCTAGTATCAGAATTACGCAGCGGAAATTAATGTCAACTAACTTTCAAACCAACATAAATAATAATTATTGAGGCCTCCTACAAGTTGGAACCATAACGGTCCAAAAACCAAAGTATTTAAAAATCTAACAATTCAAAACATAAGTAAAGTATAATTTCAAATAGTTTTAAAGCACGAAAGAACGCAACCCTCTCAATCATCCCAAGCTACATGATTTCGATCGTACTTTGATCTACCAACCTGCTAGATTAATCTACTCCCCAACAATGCAAGTGCAAATGATGGATCATCATAGGGTCATTAAGGCGAAGGCCATGACCAAAAGACATAAAGCACGTAGTCAGCAAAAGCTGAGTACTTACAAGGCTAGAGTGAAATAAAACTATAAACATACATCACTCGCTAAGTACTAATCAACATGCAAAAGCCATTTAATAAACAACAAGTAAATCATGAATACAATACTCGACTCTTGATTCACAATTTAATTAGAATAAGCTTCGAACGGGCCAAAAGAATATTCCATAAAGGAAGAGTGTTGGGAGCCCACCAACACCATAATAAATAATAAATATCGGACCATACCGAGTGTCGGGCCATACCGACGGAATTCCAGCGCATAAATTAAATGAAACAACGTCTTGTATCATTAGTAGGAGATTCAAGCTTTCCGGCAAGTCTCCCCCCATTGTTCATACTCAAGGTATATACGTTCCAAGAGTTTTGAAGCTTGTTCTGGTTGCACTTTACGTTTATTAATATTTTATTAATGGTGAACTCGAGACTCGAACACACATACATACATACAATTAATAAACGGCAACCAAAACAATCTCATTTTAATCCTTTAGGACTTGTGATCAATAAATCAAGACGTAGTGAAATTACTACCAAGTTCCTTCTCACAAAAGGTGATATTCCACATCATGCCTATTAACATGAGGGTTGTGCCCTTGCACGACAAATCCTAATTCATTTCATATAAATATTCCCAACTGAACCCTACATGTGCGGTGGCTTACGTGGGCCAACCCTTCACATGTGGTAAAATAAATAGTACAACGAGGTACGAATATTTGCCTCAAAAGTATGCTAGACATCCCGTACAATTGCATAACAATAAATAATTCATCCCTTGCATGTGAAACAAACCATACATGCATAAATATTGAACAACATGATTGACAATGAAATCCATACTCACAATAGTCCCAACATGCTTGTTCAACCAATAAATCAATAATTCCAACATAATAATTCACATGATCGTTCACCAAAACAAATATGAATCCACCAAGTTCACATAATATAATTCACATCAACAACAATCATGTAATGTCCCTTGACAAATAATGTGGTCGCCCTAGATTTGTACGTACCTTGAATATCTAAGCGTAGGGGCCACTTTGTAAACACGATTACTCACTTAGAAATCACCTCCTATCATCAAAATAATGAAACCTTAATTATATCCATGTTCATTAAATTTCCTGCAACTTTATAAAATATAAAACCTTGTTAATAATTAGAATTCAATCGTTCTTTAATAAAATAATTGTCTCAATTTGTAAAACTAATCCCTAGTATGAAAACATACTTTTTCCATCCTTAAAATCAATAAAAATCAACACCTTAAACCTTTTTATAAATTTGAAAATATAATTGATTATCATAATTAAATTAATCACCTAATTATGCTAATCAATTGACCCATTAGGTCTAGGTTAAAACCCTAATTTGAATTTCCCAATAAAACCAATTTAACATCACAAAAATCAATTCTTGATTATATGAACAAATCTGAAATTCATGCTTTAATAATTAAAGCATTGAAGCAATTTAAATAATAAAATAAAACAAGAATAATTAGTAAGAAAATAAGAAAAGAAAAATAAAATAATTCTTTTTTTTTACGTTACTTTAGCCGATGACAAGTTTTTTTTTTTTTTTTAATTTTGAATATGTTTAAATTAATTCGATAAAAGTTCTTAATTCAAACAAAAAGGTTTTGAATCCTATAAGATAAATAAAAATTTTGGATTTCTTGGCCAAAATGAAAAAAGAATAATCGAACTCCCTTTTTAAATGATAAATATATAAATTCGGACCTCTTAGTTTAATATTTGGAGCTAAATTCTGAGAAATTCATTTTAGGTAACTAGTTAATTAGTTAGGCGCCTAAAAACTTAAAATAGACACGAAGGGTCAAAAACCTATAGCCCCCAAAAACCGCTTTGTAACCCCCGACAATTCTCTCTTTTCTAAAGTAACATTTTAATATAAATATAGAGAATTATAAAGGCATTATCGCCTGTGTGAAAACGTAACGGCTTATTGAGGAGTTTGCACCGGAAAACATAATAACTAACTTTAAATTTATATATAGTCAAAATTAACTCCAAAACTAGCCAACGAAAAGCAAAGTCAACGTAACCCATTCAACAAGTTCAAAGTCCACTAAAAACAAACCAAAGTCAATTTAATCTTAAAACTAAACTACAAGCTCTCCAATCCCGAACCCAATGATGCATCATCTTCAAACTTGTAGATGGACAATGCTTATTGATCCTTAGAGACTTCTCACCAAAATGGGTCATCACATGATCAATAAGGCATAGCCATGATCAACATACACAAACAAAAGTACGTAATCAGCAAAGTTGAGTACTACATATTAAATCAATAATAATCCTAACATGATTCCATTAAACGAAAAATCCTAACATGATTCTATTAAACGAACAATCCTAACATGATACTAACAAATAATAAATAATAATAAGTAACATCATAAAGACTCGCAAATAACCTTTACTAGATTGACTTGTATAACAATTCATTTAATTGGATTAGTAAATGGACTGAGTTGTCTAACTGAAATGTCTTCCATTTGGAAGATAGAATACAGGCGCGACTCCGTATTCCTATGACCTACGATATCGAGGAACCTTTTAATTAAAATAGAACACGGTGATCAATCCGGTCCCAGAAAAAGGTATCGGCTATCACCATGAACTCTAACTTCTAATTGTCCGTCAGTTCAAACGTGCACAGTCTTAAGCTATTGCTATCCGGTTTCACTTTACATGATTTACCAATTATTACTTAGTTATGACACACCAACAACATAAGTAACCACATCAACAAATAATCGCAACTTTCTTTTATCTTAGGATTAAATAAATGACCACACAACATTCAGTCCAAGATTAATTGTAACTTTAGTTTAGTCTTTCCTTAACCAATTGTCAAACTACCTTTCATAGCCATAAAATATCAACATACCAAATAAGGCCCACGGTCCTCATAAAGTAGTAAAATACTAAAATGGGAACAATGATCAATCACGATCCACGCTATCGTATATATAATAATCCCCCCATGTGAATTAATAATATTAAGTTCTCAACCAACATGCTTGCATCAATCCTCCATACAAACATAATATAATTCTCAATAATATAAATTCCATACTTAACATATTTGCAATCAAGATCCATCATGCAAAATCCAACATAATAGTAATCATATAGGTTTAACATAGTTCCTATACATGATACTAATTCCATCAATCACATAGGTATGTACGTACCTTCTGTAAAGAAATTGCGAGACCACTTTAACAACTCAAAAGTCGCCAACAGAGAATTCTCCACCTAAAAACAACCAATGTTAATTCATATCAATTCCCCTTGAATTAACAGCAACATTAGAGTACTTCAAACCCTTCCTAAACATATTTAGAACATTCCCCAACATCAAAACTTAACTACTTAACCTCCTTGCATGATTACTACACTAACGGTCACAAATCATCATAAACTCCAATAAACATCCCTTTTTTAAAATTCCAGCAATATGAAATAATTTAAAACTTCACCAAAACCTAATTAACATGCTTAGAATCATAAAAAAATTAACTTTAATAACTTATAATCATCCTACCATGGTTATAAAACTATTAAAACCTTAAAAATTCATGTTTTAATAATTAAAACCCTTATTTTAATCAAATTATATAAACTGAAAATTAATAATTTAATTATGCAAAACATATAATATGAATTTCATAATTAAATCATAAAAACTTTAAATTTAACTCAAGAAAACAAGAATTAAATTATTAAAACATAATTAAAATATTAATTAGTTTTAAGGGTTTAAGAATGAACAAAAAAGAAGAGAGAAAGGGGGCTGGCCGGCGGACAGGGGGCGCGGCAACGAGCAGGTGGTCGTGGAATTGGGCGGTGCGGCTGGCGGCAGCAGGTGGTCATGCGGTGGTCGTGCGGTGGTGGCTGTCGTGAGCAAGCAGAAACCAAGAAGTAAGGAGGAGAGAAAAACAAAAGCAAGGAAGAATGAGAGGGAGAGAATGAAGAGAGAGAACTGACCGGAGGAGGGAGCAACAGCGCAGCAGCAGTATCGGACAGGCTTGGTGGCTGTTGCGGCGGCTGAAGCAAGAAGAGGGAGGAGCAGTTTCTACGTGAAAGAGAGAGGAGGAGGAAATAACATGCGTTTGTGGGTTTGAGTGAGGGAGGAGAGAGAATTATTTGTGTGGTAAATTTTGGGGTTTGGGGGGGTTTATTTACTTTGTGGGCTTTAATAATTGGGCTAGGATTATGATTCCTTTTCCAATGTGAGAGTGTTTGAGTTCAACCCAGATTAGAAGTACTTTTCTAAAATCGAAGTGTTTCTATGCTTCAAATCGTTTTCGAATTATCATTCTAAAAATTATGTTTGATTGCTTGAATCATTAAAATATTTAGAATGTAATTAGATAAAATAAATGTACATTAAGTATATATGTATTTAATACTAAAATTTATAAATTCCATTTAAATATAAATAACTATGCGTTAAAATATATTATTAAAATTTATAAATTTACGGGGGATTACAATCTACCCCTCTTAAAAGAAGTTTCGTCCCGAAACTTGACACGAAAATTCACACATTTTTCAAAAGTTTTTAACTTATTCTTACTGGAGAAGTACTTGTGCCACTCATGTGCACTCTTTTGCCAACATAAAGTTGCTTGTGTTACTCATGAACACCTTTTTCTTATGCGGGGAATCTATTTACTTTGCACCAACATGTATAATTTGCTAAAATAAGCATAACAATGCATAAAAATACCATAAAAATAGGTGAAAAACGCGAATTTCTATCACATTCTACCCTCTTAAAGAAAACGAGTTACGCCCTCGTAACTCACTTCATGGAATAATTCTGGTTATTTCTTCTTCATTTCAGCTTTGGCTTCCCACGTTGCCTCTTCAGACTCGTGGTTCGACCAAAGCACTTTCACGATGTTGACGTCTTTATTGCGTGTACTACGCACTTTCTTATCAAGGATTTCCACAGCCCTTTCCTCATATGTGAGGCTACTATCAATCTTGATTTTCTCATGCTCTAAGACATGACGCTCATCAGGGATATAACGCTTTAGTTGGGAAATGTGAAACACACCGTGCATCTTTTCGAACTCCATTGGAAAAACCAACTTATAGGATACTTTCCCTATTCTCTATAGAATCTCATATGGGCCTACATATTTGGCACTTGGCTTTCCCATTTTCCCAAATCTCATAACTTTTTTAGTTTGTGATACTTTCAAGAACACTTTATCACATACTGCAAACTCATCATCTCTCCTCTTCAAATCTGCTTAGCTCTTTTGCATATCTTGGGCAGCCTGAATTCTAGCCTAAATCATCTTCACATTCTTGACGGTCTCCTCGATGAATTATGTTCCCAATCCTATGTTCTCACTGAAATCATTCCAGCAAGTGGGACTTCTACACTTCCTTCCATATAATGCCTCAAAAGGTGTCATATTAATGCTCGCATGATAACTATTGTTGTATGAAAATTCAATCAAGTCTAGATGGACTTCCCAACTACCCTTAAAGTCAATGGCATAAGCTCTCAAAATATCTTTCATTGTTTGGCTAGTCCTCTTAGTTTGTCCATCGGTCGCAGGGTGGATGGTAGTACTCATTTTCAATATTGTCCCAAGATTCAACTAGACCTTTTGCCAAAATTTTGAGAGGAATCTCGAATCACGGTCTGAAATAATATCGGTTGGGACCCCATGCAACCTCACTACATGCTTATTGTATGTCTTCGCAAGCTGCTTCTTCTTCCATGTCTCTTTAATCAGAATAAGCACGGCCGACTTCGTCAGACGGCCCACAATAACCCAAATAGTATCATTTTCGTTCCTTGATTTAGGCAAAGTAGTAACAAAATCCATTGAAATGGAATCCCACTTCCATCGAGGAACTTATAAGGGTTGAACTTTTTCCATGGGTCTCTTGTGATCTATCTTGACTTTCTGAAAGGTTAGGCATTTAGACACAAATTCGGCAACCTCACGCTTCATATTTGGCCACCAATAGATCTTCTTAAGGTCCTTTTACAACTTGTCACCCCCAAGGTGCACGGAATATGGAGTATTATGCCCTTCATCCATAAGACGTCTCTTAAGCTCCTCACATTTTTGTGGTACACACCACCTCCCCTCGAACCTCAAGCTACCATCATCGTGAATCTTGAAACCAACTTCCTTTTCTTGAACCATCTTTTCCTTGATCTTCTCTAGATGTTCATCCCCAACTTGACTCTCTTTGATCTTGTCGAATATGGACAACCCCAATAATAACACACTCAGTCTTGCCTTGATCTCCCCAGGGTTTACTATTTCAAGGCTAAGTCTTTGCATATCCCGACACAGCTCCTCAGAGACTACCAAGACATTCATACTATGGCTCGATTTCCTACTCAATGCATCAGCAACCACATTTGCTTTCCCTTCATGATGTTGGATGTTTAGATCATAATCCTTAATCAAATCTAACCACCTTCTCGGTCTCATATTGAGATCTTTTGGGTGAAAATGTACTTCATACTTTTATGGTCGGTAAAGATCTTACATGTTGCCCCATAAAGGTAATGTCTCCAAATCTTCAAAGCGAACACAATATCAGCTAGCTCTAGGTCATGGGTAGGGTAATTAGCCTCATAAGGTTTCAATTGATGCGACGCATATGCAATCACCTTCCCATTTTTCCGCAACACACATCCCAAACCATTCTTTGAGGCATTAATATACACCTCAAACCCCTCATTCTCATCAGGCAGTGTCAAACAAGTGCGGAGGTTAAACGCTCTTTTAAGATCTGGAAAGCTTCCTCACATTTCTCACTCCACTCAAATTTTGACTCCTTCTTCATCAGATTGGTCATTGGTCTTGATATAATCGAAAAATCCCTCACAAATCTCCTATAATAGCCAGTTCGGCCTAGGAAACTTCGGATATAGGACACATTCTTTGAAGTAGGCCACTCACTCACAGCTTGGATCTTAGCATGATCTACAGAGACTCCTTCCTTTGACACATAGTGACCCAAAAATGCTACTTTCTCCAAACGACACTACTATAAAAACGAGCAAAGAGACCCTTGAGAAAGACCCTTTAGATGACATAACGGGTCTCTTTAATAAAAGAGATCTAATATTAGAGATAACGGGTCTCTTATATACACTAGGGTCCACAAATCACCCAAAATGTAATAGGAAAGAGACCTTCTAAATAAATAAGCGGATCTCTTATATATATCGGGGGTCCACAAACCAATAAAATAGGATAGAGAAGAGAGCCTCTAAATAAGTCCAAGGGTCTCTTATGTGTAGTAGGGTCCACAAACTACAAAAAGTATGATAAAGAAAGAGACCCCTTAATACCCTTAATTGTGACCACGAATCTTTTTCTTTCATTCGATTAATACATTTGTTTATTCGTCTTCTATTTTTCCATTCTCTTCCTTCAGTTTCCATCAAAAAAATTCGTGTAGTCTCCGCCTTTCTTTCTCTCCACTCACTGGCTCTCTGTTTTTTTTTCTCTCTACGCCGCCACCCTCACAGCCATCAACTTCCTCCTCCGTCACCATACCGAGTTGGTCACTGTCACAATATTCAATCTTCAATCTATATTAGGGTTGTAGATCCCTAATTCGGAGAAAAACTAGTTCTTTTAAGGATACTTTATTTCTAAAAGGTCGGTGGAAGGAAGTTACTGAGAGTAATATCAACCCCCACAAGGCACCTCAGGTATTCTGATCTCATCTTTTTGATGTTTTAATTTATTTGCATTTCTTGGTATATATGTTAATTAGTGTTCAGATTTGTCTTTGTTTGTGTTGGTTTGATATGATTTATGTTTTTTTGCTGGAATTGTTTGAAATTGATGCTCTATTTTAAGCTATTCACTAGTAGAAAAAACCCTTATTGCAGCGGGCTTTTAGACCCCTGTTGCAGCGTACATCGTATGCTGCGACTGGGGGACCTGCAACAAGTCTGAACTTGTTGCAGCGTACAATGTTCGCTGCAAAAAGTGGTTTTTTGCAGCGTACATATGTATATACGCTGCAACAAGTGTCAAAAAATTGGCAAAAATTTGGACTTGTTGCAACGTACATACATATGTACGCTGCAAAAGACTCAACTTTTTGCAGCGTACATTTATTTGTACGCTGCAACAAGTCAGGAATTTTTTGAAATTTTTTTCCCTTGTTGCAGCGTACAATATATATGTACGCTGCAACAAAGAACTTTTGGCGGGAAAATTCTAATTTTGTTTAGGGATACCTAGAGTGCCTTGCACCAAATATAGAAACCTGCCAAAACAATAATAGAATAACGCAACTTGTATAACAAATATAAAAACAACAATTGGAGTTTTGTATATATCCCAAAACCAAAAGTGCACATACCGATACATTTAAATATATTAACGTTCCAATTTCAACGTACGCATACATTTTAACATAAAAGATTGTTCTATAACATCTAAACCAACTCGATCAAGCGCCCTCAGGTCAATAATAAATACTTGGTGGTAAAAAACTTCGCCCATTGCTCACGAACCACATCAATTTCCTCACTAGCATAAGGCGCAGTCCTCGGAGTATAGACCTTACAAAAACAAAAATTTGATGGAGCATTAGATCGATTAAATGCAAATGAAATGTCACATTTTAACATTCAAGCAACTAATGACAATGTATTAATAGTCTAGAATACGAATCAATTAGTTACTTACCTCATCTAGCCGACCTTCATAGTCATGTTGTAACGTGACTATCTCTAACATGAACTTCATAACGTAATAGCCACACTCAGTTCCGCCGATTTGTTGAGCACACTGAATAAGAAACATAATACTTTATCTTGCAAGGCCAATAGTTAATAAAAACAAAGCAAAAAGCTAATTAAGAAACATGTTATACCTCTATATGAATGGGTTTACACGACTTAAAACTCGTTTTATTCGGACAATTCCCACCATTGCACTTGTACACTTGGTATGCCCTAGAAAATTAACGAAACACGGGTACTTATGAATATGATTTTGGCTTAGGTTTCTTAAAGACTAATGTAATTTGTAAGCAAAAGAACTTACAAACTCAAGATTCCCCATGCATAATCTGTTCGACGTGGATCTCTAGCAGAATCGAAAATATATACATAACCTCTACGTAGGTCCATCACGTATAAATTCCAATGATTTCTGTATAATTTATAAATGATATAGTAAATATTTAATAACAATAATAATAATAATTGGTAAATAAAGCTCATTATTATTTGCCAAAAAAATAATAATAATAATTAATATTATATATGAAACTTATATAACACACTTACTCTTGATTATATGGGATTAAAAACCAATTAGTTAGGTTAGGATTACCCATCTTCTCCTTTTTAATTTCAGCTTGGAATTTTTTTTTCAAATACATTGTTGGCGCTCCAGGGTCGGCCTTGATTCTAGTGCTTGACATAATCTCGGGACAAATGAACGAAATCCGAGGCATTTCAAATGATTTGGCATGATCGTGCAATAAACACCTACAAAATAAACAAGATTACACTATTAAGATCGATAAAGAGAAAAAACTTCAAAGAAATAATAGTTATATTAACAACAATAAAACATTTAATTACAATATGTAGACTTGGATCGCTGAAATGTTTAAGCACGCCCCGCGAAGGAACTCTCCTATATCAGACGCAGTTATGTATGTTTCTTGATCAAAATCTGAGTGCCAAGCTGAGGCCGCCAATGGGATGGTAGTATTATCATATATATCATCAGGCGCCGAAGTCATGATAAACTGCAAGTATTTGCATGACGGGCCAAGACCTTGAATTGCATCGTATACAAGTCCCGCTTTCTTGCTTTTGATGTTTGATTCTTGTGTTTTACGATCACAACTACCCACCACCTCTTAGTTGGACTTAGGCTTAGAATTCGACTTCTTTGGATGCGAAAATTCCTATAACAATAGTCAATTAGCATTAGTCATGTAATAAGAATCAAATGAGTCCTTAGGTTCTTTAGTTCAAAGTTGGGAGCGAAAATGTCATTTTAGCTCTATATATGACCTATAGCAACCCAACGAACCTTAAATGTGCATAAATAGGTTCGAATGAGATTTAGAAACTTAAAACTATGCATATTAGTCGTGTAATAAGAATCAAATGAGTCCTTAGGTTCTTCAGTTCAAAGTTGGGAACGGAAATGTCATTTTAGCTCTATATATGACCTATAACGACCCAACGAGCCTTAAATGTGCATAATAGGTTGTAATGAGTTTTAGAAACTTAAAAATATGCATATTAGTCATGTAATAAGAATCAAATGAGTCCTTAGGTTCTTTAGTTCAAAGTTGGGAGCGAAAATGACATTTTAGCTCTATATATGACCTATAACGACCCAACGAGCCTTAAATGTGCATAAATAGGTTGGAATGAGTTTTAGAAACTTAAAACTATGCATATTAGTCATGTAATAAGAATCAAATGAGTCCTTAGGTTCTTCAGTTCAAAGTTGGGAGCGAAAATGTCATTTTAGCTCTATATATGACCTATAACGACCCAACGAGCCTTAAATGTGCATAAATAGGTTGGAATGAGTTTTAGAAACTTAAAACTATGCATATTAGTCATGTAATAAGAATAAAATGAGTCATTAGGTTCTTTAGTTCAAAGTTGGGAGCGAAAATGTCATTTTAGCTCTATATATGACCTATAACGACCCAACGAACCTTAAATGTGCATAAATAGGTTCGAATGAGTTTTAGAAACTTAAAACTATGCATATTAGTCGTGTAATAAGAACCAAATGAGTCCTTAGGTTCTTTAGTTCAAAGTTGGGAGCGAAAATGTCATTTTAGCTCTATATATGACCTATAACGACCCAACGAGCCATAAATGTGCATAAATAGGTTCGAATGAGTTTTAGAAACTTAAAACTATGCATATTAGTCGTGTAATAAGAATCAAATGACTCCTTAGGTTCTTTAGTTCAAAGTTGGGAGCGAAAATGTCATTTTAGCTCTATATATGACCTATAACGACCCAACGAGCCATAAATGTGCATAAATAGGTTCGAATGAGTTTTAGAAACTTAAAACTATGCATATTAGTCGTGTAATAAGAATCAAATGAGTCCTTAGGTTCTTTAGTTCAAAGTTGGGAGCGAAAATGTCATTTTAGCTCTATATATGACCTATAACGACCCAACGAGCCATAAATGTGCATAAATATGTTCGAATGAGTTTTAGAAACTTAAAACTATGCATATTAGTCGTGTAATAAGAATCAAATGAGTCATTAGGTTCTTTAGTTCAAAGTTGGGAGCGAAAATGTCATTTTAGCTCTATATATGACCTATAACGACCCAACGAGCCATAAATGTGCATAAATAGGTTCGAATGAGTTTTAGAAACTTAAAACTATGCATATTAGTCGTGTAATAAGAATCAAATGAGTCCTTAGGTTCTTTAGTTCAAAGTTGGGAGCGAAAATGTCATTTTAGCTCTATATATGACCTATAACGACCCAACGAGCCATAAATGTGCATAAATAGGTTCGAATGAGTTTTAGAAACTTAAAACTATGCATATTAGTCGTGTAATAAGAATCAAATGAGTCCTTAGGTTCTTTAGTTCAAAGTTGGGAGCGAAAATGTCATTTTAGCTCTATATATGACCTATAACGACCCAACGAGCCATAAATGTGCATAAATAGGTTCGAATGAGTTTTAGAAACTTAAAACTATGCATATTAGTCGTGTAATAAGAATCGAATGAGTCCTTAGGTTCTTTAGTTCAAAGTTGGGAGCGAAAATGTCATTTTAGCTCTATATATGACCTATAACGACCCAACGAGCCATAAATGTGCATAAATAGGTTCGAATGAGTTTTAGAAACTTAAAACTATGCATATTAGTCGTGTAATAAGAATCAAATGAGTCCTTAGGTTCTTTAGTTCAAAGTTGGGAGCGAAAATGTCATTTTAGCTCTATATATGACCTATAACGACCAAACGAGCCATAAATGTGCATAAATAGGTTCGAATGAGTTTTAGAAACTTAAAACTATGCATATTAGTCGTGTAATAAGAATCAAATGAGTCCTTAGGTTCTTTAGTTCAAAGTTGGGAGCGAAAATGTCATTTTAGCTCTATATATGACCTATAACGACCCAACGAGCCATAAATGTGCATAAATAGGTTGGAATGAGTTTTAGAAACTTAAAACTATGCATATTAGTCGTGTAATAAGAATCAAATGAGTCCTTAGGTTCTTTAGTTCAAAGTTGGGAGCGAAAATGTCATTTTAGCTCTATATATGACCTATAACAACCCAACGAACCTTAAATGTGCATAAATAGGTTCGAATGAGATTTAAAAACTTAAAACTATGCATATTAGTCGTGTAATAAGAATCAAATGAGTCCCTAGGTTCTTTAGTTCAAAGTTGGGAGCGGAAATGTCATTTTAGCTCTATATATGACCTATAACGACCCAACGAGCCATAAATGTGCATAAATAGGTTCGAATGAGTTTTAGAAACTTAAAACTATGCATATTAGTCGTGTAATAAGAATCAAATGAGTCCTTAGGTTCTTTAGTTCAAAGTATGGAGCGGAAATGTCATTTTAGCTCTATATATGACCTATAACGACCCAACGAGCCTTTAATGTGCATAAATAGGTTGGAATGAGTTTTAGAAACTTAAAACTATGCATATTAGTCATGTAATAAGAATCAAATGAGTCCTTAGGTTCTTTAGTTCAAAGTTGGGAGCGGAAATGTCATTTTAGCTCTATATATGACCTATAACGACCCAACGAGCCTTAAATGCGCATAAATATGTTCGAATGAGTTTTAGAAACTTAAAACTATGCATATTAGTCATGTAATAAGAATCAAATGAGTCCTTAGGTTCTTTAGTTCAAAGCTGGGAGCGAAAATGTCATTTTAGCTCTATATATGACCTATAACGACCCAACGAGCCATAAATGTGCATAAATAGGTTCGAATGAGTTTTAGAAACTTAAAACTATGCATATTAGTCGTGTAATAAGAATCAAATGAGTCCTTAGGTTCTTTAGTTCAAAGTTGGGAGCGGAAATGTTATTTTAGGTTCGAATGAGTTTTAGAGGGTTTACCTTGGATGCTAAGTCTGTTGTCTTCTTTTGGGCCGCTAATACCGTTGTCTTTTTCTTGGAGCTACCATCCCTCTCTTTAGAAACATTAGACTTGGACTTCTTTTTAGGAGGTGAAGTACAATCCTTTAAAATTCAACAAAAATAAGAGTAGGTAAGATGTCGAATGTGCTTGCGTGAACATATACATTCTAAACAATAAAACATATATACCTCGCCGTCTTCGAAAATCACTAAGTGTATGGGCCATTGCACAAAACTACCCAGAGCACCGCCTAAGTTAGTGAAACCATCTCCCGTAGGTACCTGAAGAATATCATCAACATGTCCGTCGTAAACAAAATCAACTTGGACTTTATAGTGACCAGGCTTCATCGATGTAAAATGTTGGGCCAATGCACCATCTGAGGGTTGTACCATACCATCCGCCACGACAATGTTGTTGCCTGAAACTTTATCCTCAAGGGCAAGACGACACGGAGTCCTTTCCTTCATAAACAAAGGTTTCAATGCAACTTTGTAAGTGATACAGATTATTAAGTAAATGTCAACTAAAAACATAAAAGGATCAAGCAACTATGTTAAAAAAGAGTGACTACGTCGTACCTTTAGCTCGTGTGGTTGCGGCACTAAGATGTGACGAGTGGTTCTTGTAGCACTAACATCAAGGTCAACTCTAGCAGAATCATTTAAGTGGAGGTCATCAAGTATCGGGGTAGAAATGGAGTTTAGTTGTCCTGTTTTTAACAAGGTGCTTAGTTGCTTTTGGAGGGCCTCTGCCACCCTTTTCTCTACCCTTTTCTCTAATTCACCTTCAAACTCCTTTTTCACAGAAGCTCTGATTGATTTGTAATTTTCTGATGAAGCTTCACCATGGTCACGTCTACTATGTCGATTACACGGACCGAAAGCCTTTTTGATACCAACCATGCCACCTGTTCCCTTGACACGCCCACGATGATCTTTTTTCCTATAGCTTTAGTGAGGGCATCCTCACCCTGTTCGAAAGAAAGATTTCCTTTTTCCTCTTCTGCGATGTACTCTAACTGCCAATTAGGAAAGTAAAATTACTTTATATTCTCTAATCAAAGCAAGTAAATATTAATTAATTATCACTACTTACAGCTTTTGTTGCGATTTCAACAACTTCTGTATCGTTCGGGTCAATTTCCCACTTTCCCTCTTTATTTTGTACTTGATGGGCCAAAATCCACTCCTTTGATCTGTATTTTCTAACTCTATCAACATTTGAGGTCACTGATGAGTTCACCGAGGAGCTACTCCAGATAGGTAAAGCTGCATCTGGTGGAAGTCGTCCATCTTTTATCCAATCTAGTCGCTTTCTATTATAACCTTTTGGCCGGTGCGATGTGGGTTCTTGTTGCATGATGCACTTTTCCTCGCCTTTTCACTACGAAGCTGTCAAAGACAACATAAAAAGATGGACTT
The DNA here is from genome assembly GCF_020520425.1 of Spinacia oleracea. Classification (NCBI taxonomy): domain Eukaryota; kingdom Viridiplantae; phylum Streptophyta; class Magnoliopsida; order Caryophyllales; family Amaranthaceae; genus Spinacia; species Spinacia oleracea. Next base: position 58,272,872 of record NC_079489.1, on the reverse strand, counting down.
AAATGTTTTTTCTGATAACTTTTTGTCCTAGAACCAATGTCAGTTTGCTACATGAAAAACTCTTTAAGGACAAGTTAAAGAAATATTATCATTACCAATGACTATGGCAGGAAATAATGTTTAACAAAAGTCTTCCAATCATCCTCTGTGATATGGTTGTAGACATCCCAAGGCATCTTGTTTGTTTGACTTTTTGGCTTATTTTCCTTCATAGTTATCCATCGGCGCACCAACTTGCTCTTGAAACAACTAAATCGTTTCGCCACACAAGAATGAAAATATTTCTCCCTCGAATGATTAGAATCATCAGTAATGTGGAACATAAGCTGTTAATAATTAAAAAAAGTTAGATTATAAAAATAGTATTTAAATCAAATTAAATAATTTTAAAAATATACAAATCAAGTTAATATCCAATGCTTACCTTAGTCTCCTCCCAAAACCCCTTCTTGGTTTGCTCATCTACCTTTGGATATAATGGGACGTTAATATTAATTCTAGTGGCACAACTCCCAACTTGCTTCCCGTATTCATGAGACCATTGTCCATCGGGGACATTATATACATTATACTCAAGGAACATAGGCTTAGCGACTTTAACACCTTTTGACGGACCACGGCCTTTAATGGTCTTTGTAATCGTACTAACATCTTGTGATTCGTCACCCGTTGTGGGAGTCTTGCCACCTTCTGATTCATGCCTAACAACAATTTGGTTTTCATTCATCGTACCTATGTTGTTCCTGCATCAAGTAAAACATACAGAAGGGTGGTTACAAAATGTGCGCGCAGCAGCAAATCAGTGCACTAGCATACAGAAGGATATCAGATCAGTGCAGATATCACAGATCAGTGCTATCAGGGTGAGGTGATCAAAAATGTACCGAACAGATACAGATCATTGCAGATCAGATCAGCACAGATCAGTGCAGATCAGATCAGTACAGATCTGATCAGCACAGATCTGATCTTCACTGATCTATGCTGATCTGATCAGCACAGATCTGATCTGCACTGATCTGTGCTGATCTGGTCTGCACTGATCTGTGCAGATCAGATCAGCACTGATCTGTGCTAATCTGATCTGCACTGATATGTGCTGATCTGATCTTCAATGTTCTTTGTCATTCTTGGTGTGTTTGTTGAGGCAATATGAGAATGCCGGGCAGCTAACTCATTCTATAAACAAGTTCTATTAATCTAGTATAGTACGGAGTAGTATGTAAGTTAGATCGTAAAATGAAATTACTTGATTGAGTTTCACTTAAACTCAAGCAACAATGATTAAGAAACTTAATGAGGAAATCTGACAATCTCACTTCTCTTATATCATGAAATCATATACTCATATGAGATAAGTCTAGAAAACACCATTTTCCGAACATTCATTACTGCATTACAGTTCAGGAACTACTGTTTCATTTACTCTGTATGAGCTTTGAAGTTTTATAGAGGGAAAGATATGAAGACTAAATCACAGAACTGCAAACTAAGATAGCACGCGTTCTCTTATAGTCTTACTAACTTACTTATACCAGCTTGAAAAATTAGAATATATACAGCTAAAAGTCTAAAACTGACTAGAACTCTGTACAAACCTTAATTCTTCAAAGTTTAAACTCTATATTCTGTGCTGAGTTCTTCAAGTCGAGGAGTCTAATATGTTTCACTGTTGAAGAGAGTTTTAGCATGACTTAAAATTGTTGTTATATGTCATAACTTCCCCGGTACATTTCTGCATTACTCTTCCCTTTACAATCATCTAAAAACAGAATGGTGTATGCAGGAAGGTGATGATGAAGCAGATTTTGCGAAATGCACTCAGGTTTTCCTTCTTTTATTTACTTAGGTCTCACAGATTATTTGAAATAAATTTCTGTGTGTTCTTACTTCTTCCATTATCTCTGTTCATCAGGAGTATGATGACTATGATGACTCAGAAGACGAAGAACCTTTCACATTAGAGACTTGTTTGGTCGTTGTGGTTCATATTTATGCTAAAATGAGGCATTTTCGCTCCCAACTATGAACTAAAGAACCTAAGAACTCATTTTTAGGCTATTATGACACTTTCGCTCCCAACTTTGAACTAACAAACCTAAACACTCATTTTAATCATTTTAAATGATTAATATGATTAGTTTTAACTTTCCTAGACTCAATCCAATCAATTTATGCCATTTGAGACTTGCTTGGTCGTTATGGTTCATATTTATGCTAAAATGAGACATTTTCGCTCCCAACTTTGAACTAACGAACCTAAGAACTCATTTCAATCTAATTACACGGTCCATATGATTGGTTTTAACTTTCCTAGACTCAATCCAATCAATTTATGCACATTTGAGACTTGTTTGGTAGTTATGGTTCATATTTATGCTAAAATGAGGCATTTTCGCTCCTAACTATGAACTAACGAACCTAAGGACTCATTTTAACCTTTTAAATGATTAATATGATTAATTTTAACTTTCCAAGACTCGATTCGATCTATTTATTCACATTAGAGACTTGTTTGGTCGTTGTGGTTCATATTTATGCTAAAATGAGGCATTTTCGCTCCCAACTATGAACTAAAGAACCTAAGAACTCATTTTTAGGCTAATATGACACTTTCGCTCCCAACTTTGAACTAACAAACCTAAACACTTATTTTAATCCTTTTAAATGATTAATATGATTAGTTTTAACTTTCCTAGACTCAATCCAATCAATTTATGCCATTTGAGACTTGTTTGGTCCTTATGGTTCATATTTATGCTAAAATGAGACATTTTCGCTCCCAACTTTGAACTAACGAACCTAAGAACTCATTTCAATCTAATTACACGGTCCATATGATTGGTTTTAACTTTCCTAGACTCAATCCAATCAATTTATGCACATTTGAGACTTGTTTGGTAGTTATGGTTCATATTTATGCTAAAATGAGACATTTTCGCTCCCAACTTTGAACTAACGAACCTAAGAACTCATTTCAATCTAATTACACGGGCCATATGATTGGTTTTAACTTTCCTAGACTCAATCCAATCAATTTATGCACATTTGAGACTTGTTTGGTAGTTATGGTTCATATTTATGCTAAAATGAGGCATTTTCGCTCCCAACTATGAACTAACGAACCTAAGGACTCATTTTAACCTTTTAAATGATTAATATGATTAATTTTAACTTTCCAAGACTCGATCCGATCTATTTATTCACATTAGAGACTTGTTTGGTCGTTGTGGTTCATATTTATGCTAAAATGAGGCATTTTCGCTCCCAACTATGAACTAAAGAACCTAAGAACTCATTTTTAGGCTAATATGACACTTTCGCTCCCAACTTTGAACTAACAAACCTAAACACTCATTTTAATCCTTTTAAATGATTAATATGATTAGTTTTAACTTTCCTAGACTCAATCCAATCAATTTATGCCATTTGAGACTTGTTTGGTCGTTATGGTTCATATTTATGCTAAAATGAGACATTTTCGCTCCCAACTTTGAACTAACGAACCTAAGAACTCATTTCAATCTAATTACACGGTACATATGATTGGTTTTAACTTTCCTAGACTCAATCCAATCAATTTATGCACATTTGAGACTTGTTTGGTAGTTATTGTTCATATTTATGCTAAAATGAGGCATTTTCGCTCCCAACTATGAACTAACGAACCTAAGGACTCATTTTAACCGAAAATAAAAATTGAACAAACCATAATTACTTGTTGTGGCAAGGAGAGTAACGCCGAGCAACCACCGGAACCAGGACGCGACGGGGGGACGCTGAACCCCCGGCCGACCAAGATTATCGACCTTTCAGGGACTGAGTAGGCGCGCGAGAACAGAACGGGATGGGGGAGATGAGGCGAGAACACAGACACACCGACAAAGACAGCGACGCAGGGCTGAGCAACGCCTGAGTTTGACGGCGACGCATGGCTGAGTTCGACGGCTGAGTTCGAAGGCCAGATGCTTGGATATTTGTTTAAGGGAAAAAGCTTGGAGAGAAGGAGTACGTACGTTGAGCGCGGTTTCAAAATTTTGTTTAAGGGAAAAAGCTATTGACGTACGTTATTGCAGCAAAATTTTTTGAAACGCAGACTTGTTGCAGGGGGCAATAGCATGTACGCTGCGATAACGTCGGGATGTTGCTGCGGGCTTTTATTTTGTACGCTGCAACATACACTTTTGCTGCGAACAATTAAAATGTACGTTGCGATAACCCTTTAAAGGGTTTGATCCGCGTTGACCGACTGGTTGTTGAAGCGTATTAATACATGTACGCTGCAACAAGGGGGCTACAACAGGGGTTTTTTCTACTAGAGATTGTTACTGTTGTGAAATGATTTGGAAGTTTTTGGCTGAATTGGTAACTTGTGGTACGGTGTTAATGTTTGACATTACGTTAGTCGAATTGATGCGCTTATCATATAAAATAAAAAGCCAAGATATTGTGCGTCAATTTGCTCCCCTCACATTAGAATTAGATACCGTATAGTATTCTTATTATTCACTCCTTAATTTGTCTGTCTTTAATAAGTTCCTTTCTTTTCTAGGTTTTGTTAATTTTGTCGATAATTAATTACTAGGTTGGTGATTTTGAGTATGTGAATGCTGGTAGTCTGGTAGTACATTCTGTTTTTCGGAGAGAGCTATGGCTATAATATCAATTCCTTAAAAAAAAGATTGTTCGATGTGAGATTTTGGATCCTTTAACTCTATCCTCATGGTATGTTCTTTTGTATTAAATCATTGGTATTACTGTTCTGATCATATATCTACACTTGTTTTATTCGTTGTTCGATCTATATCTGGTGGTTACAAAAGGTATTGAGGATAAGGTTTCCAACAACAGGTATTGCGGGAGGGTATTGAGGATAAGGCAGTTATCCTATATGATAGAATATCGAATATAGTAGAGTTATGTTATAACTAGGCTATATGATATAAGATAGAAGTCTATATGAATTAGGAAACCTATGAAGAGTAGGAGATCTAGTTTGTATTATAAATAGAGGCGTATGCCCACGTATAACAGAACACAATACAAAACACAATATTATATTTTCCCTATTAATATATTTTAACAAAAGGACCTTTCGTGCCTCGCGTTGTAATTTTCTCAAAGCCATTTTAAATGAACTTTTGGAAATCTTTCACTCTGTTGTTGGTAACTTATTATCCATCTGCATAATATTGGTACTGAATTGAAAGGTAATGGTCTTTTTGATAGTCAAATTATAGGCCGTTACAGGGGGCCTTTTATCAAAATGGCTTTTTTTACAAATTTATTTACCAAAATAACTACTTTTGAATTCAATTTTCCAAACTAGTTACTATTTTGATTTTGAAGTAAAAATCAATGAATTGGTTTGATTTTTTTTAATTGTGAACCGGTTTGGTTTTTTTTTAATAGTGAACCGGTTTGAGTTTTTTTTAATTGTGAACCAGTTTGGGTTTTTTTTAATTGTGAACTACTGAACCGGTTTGGTTTGAGTTTTTTGTTTTTTAGAATAGGTGATTTTGTTTAATAATACAAGTTATTTTTCATTAATAATAAAGTAATTATTATTTGGTTTGTAATTTATGTTTTGGGTTGATTTTATTTGAGAATACTTTACGGCTAGTAGCAAAAATTACTTGTTTTTTAGTCCAAACTCATAATTGAGTCGGACTCCGCAATCGCGGTAAAGTGGTGTAACGAGATTAATGGTGGACCGCGGAACCTCAACTTCATCACTATCTATATTCGGGGCGCATCGCAGGACGGGGATGGCATTGAAACCATCCACAAAACCAGAAAGGACTCACGAGAGCTGATGATTTCATTAGCTTGGCTGTAACTAAGGGCCAGCGATTTTTGTATTTTGATTATTTTGGTTTGTAAGTCTTAAGACTGATTTGTACTCTGAGCTTTCACAATGATTGGGCAACCGCCCAATTCTATGGCTCCTTCCTACTTAATAAAACAAACCATAGATATATATATATATAAATATATATATAAATATATATATATATATATATATATATATATATATATATATATATAACCCAAACCAAATCGGTTCATTGTTTTTTTTTGCCTCAAAGTCAAAATAGTCGTTTTGGTAAATAAATAGTAGCTAGTTTGGGAAATAGAATTCAAAAGTAGCTATTTTGGTAAATAAAATTATAAAAGTAGTCATTTTGGTAAAAGATCCCGTTACAGGATCCATAAGTTTTGAATGGTGTGTTTGAGAATGCATTATTTCTCGAGGTTTTCAAATTACAAGTTTACTAAATTGTGGAACTGCATTATTCTTTATCTTTTGGTTGTGTTTAGTATTAAAAATAAGATGTTTTGATGAGGGGGTAAAATTCTTTTGGAGCTCATTATCATAGTTGTTGATCTTCTTTTCCGTGATAGTGAAAGACAAGATCTTGTAAGAACATTTTCGGCTTTACCCACACATGATTTCTTGTCCAAGAATTTGATCTCTATTCTGCATTGATAACTTAGGGATGATCCTCTTAGTTTATACAACTTTTATTTTGTTGATTTCAGGTACTCCCCTTTCTTTCGGTTACCAGTCTTCCGTTGGTTTCCTTTCTAACCATTTTTGAAGATAAAGGTGAAAATGAGCATGAGATGAAGATTTAAGCAGCCATGAAATTCAAGGTCTACATCATTTGGAGAGATATTTTTTAATTGGGTTCATATAGGATTAAACAAGATTTGTCCATGTACGTACACAATTTGTAGAAGTAAGTTTTTACATTTGTGATAAATCATAATATAACAATTTGTATTTGTTTGTAGAAGAATTTAGATGTAATGTGTTCATTATGGTTTTTGTAGGTAATGGATGTAGACGTGCCAGCATAGTTTGTGTTTTTTTTTTTTTTTAAATATAAAATTGTTAAAGAGACCCGTTGAGTGACATAGTAGGTCTTTAGTGAGCCATATTTTTAAAAATAACAATAAGGCAAAGAGATCTGTTAGGTGAAAATAGGGGGTCTGAATTTGTTAAATAAAAAATATTAAAAAAAATCAAAGAGATCCCATTTCTTATATATGGGGTCTGAAGTTATTTAACAAAAAGACCCCAAATGTCTAATAACGGGTCTCTTCCCATTCTTAATTTCTTTTGGTATGATTTACATAAGATATCCCATTTTTTTATCTAACAGGTCTCTTGATTCTAACAAACAGACCTCCTCTAGCTGAGGGGGTCTCTTTATCAAAGAGACCTTTGAGATAGAGACCCTCTCTAATAAGGTCTCTTAGGACATTTTAGACGGGTCTTTTTTCCTATTTTTGTAGTAGTGCGAAACTCACACTTAGAGAATTTGGCATACAACTGATTCTTCCTAAGCGTCTCCAATATAACTCTCAAGTGTTCATCAGGCTCTTTTTCACTCTTTGAATAAAATTTATAAATTTACGGGGGATTACATCACTAAATGATCAAACCAACATAGAAAAAACTAGGTCCAAAAAATATTGAGTTTAGAAATTGCCTTCCAAATCAAGCACTTACAAAAATCTTCTAACCTAAGATAGTAGGTTTCAGCCAAAGCGAGGTGCTATTTTAGTATTCCTAGATGGTAAGGTATTGTAACACCCTAATAATTCCTTGCATTTATAAAACCATTTTCCAACTTAAAATAAAGGAATTACTAAAGTATTACCGCCACCGTGATAACGGTTAAGGCTATTACCAGAATTACGCAGCGGAATTAAATGTCAACTAACTTTTAAAAACATAATAAATGTAATATTGAGGCCTCCTACAATTTGGAACCATAATGGCCGAAAATCCCAAACATAAATAGTTCAAACGTTTCAAACATAATTAAAGTATAATTAGATAGTTCAAAATACGAAAACATGCAACTCTCTCGGTCATCCAAAGCCACATGGTTTCCGATCTACCAACCTGCTATTTTATTCTACTCCCCATCAATGCAAGTGCAAATGATAGATATGCATAGGGTCATTAAGGCAAAGGCCATGACCAAAACACACAAAGCACGTAGTCAGCAAAAGCTGAGTACTTACAAGCATAGAGTAAATGAAACTAAAACATGCATCACTCACTAAGTACTAATCAACATGCAAAAGCCAATAATAATAAACCATCACTCGTGAATACAAGACTCGACTCTTGACTCACAATTAATTAGAATAAGCTTCGAACGGGCCAAAAGAAAGTTCCATAAAGGAAAGGTGATGGGAGCCAACCATACACCAAATAATAAATAATAAAATCGGGCCATACCGAGTGTCGGGCCATACCGACGGAATTCCTGCGCATAATATAAATGAAACAACGTCTTGTATCATTAGTAGGAGTACGAGCTTTCCGGCAAGACTCCCCCCATTGTTCATACTCAAGGTATATACGTTCCAAGAGTTTTGAAGCTTGTTCCGGTTGCACTTTACGTTTATTAATATTTTATTAAAGGCGAACTCAAGACTCACCAACATGCACACATACAATTAATAAACAACAACCAAAACAATCTTATTTTAAATGCTTTAGGACTTGTGATCAACAAGGCAAGACACTTGTGAAATCACTACCATGTTCCTCCTCACCAAAGTGAGACTCCACATCATGCACATTAACATGAGGGTTGTGCCCTTACACGAAAAATCCTAATTAATTTCATACATAATATTCCCAACTGAACCCTACATGTGCGGTGGCTTACGTGAGCTAACCCTTCACATGTGGTAAAATAAATAGTACAACGAGGTACGAATAAATGGCTCAAAGTATGCTAGACATCCCGTACAATAGCATACATATAAATAATCCATCCCTTGCATGTGAAATAAACCATACATGCATAAATATTGAACAACGTGATTGACAATGAAATCCATACTCATAATAATTTCAACATGCTTGTTCAACAATTAATCCAATAAATCCAACATCACACATCACATGCTCGTTTACCAAAATAAACATGATTCCACATAATGTAATTCACATCATCTACAATCATGTAATGTCATTGACAAAAAGGCGTGGTCGCCCTAGACTTGTACGTACCTTTAATACTTAAGCGTAGGGGCCACTTTGCAATAACGAGCACTCAACTAGAAATCACCTCCTATCATCAAAATAATGAAACTTAAATTATTTCCATGTTCATTAAATTTCCAGCAACTTTATAAAATTTAAAACCTCATTTAGACTTTAGAATTCAATCGTTTTTCAATAATAAAATCATCTCAATTTGCAAAATCAATCCCTAGTACGAAAACATACTTTTTCCGCCTTTAAAATCAATAAAAATCAACACTTTAAACCTTTATTCAAATCTGAAAATATAATTGATTGTCATAATTAAATTCATCACCTAATTATGCTAATCAATTGACTCATTAGGTCTAGGTTAAAACCCTAACTTGAAAATCCCAACAAAACTAGTTTATTATCATAAAAATCAATGCTTTATTTAATAAACAAATCCGAAAATTCCTCCTTTAATAATTAAAACAAACCTAATGAATCACAACACACAAATCCTCAAACCACGGTATTCATAACCGGTTACCAGCATTTTAATTACTCAAAACAATATTAATAGTATAATTTAAAATACGGAAATTTAAATAGAATAGGTAAGGAAGAAGAGAATTATACCAATCCGGCCTATAGCACGGAACAACCACAAATTAATGTGATTGGGCGAAAAAGAAATTGAAAACGAACACGAACAACACACACACACACACGTCCGTGTGTGTGCGCGCAGCAAGGGGCGACGAGCAGCAACAGGCGCGAGCGAGAGGGGGCGCGCGCGCGCTGGGCGCGAAGGAGAGAGCGAGAGTGTGGGTGCAGCGCTGTGCGCGAGGGCACGAGCGAGAGGGATACGCGCGCTGGGGCGCGAGAGAGCAGAGAGGGACGCGCGCGCTGGGGCGCGAGGGAGCAGGGCAGGGCAGCACGCTAGGTGCGCGAGAGGGACGAGGGAGCAGGGGCGCTGTAGACACCTACTTTTGTCCCCGTTCCCGCAAGGGAAAGGTTCGATGATGAAAGCATAAAAACTCCACTTGACAACGCATCTCCTATAAAATAAACGAATCTCGATTCCCCATTTCATTTCACCCGAAACTTGCTATTTATGGAAACCTGCTAAAAATAGTAACTGCCGTAAAAGGTAGCTTCTAAAAGTGGAAAATCATAAAAGATAGAAACCAGTCAAAATTAGGTGTTGCACTCCAACATAAATCCTAAATGAGATAGAAAACCGCGAGAATCCTATTCCTAATAGGATTCGGAAATAAGAGTTACGTATTAATCAAAATCCTAACGAGCCTAGAGTTCGTAACGGGCCCAGACGCATTCCGTCATGAAATTGATACGCGCTAAAAGACTCGAATTAATCTCAAACTCTACGGATTTTAGGAATCTGAATCTGACTAAACAAAACTGCCCAGATCCTATTTTCAACGCCTGGCTCTGGGCGCCGAAATCTTCGGCGCCCAGGCCTGGGCGCTGAAAGTACCTGGGTACGTCTCTTTTCCTAATTCTTTGCGGATTAGAACTCTGCAATTCTATCTTTCCACGAACTCTTCCCTATAAATAGGCCCCTAGTTTCGACGTGAAACGACACACAATAACACATAATATATTCTGAGTATTGACTCTAAACCCGTAGCCTAAGCCTCTCGCTGCGAAACTGTTCCCGCGTTCTGTCGCAATCGATCCATAAATCGAATAGAACGTATCCTGTCCCATAATTGAGATTCGTTAAATAAAAAGGAGAAATAGCAAAGTCAAAGTGGTTAGTTTTCTGAGAACCGTGACGCACCTCTCAAGGGTGCGTCGTAACGTGTCCCTTTTCGATGATTTAACTGCTTTCCTCGCCCTTTTTATGAACTGTTAAACTAACCTAATTTGATTGTTCTATCACGCCTAACAAATATAATATTTTCGGGAAATCAAATTATCATGCTAGGTCCCTTAATGTTATTTAAATCAGATAATCACGATCGAATTAGTATTATATGTTGCATATTGCTAAAATCAACTCAGATTAGTTTAATAGTTAACGCATGTCCCTTCAATTATTTATGCTGAGCTAGTAAGGATATCCTGCCTCTGGAGTTATCGACGAGCGAATTACTCCTCTCGGTAGTTACAGTCCCCCGAACCCTCAATCTCTACCTTGCGGGTGTATATTGAGAGATCCCCACACCAGGGATCACAAGGGAACCTACGGCCGTCGTGGTCAAACATAATTGCACTCCCTTTATGTCACGATAACCGGGTTTTGTCAGTTTTTCTCATTGTTGTTAAAAATTGCCCAAACATTCATAGACTAATTTGCCAAAGAGTTATACCGGAACACGTGTTCCGCAAACCCGAATGATCGCCACAAAATAAGCGACGCTCGGGATGGCCTGTAACGAATCCCACAAACGCTGTTACGCGTAAAGGACGTTATTAGGCAAGCACGCAAATCGAAGTCGCATAAACAGAAAACAGAAAACGAGAACCAGCCAGGGACGCATTTTCAACGCCCCTGGCTGGGCGCCAAAATTTCTCACGCCCACTGCTAGGCGCTGAAGTTGCTGCTTGGCTTTCTGGTCATGCGCAACAGCCTCGGTGCCCAAGCAAAAAGAAAGTACGTAGCACAAAAAATGTTCATCAAAATAATTGCTACGAGGGCGTAAGAAAAGCACTCGATTTCAAAAGGCGACTCGCGAAAAATTAATAACTCTTTGTGTCGTCGTTAGGCCTCCTACGACGGCAATGCTCGGCACCAAAATCGAACATGCTAACAACTATGAATGTCACACGGGCAAGTGTTTCGAAAATCCAAAGAATGACCAAAATAAAAAAACCCCCAAAAAGTGTACCGACAGAAGAAAGAGCGAAAAGAAAACACCAATTTAGAGAGTCGAAGTCTAGACTAAGTAATGCTTGAAACTTTGGGAACCTAAACTTTAGCTTATCTTATGCCTAGGACTGGTCCTGCCACTTGGTGCCGATCAGGGAATCAACGGCTAGTGCGTCTCGAAGATACATCACCAACACCAGGTTTAGTAACTCCAAGCTCCGTCCGTCGTCCCTCATTTCAAGGATCTCCGCTTCCCCAACCTCGATTCGCACCTCCAAACATGTCCATCGAAGATTTGCGAGACCAGATGGTCCAAATGACCCAACTCATGGGTCAACTGAAAATGGAAAACGAAGCCTTAGCGGCTGCGCAAGCCAAAAATGACCTCGAAAACGAGAAGAGGATTGAAAAAATGGTCCTACAGCAAACCATGGGGAGAAAATACTTCTCCCTCGAGCCTGAACCTTTTTCTGGCAAATTACCAGAAAAGTTCAGTTCATCTGACTTACCAAAGTTCAAGGCCACGGACAACCCCCGTGATCATCTACTAAGCTTTGTGAATACCATGAACTTGAAAGGCGTGGACAAGTCCATGTACCTACCTGCCTTTCCTTTGTCCTTGGAACCTGTGCCGCTCAAATGGTACTATCACCAGGACCCTAAGCTCTTCCCCACTTGGGAAGACTTTGTCAATGTCTTCATCAAGCAGTACTCGTCGAACATGGATTTCCAAGTCACCATGCGCGAGCTGGAAGTTCTCTTCCAAAAGAAAAATGAGGGTTTCAGAACCTACTTTGCTAGATGGAGGGACCAGGCGGCCCAGCTAATCAATAGGCCTCCCGAAACAGAATTGGTCCAAAAATTCATCGACAACTTGGACCCGGCTTACAGACAACACCTTAGGTACCTGGGACTCGACACTTTCAAAAGGGTTTATGATGTGGGAATAAAAATCGAGGACGACCTCGCCAAAACCATACAGAGCAAACCCGCATATAAGACCAACACCTATAATCGGGGTAACACATCCCAAGCCCAAGAAGTCCATGTTGTAGAAGAGGCTCCCGCCCGAAGATACCCTGTAAGATGGGTCCGAGACCGAAACTTTGCCCCACTCGGGTCAACTTTGGTACAAGCCTTTGAAAGACTAACCAATCAAGGAAAGTTGAGACCTATAGGCCCCACCCGTGACCCTCCTGTCAAAAACAAATATTGGGTCGAAGGTACTTACTGCAAATTCCATCAAGGAAATGTGCATGACACTGAAAACTGCTGGAATCTAAAACATACGATCCAGGACATGATAGAGGATGAAGTAATACCTCTCCCTAACGTTGGCAAACCCAACAACAACAAGAGCCCACTCGGCTCTTGTCACATCTCTCTCGACCAACCAGAGAATTTCGACCCCACGGTGTATATTACACCTCAAGGTGCACCACTCGCTGTGGTACCTATGGATCGAATCGAGGGGGAAGTGTGCGGTGTGTGGAACGATGATGCTGAAGATATTTACCTATCTCAAGTCTCGGGCCAGGACCTCTTCACTGAAACTTGGCCCGGGTATGCTCTCATTGACACCACCCCTCATGAGCCCGAGGTCGACAACCTCACCCGATCCGGAAGGATATATCAACCGGATATTCACCCACCTCCTATGGACGACATCCCGGTTAGGCAAACTCCTGAGAACGGGCGGCACGCCACCGTCGCGGAAGTCATTGAAAATCCTCTCCTGAAACAACTGAAAAGAACCAAGGCTGAGATTACCATCTGGGATCTTATGTGTACTTCAAAGGAACATCGCGAAAAGCTTATTCGCTCACTTGACCTCATCTCAGTACCCACAGATATCACACCTGACTCATTGGTTAGCCATGTCACGAGAGATGCCGGAGAAAAGGCCATAGTTTTCACTGATAAAGACTTACCCAAAGAGGGGGGGGGTGCTCACAATAAAGCTCTTTACTTAGTGGTTGGATGCAAAGGACAAAACATCCCCCTAGCGCTCGTAGATAATGGTTCGGCGGTTAATGTCTGCCCATTGCGAACCGCCCATTGCTTGGGGCTAGGAAGCGATGACTTCCAAACCTCCTCACAAGGGGTACGAGCTTATGATAACTCCTGAAGGCCTGTATTGGGAAAAATCAACCTTACCATACAAACTGGGCCTGTGGCACGCACCACGGAGTTTCAAATAATCGACATCAAGCCCACTTTCAACCTCCTCTTGGGGCGACCTTGGCTCCATGACTTAGGAGGTGTGGCTTCAACCTTGCACCAAATGGTTAAACTTAACCATAACGGGGTAATACTAGAAATCCGCGCCCCTCCTCTCGACGTCAGTTTTACTATGGTTGGAACGTTTAAAACTGCAGACGACCTTTATGGGTTTCAAATGGAAGAAACAATCCAGTTCATCGAAGATTATGATCCAGCATTCCTAGACCCGCATGCATCCCGAGTCATCCCTAGGATGCTGTTAGCTCAAGGCTATTTTCCAGGAACCCCATTGGGCATAAGGAAGAAGGAATGCACATTCCATCCTTTTCCCAACAAATCTACTCCCTTTGGCTTAGGTTATGAGCCAACGGAGGAAGATATTGCTGACCGCCTATCCAGGCTACGCCTTAACAAAACTAAACAAACCACCCTCCTTCCCCCATATCAAAGGACCCTTAACGGGATGTTCATTCGGGAAGGAGAAGAACACCCATGCTGTGATTTCCCTGAACCCTTCGTTCAGGATGGCTTGCTAAAACCCGGATTTGAAATTTTCCATGACTGCCACACCTTGGATGAGGCACCCCACCTCACCAAGACTAAAACAGCTGAAATATTGGACAACCAGGCTCTGTGGACATTGTTTAACGAATCGAGGCCTATGGAGGACGAGACTGTGATGACTACCCTAGCTTTACAAGATGAAGGTTTCGATCCAACCCGGTTAATCTCTCCTGCATCAACACTAGAAGAGGTCGAGAACGGATGGGTGAAGACATATCAGTGGGTCAACGCAAAAGGAATAGGATTCAAGATGAGTACCGGTGAAGGACCGAAGTTTTATGAGAATAAACCCCAGGCTTGAGCCATATAGAGCACCATTAGTAAAAAAACGCCTAGTAGTTCTTTAGATTGATAGAAAAAATAATAGAGACTTTAGATGGTCCTAAGGCCCCTTAGAATATGGGTCAGTTTTATTTCAGTGTGTTTTCCTTACTTTCCAAATCAATAAAGGCGTAATATTTCTCCTAAAATTTTTATTCTAACACTAAATAAACACCAAATGTACTTGCAAAATAAAAAAAATAAGGAAGCGGCCCACTCTAGGCCCAACAAACAAAGCCCACTCGGTTTTGAAATAATGCCATGTGAACCAGTTCCCGAAACCCACAAAATAAACCACACTATCCCATCCTCAAAACCTAAAAAGCCAACCAATGTCATCATAAGAGCCAATCCATGCAACCCAAAATCAAAAGGAAATCAAAAATTTAAAACAAATGCAAATGTTACCAAAAAAATAATTTCATAAAACATAGATTCCATCATACCCTTCACTACCAACCTACCTCCAAAGCCTACACAAAGATCTTCATAAGTTCCGCACCCTAACTCCATCTTCAAAACTGTTTTGAGTCACCAATAGAAAAAATTAATCTGGACAAAAATGCGTTTCACGCTAACAGTCAAAAAAGCCTCCAAAACAGCCTCAAAATTAACTTTAACTACAAAGCAAAATATCAAGGCACAAAAAACGAAATAGAAATAAACGCAAGAACATGTGAAGCAAAACGTCAAAAATTGACCGCCCAAGTCATTGTCAGCGCCCAGGGCTGGGCGCCGAAATTTCAGACGCCCCAGCCTGGGCGTTGAAACTCTCTGCCTGCCAAAGGTTTTCTTTTTCGGAAGTGCTCGTCATTTTATCCGCACACAACGGAAAAACAAGGAACACTTGGGGGGTACAGTACGTATCCAAATAGGTTTACCAACAAATTGGTCGAATTTTACGCAACCTATAAAAAAAACGGCAGATGAAAATAAATGGCAAATACTTCACTCATTTGACCGATTAAGTAATATGTTTCCACTTCAGGACATATCTACCGAAATCCGGCATACTAAAACTTATTCTAAAGCTAGAACTACGCGCGACCTGATTCTGACAAGATACTTAGGCAATCCTTACCAAGGATTCGGTCCAAATAATAATAATAAAATTATATTCTTTGTGTAAAAAAGTGTTAGACATATAAACAAAATTGAATGGAAACTAAAAATACGCCTTTATTAAAATATAACAAGAAGGAAAACAAAGTGCTAGAAATAAAAAACAAACACAACTGAAATAAATAAAGGGCACCTACACCCTAGCAAGAACTACACTACTCTAGTTCTTCCGGATCATCAAATAAAGTCTTGTAGAGAGCAATGTTCGCAGGATCCACCCCCATAGTCTTCTGCCCTGCCCCAATATCAATCTCCATAAGAGTCGGCTCCTGGACACTAACTTCCAAAGATGTCAAGGCTTCAGAAACATTCTCGATTATAGCCCGCTCAGCCTCGAAGGCACATGCAATGGTGGGAGAACGACTACTATCATCAACTGGACTAGCCACTGTTTCTACAGGCGGCTGAGCCTTCCTAACCCATACATTGTTCCGGCGACGATCTCCGCGAGAGCTTGCATTTCTTTTAACAACAGCAGGCCCCTTCATGTTAGGCATATTTTTAGGCCTGACACTGGAACGGGGAGAAACTTCCTTTCGCTTTCGATCAGGACGAGCTTTCACAGTCTTAAAACTATAGGTACGAGGTCTGGCAGAATCAGGACCCTCATACTTAACACGAATACGAGGTATCAAAAGCTCAGCCGGCTCCCCATTACGAGCCTCGGTCCTCACATCTTTGTCATCGGAACTCATCCACAACTTATAGTTTGCAGAAAGACCCACAAAGCCATTTGTAGCTACGGCCCAACGCAGGAGACCATCATAATACCTAGCCCACGCTAAGACCCGTGTTTGTGAAAAGGCCGCTACCTTAGGTGGTACCGTATCAGAAAAGGGGATAGTCTGCCTTAAACCATATTGACGCATGACTCAGTAAGGGAAAATATAAATGGGACAAGATATCCCCAATAAAGAAACATAAACCGATACATCAGACCCCCCTGTCATAGTAGTCAAACCCCACCATGGTACCACCCACTTAATAGAACAAATGCCATAAGTAAAAAAGGAGGTCCATTCGGCCTCGTCCTGGCCTTGGTGCAAGTATTTTCGGTTACCCAAAGCTATAGGGCGATAATGTTTAGGATCGGCAGAAGCTTCCAAAAGTCTAAGCCGTTCCGCAAGCCAAATCTGCAAAAACGGGTACGATCGAATCAAAAGAATGAAAAGAAAGAAAAAAGGGTTCCTGGGGCGCAGTTTCAACGCCCAGGACCAGGCGCCGAATATTCCAGCGCCCAGCCCTGGGCGCTGAAACTAAGCCCCGGGCAAAAAGAAATATATAAAAGTGGCGTATGTGTGCGCAAAGAAAAAAATAGATTACCTGCAGTAATAGGGGGCTTCCCTTAAAAATTTCGGATTTGGCATCCTTCTTCAGCTCATCCGCACTCAGCAAAGTCTCAGCAACAACCAACGGCATAATAGAATAGCAACTTTCCATCTGGCTAATCAAGGGGATCAGCCTTATGTCACCGAACTCACCATTATTATTCGACAGCAAATAATGATTCAACAAGCAAAATACAAGGGCTCGAATGTTCAATTTTTGTTCGGTCATATTCTTACTAGGCCTAAAATGATGTTTTACGAGTTTTGCCAAGTTAACCTTTTCGTCTACAACAAGTTCAGCAAACATGTTATCATCTAGCCCTAGGAAAGCCCTTATGGTTGTTTTACCCTCTTCAATAGTGCCAGGGGTAACAGGAGTAGCATTAGTAGGATAACCAAGGATCGCAGCAAATTCATCAGGCAAAGGACATATTTCATTGCCCCGAAAGGAAAAAACATGATGATCGGAGTCCCAAAAGTTTAGGGCAGCATGCAGAAAATTATAATCAATATTTATTTGTTGTAAACCTAAAAGTGCCTCTAAGTGGTATTCTTTTAACAAAGCCTTTTCTGTGGGAGTAAGGGCTCGTAACCAACGCCTAACAGTCCGTTGGAGTGAGAAAGTAGGGATCGACATGGCAAAAGCAGTAAATAATTAGAGCACAGCAAAAGGAGAGAAAGAATTTGAGAATGGTGGAAAATAAGTACGTCCCTAGCCCCTATATATAGCTGAACGCACCCAATAACATCCTGATCCCATTCGGAAACGTGTTTAGAAATCCGAAAATCAAATATTACCAGGAAAGAACTTTCAGCGCCCACCTCTGGGCGCCGAAATTTTTAACGCCTGAGCTTGGGCGCTGAAAATGCAGCCCAAGGCCCAGATTTCACAAAACACGGAATAGGAAAGGACTTAAGACCGTGTTGCTAAAACACGAGGCCCTATTACAAGTAAGATCAAGCCCAAAGCACCTTTAGTTCCCAAATAAGCAAAAAATAATAATAACATTGAAACTTGGTCGAAACTTAGACTCGTCTCAGAAAACGCTCATGTACGCTTTTCAAAAAAAAAAGCAAGTTAAATATCATGGTCATTCTTCGAAACACCAAAAAAATGTGTCGTCAAGTCATTGGTTTTCCAAATAGAAAATGTCTGTCTGTCAAAGGGATAATCAGGGCCAAGCCAAAATCGGATGTCGCCTGAAAACTAAAGTCGCACTCCA
This sequence comes from Spinacia oleracea, assembly GCF_020520425.1. Lineage (NCBI taxonomy): Eukaryota > Viridiplantae > Streptophyta > Magnoliopsida > Caryophyllales > Amaranthaceae > Spinacia > Spinacia oleracea. The sequence goes on along the minus strand of NC_079489.1, from coordinate 58,254,251 downwards.
CGGCTTCACTAAAATAGCACACTACTGTAGGAGGTCGCTCGCACATACGAGCGTGACCCCAAACATGATTACAAGATGCGAAAAACAACCGACGAGCCCCAACGTTTGGGGGCTCGCAAAAAGTGGACTCCAACAAGGAGCGCGCAATCAAAATCACATTCCCAGGCTGCGCCACGCACCATATCATGTTTGGATATCTCAAAAAATATATTGTTAAATATACATAGTGTGGACCCACTTATAGGACACATCTAATCAGGAAGTATTACGACCCACCAACAGGTTGTAATCACCAAAAGCTCTTCTACATAGGCAAAATAAGAAATTCAAAATGGGCTCGCCCACCCTCAGCGGGCGGGGTCTGCATCACTAGCCGCGCAGGTCCTCAGTTTTCGAAGAATAAAGTCTTCAAATTTAAAATAGGCTCGCCATCTTCAGCCGGCGGGGTCTACGGCGCAAACCACGTAGGTCCTTATTTTCAAAAAAAAAAAAAAAAAAAAAATAAAATAAAATTTCAAAACAGATTCGTCCACTTCTATCGGACGGGGCGTCCACCCTCAGCGGACAAGTTCGCCATCTTCAGCCGGCGGGGTCTACGTCACAAACCGCGTAGGTCCTTATTTTCAAAAACATCAAACAGATTCGTCCACTTCTATCGGACGGGGGGTCCACCCTCAGCGGACAGGCTCGCCCACCTTCAGCGGGCGGGGTCTGCGTCACTAACAGCGCAGGTCCTTAGTCGCTGCAGCGATAACTTTTATCGGTTTTCCCTTTTCCGAAAATTAAAGGATTGGTTTTCCCTTTTTCCAAAAATTAAAGGATTGGTTTTCCATTTTTCCAAAAATTAAAGGATTGGTTTTTCGTTTTTCCAAAAAAGAACGATGTGTTGGATTTTCCTTCGTTTTACGTCCTATAAAAACAAGGGGGTTTTCTCGTTTAGCTAGCCCTGAAAATGAGAATCTTTAAAAACGTTTTACCTCGTGATTGGGCTTGGCCAGGCCCAATTACACTTTACAGCTTTAATTTCGAAAACATCTGTAGTTACTCCCAATGACAAAGTGCGGGAGTTTCTACGGTTCTTTAGATCCTTCCAATGACAAAGTGAGGAAGTTTCTATAATATCAGTTGACAAATCCCAATGACACATGAGGGATATGTCGACACTTCAAGTGATGACCCTTAAGTCAAATGTTATCACTCGGGGGCTCGTGAGACCCTCGCAAAACAGGTCACATACACCATGGCTTGTGTGACGCACTCCGTCTAATACTTTGACCATCGTCTTACTCCAAGACTCAGTCAAAGTGGGGGCTAACGGTAGACACCTACTTTTGTCCCCGTTCCCGCAAGGGAAAGGTTCGATGATGAAAGCATAAAAACTCCACTTGACAACGCATCTCCTATAAAATAAACGAATCTCGATTCCCCATTTCATTTCACCCAAAACCTGCTATTTATGGAAACCTGCTAAAAATAGTAACTGCCGTAAAAGGTAGCTTCTAAAAGTGGCAAATCATAAAAGATAGAAACCTGTCAGCATTAGGTGTTGCACTCCAACATAAATCCTAAATGAGATAGAAAACCGCGAGAATCCTATTCCTAATAGGATTCGGAAATAAGAGTTACGTATTAATCAAAATCCTAACGAGCCTAGAGTTCGTAACGGGACAAGACGCATTCCGTCATGAAATTGATACGCGCTAAAAGACTCGAATTAATCTCAAACTCTACGGATTTTAGGAATCCGAATCTGACTAAACAAAACTGCCCAGATCCTATTTTCAACGCCTGGCTCTGGGCGCCGAAATCTTCGGCGCCCAAGCCTGGGCGCTGAAAGTACCAGGGTACGTCTCTTTTCCTAATTCTTTGCGGATTAGAACTCTGCAATTCTATCTTTCCACGAACTCTTCCCTATAAATAGGCCCCTAGTTTTGACGTGAAACAACACACAACAACACATAATATATTCTGAGTATTGACTCTAAACCCCTAGCCTAAGCCTCTCGCTGCGAAACTGGTCACGCGTTCTGTCGCAATCGATCCATACATCGAACAGAACGTATCCTGTCCCATAATTGAGATTCGTTAAATAAAAAGGAGAAATAGCAAAGTCAAGGTGGTTAGTTTTCTGAGAACCGTGACGCACCTCTCAAGGGTGCGTCGTAACGTGTCCCTTTTCGATGATTTAACTGATTTCCTCGCCCTTTTTAAGAACTGTTAAACTAACCTAATTTGATTGTTCTATCACGCCTAACAAATATAATATTTTCGGGAAATCACATTATCATGCTAGGTCCCTTAATGTTATTTAAATCAGATAATCACGATCGAATTAGTATTATATGTTGCATATTGCTAAAATCAACTCAGATTAGTTTAATAGTTAACGCATGTCCCTTCAATTATTTATGCTGAGCTAGTAAGGATATCCTGCCTCTGGAGTTATCGACGAGCAAATTACTCCTCTCGGTAGTTACAGTCCCCCGAACCCTCAATCTCTACCTTGCGGGTGTATATTGAGAGATCCCCACACCAGGGATCACAAGGGAACCTACGGCCGTCGTGGTCAAACATAATTGTACTCCCTTTATGTCACGATAACCGGGTTTTGTCAGGTTTTCTCATTGTTGTTAAAAACTGAATGGCGACTCCTATATTACTAGTCAATTGGGTGTATACTCACAGGAAATCCAATTACACTTGATTGAATAAAAAGAATCGTCACACCCACGAGGGACAAGGTCACGCATTAGCCTCGCGCTTTTTCGACCCCCTCACAGGCGCTGTGCGCTGGGGCGTGAGGCCGAGCAGCAGCGACGCAACAGCAGGAGGGCACGAGCACGAGGGCACGAGGGTCGTGCAGCGTGCGGACGAGCCGAGCAAAGAGGGGAGGAAAGAGGAGTGTTGGGCAAGCAAAGAAAAAATAGGGTTTATGAATTTAGGGGCTCATTTAATGATGGGGGAGTCCTATTTATAGGCTCCCTAATCCCTTAATGGGCTAGGCTTAGGATATTTGAGTTGGGATTAGGAACTAAATGAACTGGGCTAGCTTAGGATTTAAATTAAACTCTTTGGATTGGGCTCGATCAATAAAACGAATTGGAATTTTTATTTAAAACCCGAAGCTTTAAAAATCATTTGCAACTCATTTAATTTCCCGACTCAAGAATTAAATTCGTTTCGTAATTAATTAAAATAATAAATATTCTAATTAATTAAAATACATTAAATGCAATGCATTTAAATATTATTTAAATGATAATAAATCGTAAAATGCTTTATAAATATAATACAATATACTTTATAAATATTATTAAAATACGAGGTATTACAGTCTACCCTCCTTAAAAGAAGTTTCGTCCCGAAACTTGGGTTCGGAAATCAAAATTCAACTCAAAACTTGAGACTTTCTGAGACTTTCAATACGTTCGTTTACCAAAAAAATTTAAGTTGTTGTACTCTTTACATGATTAAACAGGACAATAATAAGTGCAAATTCAATAGAAAGCACTAAATTGAGCATAAAATAGGGGAAAACAAGGTAAAAAGCGCGAAATTCTACCGCACTCTACCCCCCTTAAAAGACACGAGTTACGACCCCGTAACTCAACTAACCTCGGGAAAAAGCTCGGGATATTTCTTTCTCATTTCGTCCTCCGCTTCCCAAGTGGCTTCCTCAGATTCTTGATTAGACCACAACACTTTGACAATTTTCACATCTTTAGTACGCGTACTACGCACTTTGCTATCAAGGATTTTGACAGGTCTTTCCTCAAAGGTTAGACTTTGGTCTAATTCTATGGTCTCCGGTTGCAACACATGCGATTTATCCGGGATATATTTCCTTAACTGAGATATGTGGAACACATTACGCACTCTATGCAAGTCCATAGGCAAGGCTAGTCTATATGCTACCTTTCCAATTCTTTCTAAGATTTCATATGGGCCTATGTACTTAGGGCTTAACTTCCCTTTCTTTCCAAATCTCATGACACCTTTCATTGGTGACACTTTGAGAAACACTTTATCACCTATGTTGAACTCTTCATCCCTACGTTTCAAGTCTGCATAACTCTTTTGGCGATCCTGCGCCGCTTGAATCTTTGATTGGATGGTTCAGATTTGGTTCATAGTGTCCTCTATCATTTAAGGTCCCAACACTACGGTTTCACTAATATCGTTCCAACAAAGTGGACTTCTACACTTTCGTCCATACAGAGCCTCAAATGGTGCCATTCCGATGCTAGCATGATAGCTATTGTTATAGGAAAACTCAATCAAATCTAGGCTATCTTCCCAACTTCCTTGGAAATCAATTACGCATGCCCGAAGCATGTCCTCCAGGGTTTGGATAGTCCTTTCAGTTTGTCCATCCGTGGCTGGGTGGAAGGCTGTACTCATTTTCAATGTCGTACCAAAGCTCTTCTGCACACTTTTCCAGAAATTCGAAAGAAACCTTGAATCCCTATCTGATACGATATCCTTAGGAACTCCATGTAACCTCACAACAATCTTAATGTAGGATTTAGCAAGTTGTTCCATTTTCCAGGTTTCCTTCATTGGTATAAACACTGCTGACTTAGTCAACCTATCTACCACAACCCAAATTGTATCATTCCCAGTCTTTGACTTAGGTAAACAAGTGACGAAGTCCATAGAAATACAGTCCCATTTCCAGCTTGGAATTTCTAAAGGTTGGACCTTCCCTTGAGGTCTCCTATGCTCAATTTTAACCTTCTGACAAGTCAGACATCTAGCCACAAATTCAGCCACTTCGTTCTTCATCCTTGGCCACCAATAGATCTTTTTCAAGTCCTTATACAACTTGTCACCCCCTGGGTGCACAGAATATAGTGTATTATGCCCTTCTTTCATCAATCTCTCTTTCAGTTCTCCACACTTTTGAGGCACGCACCATCTGCCTTTGTACCTCAAACTTCCATCATCATGGATTCGGAATTCTAACTCCTTCCCTTGCAAAATCTTTTCCTTGATTCGCTCTAACTTCACATCACCAGCTTGATTCTCCCTAATCTCATCAAATACTGACGGCTGGATGGTTAAGGCATTCATCATTCCCTCAAGGCTTTCACCACTCACTATTTCAAGGTTCAAACGCTGCATGTCCTTACACAGCTCGTTAGCAACTACTAAAGCATTAACACTATGACTTGATTTCCTACTCAAGGCATCCGCAACTACATTGGCTTTTCCTTCATGATACTGGATAACCAAATCATAGTCCTTAATCAGCTCCAACCACCTTCGTTGGCGCATATTCAAATCCTTCTGTGTGAAGATGTATTTTAAACTTTTGTGGTCCGTAAATATCCTACACTTCACACCATACAGATAGTGTCTCCATATCTTCAATGCAAACACTATAGCAGCCAACTCTAAATCATGGGTAGGGTAATTGGATTCATATGGCTTCAATTGCCTTGACGCATACGCAATAACCTTCCCGTTCTGCATCAATACACACTCTAAACCATTCTTAGAGGCATCACTATACACATCGTATGCACCACTCTCATCTGGTAAGGTTAATACTGGCGCGGTTGTCAATCGCGTCTTTAAGGCTTGGAATGCTTCCTCACACTGGTCATTCCATTCAAACTTGGCTTCCTTCTTCATCAAGGTAGTCATGGGCTTGGCTATCCTAGAGAAGTCTTGCACAAATCGCCTATAGTAGCCAGCTAATCCCAGAAAACTACGAATGTCAGTCACACTCTTGGGTGTAGGCCATTCACTAACAGCTTTGATCTTAGCAGGGTCAACTGCCACTCCTTCCTTTGACACAAAATGTCCCAAAAATGCAACTCTTTCCAACCAAAACTCACACTTTGAGAACTTGGCATACAACTGGTTATCTCTCAAGGTACTCAACACCGATCTCAATTTTTTCGCGTGATCTTCTTCACTCTTTGAATACACTAGGATGTCATCTATGAAAACCACTACAAACTTGTCCAAATAGGCATGGAATACACGGTTCATTAAGTCCATAAATATTGCAGGGGCATTGGTTAACCCAAAAGGCATAACAGTGAACTCATAATGTCTGTATCTAGTCCTAAATGCGGTCTTTGGTATGTCATGGTCAGCGATTCTCAATTGATAATAACCCGAACGCGAATCGATCTTTGAAAAGATTCCTGCTCCTTTTAGTTGGTCAAATAGGTCTTCTATCCTAGGTAATGGATATTTGTTCTTGATTGTGACCTTATTGAGCTCCCTGTAGTCTATACAGAGCCTCATACTTCCATCCTTTTTCTTCACAAACAACACTGGTGCTCCCCAAGGCGATGCACTTGGCCTAACATAACCTTACTCCAATAGATCCTCTAGTTGGCCTTTTAACTCATTCATTTCTGCTGGAGCCATTCGATAAGGTGCTTTTGAAATAGGGGCGGTTCCAGGCACTAAATCTATGGTAAAGTCGATAGGTCGATTGGGAGGCATCCCCGGGATCTCTTCTGGAAATACATCAAGGAATTCATTGATTACTGCAATATCCTCAGGCTGATCCTTGATCACATGCTCTAGGTTTCTCACATTACATAAGAAGGCTGGGTTCCCTTTACTTACTAGCTTCACGAGTTCCATTGCCGTGATGATTCCTATGTTCTTAGGCTTACCAAAATGACGATATGACACTACTTTGCCTAGGCTAGTCCTCAAGTGAACCTTCTGCTTCTCACAATCTATTTTGGCTTTGAACTTGGCCAACTAATCTATCCCTAGAATTACATCTAGCTCTCCTAACTCAAATTCGATTAGGTTAGATAAGAACACGGTCTTGGCTATGGTCAAAGGCACATCTCTATGAATTTTGGTACACTTCACTATACTACCAGTAGGTATGACTATAGGTACTTCAATTGTTTCAGGCTCTTTCAACCCTAGTTTCCCCAAAGCATCTACTGATATAAAAGAATAAGTCGCACCAGAATCAAATAGAACTTTAACTGAAACGGAATTAATAGAAAAAGTACCCGCTATGACGTCAGAGGAAGTTTCCGCTTCTTGCCTAGATATCACATTCAACTTTCCTTGGGCAACTCCTTTGTTATAGCCACCTCCATTGGTGTTCCCATTGCTGTTTCGGTTCCCATTCTGCTGTTGGTTTCCTCCAGGCTTTCCATGGTTCTGGTGATTGCCATTGCTATTGCCATTGTTACACCTTGGTATTTCCTTTGGTTTCCACCTCCATTTCCCCCATTCCGGTTCTGATTGTTCCGGTTATTGCCTTGGTGTTTACCTTGGTTAGGTTTTCCATTCTTAGAATAGCATTCATACTCCCTATGGCCTAACTTCTGACAGAATCTACAAGTCACCAAATTTCCATCACAATCCTTTCCAGGGTGATTCATGTTACAGCACCTACATTCGTAGGTCCGTACTCCATTCCTTCCAGACTGGTTTCCACCACCTTGGTTGTTGCGATTACCACCATTGTTAGCCCTAAACTGGAAGTTCCCATTTCCTTTGTGCTTCTTAAAATTCCCCTGATTCTGATAGTTATTTCCTTGATTCGAGCTTCCACCATCCTTTCTCTTTTCAGCACTACCATTCTTCCTTTGCTGTAACCCACACAGGTGAGCAGCTTTTCCGTACAGGGTGTCTAATGAGGTAAAGGTCTCTCCAGACAACAACAACTGTAAATCCATGGTTAAACCATTCTCAAATCTTTGAGCCCTGAGCTCCTCCGTTGCCACCACTTCAGGTGCAAACCTAGACAGCTCTATAAACTTAGAATAGTATTCCGTCACAGACAGACCTCCCATTTTGAGTTCAATGAACTCCTGCGCCTTTTGCTTCTTCAAGTAAGGTGGGTAAAACTTGTTCCTTAGTGCAGTTTTGAATGCTTCCCATCCAAAGTTAGGTGTGGCTCTAAGGGTGTTTTCACATCGTTGCCACCATAAATCAGCTTCACCTCTCAGGTAGTACACAACACTATTCACCCTAAGGTTTTCGGGGCAATTCAAAGCTACAATGAGTTTATCAAACTCTCTCAACCAGTTCTCAAGCACACTGGGTTCAATCTCTCCGCTATAGAGTGGAGGCTTGCTTTGATCTATTTTCTTAAACATTTCCCCAGCCGGATCATGCATTGGGTTGGCTCTGGTTTGAGCTAGGTCTCGAACTACCTCAGCTAGTTGTCTAACTACTTCAGAAATCTCTTGGTTAGCCATATCCCTTCTCCTGAATAAATAAAAAGGCTAACTTTAATATTGGTTGGACACGACATTACTAAGGCACTAGTTCGACAACAAACCTGCTCACAACAAGAACACATTTAGGCGCACCCTAGGGGAAGAGTTGGCGCCATTTTTGGGCCTTCTCACCCCACTATTCGATGCAAGTAAATTTAGATGGTTGCTATTGACCACCTTGCACATAAAATTTCATTGAAGAAATAACAATTAATCCCTTTGCGATACCCACAAGACTTAGAATTTAGAATTGAACTTAAAGGATAACGAAAGAAAATTCTATTCTGTTATTAAAACTCCAATGAATAAGTCTTACATCCACTAATGCCATAACATTTATTCTCCAACTATAATAAAACTAAAAACCATAAATAGTAGCTTTGCTACTTTATTATTCAACGAAAAATAAAACTAAGGATTACATTTCTCTAGAGACTAACTTCATCACGACGATCATTTCTTTCCTTGTATTGCTCCAGAGTAAAGTCTTGATCATTAGGGTCATCCAAGTCTTCTTCCGGATCCGAGTCTTCATCCATAGCCTCATCATTTTGTTGTGGCTCACTATCAACCACGTTGTTCTCTTCAAGCTCATCTTCAGATCCACTGGATATCTCAATAGTTGGTTCAGGAACTATAGGGTTAGGATTTTCAATCTCTACCACATCATCATCACTATCCTCCTCAACATCACTAGCTTGCTCATCATGGATCATGCCATCCTCACCATCACTTTCTATTCCTCCATAGCCCATACCTAGACCCGCAGAATACTTTCCATCCTCATAGCTATTTTCTGCAACCTCTAAGATAGTAGCAAGAACCTCAGAGTCATACTTCCACCTACCATCACTAGTCCCATATTTGTACCAATTAGGGGTACCATCACCAAAATGCATGTCACTGAACTTGTTCTTGAGGTCTATGTAAGGGTTCTTATGGGGTAAACAATGTATAACCATACTAGCCATCATATCTTTGTGCCTAAGGTAGGGCATATTCTTGGTCGAGGCCAAATAGTCACAAGCAAACACGGTCTTCTGAACATACGTGCGAGGGGTCTCATTATCCATCTTCGTTAAGTATCCTAGACTGGTGAACTTAGAAGGTAGCATCCTTAATTCCTGAAAATTCACAACTCAAAAGTCTTACTAACGCGTTTCCATAGAAATTCCAACCCCAAAGGATACAATAAATAGTTCGTGGAGCCATACAATTTCAATGCACAAATATATGCTCAACATGAAATATGATGCAATTAATCACATAAGGGAAGATAAAACATGATTAGAAAATATACATGGCAATTAATAATCCACATAATCACATAAAATGCATACTTAAACTAATATGCCTTTTCTTAATCTACCCATTTCTCACTTGAAAATAATATTAATTTTCGAAATTAATTAAGAAATAACTCCTACCTTTGTTGAAATTATTTAAATTAAAATCGAAAATTAATAAGAATTATTAATTAATTAAATAAGTAAATAAATAAATTTCGAATAAATAAAAAAAGAAATCCGAAATTTTTTAACATAAATTCGAAATAATATTCGAATAAATTAAATAAATAAATTATTAAAATAATTCGGATAATTAAATAAAATAATTTCCGAAATTAATAAAATAAATTTGAAATTAATTCGAAAAAAAATTCGGAAAAATAAAAAAAATTCGAAAATTTTAATTAATATTAAATAATAATCCGACTTTTCCACCAATTTCAAACGACCCAAAATAATTGATATTTGACCTTTAAAATATTGAGTACTCAAAATAATACGTTTTGACTTTAGGAAAGTAGTTTTCGAAAATCCTAAAGTTCCGCAATCGTAGTTTGAGGATTTACAACTTTGCACTATTAATTAATGCAAAGCATCTCTCAAACTAGAGCTCTACAAATACCACTTTGTAACACCCTAATAATTCCTTGCTTTTATAAAACCATTTTCCAACTTAAAATAAAGGAATTACTAAAGTATTACCGCCACCGTGATAACAGTTAAGGCTATTACCAGAATTACGCAGCGGAATTAAATGTCAACTAACTTTTAAAAACATAATAAATGTAATATTGAGGCCTCCTACAATTTGGAATCATAATGGCCGAAAATCCCAAACATAAATAGTTCAAACGTTTCAAACATAATTAAAGTATAATTAGATAGTTCAAAATACGAAAACATGCAACTCTCTCGATCATCCAAAGCCACATGATTTCCGATCTACCAACCTGCTATTTTATTCTACTCCCCATCAATGCAAGTGCAAATGATAGATCATCATAGGGTCATTAAGGCAAAGGCCATGACCAAAACACACAAAGCACGTAGTCAGCAAAAGCTGAGTACTTACAAGCATAGAGTAAATGAAACTAAAGCATGCATCACTCACTAAGTACTAATCAACATGCAAAAGCCATATAATAATAAACCATCACTCGTGAATACAAGACTCGACTCTTGAGTCGACTCTTGAGTCGACTCTTGACTCACAATTAATTAGAATAAGCTTCGAACGGGCCAAAAGAAAGTTCCATAAAGGAAAGGTGATGGGAGCCAACCATACACCAAATAATAAATAATAAAATCGGGCCATACCGAGTGTCGGGCCATACCGACGGAATTCCTGCGCATAATATAAATGAAACAACGTCTTGTATCATTAATAGGAGTACGAGCTTTCCGGCAAGACTCCCCCCATTGTTCATACTCAAGGTATATACGTTCCAAGAGTTTTGAAGCTTGTTCCGGTTGCACTTTACGTTTATTAATATTTTATTAAAGGCGAACTCAAGACTCACCAACATGCACACATACAATTAATAAACAACAACCAAAACAATCTTATTTTAAATGCTTTAGGACTTGTGATCAACAAGGCAAGACACTTGTGAAATTACTACCATGTTCCTCCTCACCAAAGTGAGACTCCACATCATGCACATTAACATGAGGGTTGTGCCCTTGCACGACAAATCCTAATTAATTTCATACATAATATTCCCAACTGAACCCTACATGTGCGGTGGCTTACGTGAGCTAACCCTTCACATGTGGTAAAATAAATAGTACAACGAGGTACGAATAAATGGCTCAAAGTATGCTAGACATCCCGTACAATAGCATACATATAAATAATCCATCCCTTGCATGTGAAATAAACCATACATGCATAAATATTGAACAACATGATTGACAATGAAATCCATACTCATAATAATTTCAACATGCTTGTTTAACAATTAATCCAATAAATCCAACATCACACATCACATGCTCGTTCACCAAAATAAACATGATTCCACATAATGTAATTCACATCATCTACAATCATGTAATGTCATTGACAAAAAGGTGTGGTCGCCCTAGACTTGTACGTACCTTGAATACCTAAGCGTAGGGGCCACTTTGCAATAACGAGCACTTAACTAGAAATCACCTTCTATCATCAAAATAATGAAACTTAAATTATTTCCATGTTCATTAAATTTCCAGCAACTTTATAAAATTTAAAACCTCTTTTAGACTTTAGAATTCAATCGTTTTTCAATAACAAAATCGTCTCAATTTGCAAAATCAATCCCTAGTACGAAAACATACTTTTTCCGCCTTTAAAATCAATAAAAATCAACACTTTAAACCTTTATTCAAATCTGAAAATGTAATTGATTGTCATAATTAAAATCATCACCTAATTATGCTAATCAATTGACTCATTAGGTCTAGGTTAAAACCCTAACTTGAAAATCCCAATAAAACTAGTTTATTATCATAAAAATCAATGCTTTATTTAATAAACAAATATGAAAATTCCTCCTTTAATAATTAAAACAAACCTAATGAATCACAACACACAAATCTTCAAACCACGGTATTCATAACCGGTTACCAGCATTTTAATTACTCAAAACAATATTAATAGTATAATTTAAAATACGGAAATTTAAATAGAATAGGTAAGGAAGAAGAGAATTATACCAATCCGGCCTATAGCACGGAACAACCACGAATTAATGTGATTGGGCGAAAAAGAAATTGAAAACGAACACGAACAACACACACACACACACACACACACACACACACACACACACACACACACACACACACACACACACACACACACACACACACACACACACACACACACACACACACACACACACACACGTCCGTGTGTGTGCGCGCAGCAAGGGGCGACGAGCAGCAACAGGCACGAGCGAGAGGGGGCGCGCGCGCGCTGGGCGCGAAGGAGAGAGCGAGAGTGTGGGTGCACCGCTGTGCACGAGGGCACGAGAGAGAGGGACGCGCGCGCTGGGGCGCGAGAGAGCAGAGAGGGACGCGCGCGTTGGGGCGCGAGAGAGCAGAGAGGGACGCGCGCGCTGGGGCGCGAGAGAGCAGAGAGGGACGCGCGCGCTGGGGCGCGAGAGAGCAGAGAGGGACGCGCGCGCTGGGTCGCGAGGGAGCAGGGCAGGGCAGCACGCTAGGCGCGCGAGAGGGACGAGGGAGCAGGGGCGCTGTGCGCTGGGGCGTGAGGCTGAGCTGCAGTGACGCAACAGCAGGAGGGCACGAGCACGAGGGCCGCGCAGCGTGCGGACGAGCCGAGCAAAGAGGAGAGGAAAGAGGAGAGTTGGGCAAGCAAAGCAAAAATAGGGTTTATGAATTTTAGGGGCTCATTTAATGATGGGGGAGTCCTATTTATAGGCTCCCTAATCCCTTGATGGGCTAGGCTTAGGATATTTGAGTTGGGCTTAGGAACTAAATGAACTGGGCTAACTTAGGATTTAAATTAAACTCTTTGGATTGGGCTCGATCAATAAAACGAATTGGACATTTTATTTAAAACCCGAAGCTTTAAAAATCATTTGCAACTCATTTAATTTCCCGACTCAAGAATTATATTCGTTTCGTAATTAATTAAAATAATAAATATTCTAATTAATTAAAATACATTAAATGCAATGCGTTTAAATATTATTTAAATGATAATAAATCGTAAAATGCTTTATAAATATAATAAAATATACTTTATAAATATTATAAAAATACGAGGTATTACAGGTATCCCAAAGGAACACGTTGATTGTGGTTTTAACTCAAACAATATTGGTATATGTTGTGGCAATGGAATAAATTATGGTATTAATTTATTAACCAAGAGTAGTTTGGATATTACTAGCAATTGAGTTTTGCTTACCTAGAATCTTAAAAGACTTCTGACAAGCCAGAGCATGCTTAAGACTTGGAGACTTTTAGGGTCTTGGAATCGTTTCATTCATTACGGACCATGTTTTATTTTGCATGAAAGAAATGTTAAATAGCTTTAATGATTGCATGATTGCTTTTATTTCAAAGTTATTAAAAGATTATGAATGGTTATTTATCGCAAATTCTTTGCAATTGTACAATGTCTGAAATAACAATCAAAGCATCATAAATTCTGGATGTCGAGTTGAACTTAACTAACTTTCTTGAATGGGAAAGGAAACTCATAAAAGTTTTAAATGCTAATGACATGGACTATATTGTCAATCATCCTTTCCCTAGCTATTATGCAAAGGATATGACTCCAGAAAGGCACATAAGCTGGGTATTTCACAAGTGCCTTGTCTCGGGACTTATCCTAAACTCCATCCCTGAAGATCGGAGAGAAAGGTTCATTATTTATGAGCCTTATGCACTCCTAAGGCATCTCAGAGATAGGTGTCGCGTGAGGTGTCAACCCAATGGGGCAAGAGGTTGGCAGTAAGGTTGATGAATTGTCTAGTTTAATGAGCAATCTCAGGCTCATTACCCCACGGGACTCGTGCCTAAGGGATGAACTCCATGAGGCACAAAAACACATTATTAAGGCTAACATGGAAAAGAACACACCAGTTCGGAATCATGTGAACACGATTGTTGGACTGTTCAGTCGCATTTAGTCGCTTGGTGGTTCCATCAAAGAGCCCATATCTATAGCTTTTATGCTAAATTATCTTCATAAGGACTATAAGTGGTTCAAGATGCACTATCTCTTTAATCTGAAAGAGATCACATTCAGTGAATTGCTGGAGATGCTTGGAAAATATGAGCTTTTTCTTGGAAAGCTCAAGTATGAACCATTGAATGTGAAGTGCACAAAATTCAAGAAAGTGGATAAGGGGAAAAAGGGCAAAGCTGCATCTTCATCTACTCCAAGAGGGCAAATTGCGCATTCCAAGAGCAAGATGAAGAAAACTACTTCTCCTCTTACGACGCAAATGCTTCTATTGTGATGAAATTGGTCATTACAAGAGAGGTTACCCTAAGAGAAAGGAAGAAGAGAAGGAAGGAAATTAAATGTTGCTTCTCCTTCAAGTATAACTTTTTTTAATTTTTTTCGAGCAAAACAAACACTAAAAATTAGATAACTTTTACATTATATTGGAATAATTTTTAAATATTTTGGCTTAATATTTAGGAAAATATAAAAATTACCACCTTATAAAGTCCACCTTTTTAAATTTACCACCTTGTAAAATTTTAATTTTAAATTACCACCTTATAAAATCGCAAACCTTTAAAATTACCACATATTAACGGATTTTGTCAATTTTTCCGTTAAAAGGTGGTAACTTTGAAGGTTTGTGGTTTTATAAGGTTATAATTTTAAACCCAAAAGTGAAAATTTTAGAGGAACAATATAAATAAACCTTCAAAGTTACCACCTGTTAACGGAAAAATTGACAGAATCCGTTAACAGGGGGTAACTTTTAAAGTTTGTGATTTGGTTAAATTGTTTTTTGCCACCTAAAAAATTGATAAATTGTTTTTTACCACCTAAAAAAATAAAAGTTGTCTTTTACCACCTAAAAATAAAATAAAAATTGATTTTTACCACCTCTTAACCAAAAAAATGCAAAAAAACGTTATGCGGATTCATTTCACGGACTATTTTTTTTGTTTCCTTCTTTTCTCCTTCATGCATATAAGCTATCATTTTTCCTTACTTTCCATTAACTCACATAACGTTTTCATCCATTTTGTAGTTAAGAGGTGGTAAAAGATAATTTTTATTTTATTTTTAAGTGGTAAAAAACAATTAGTTAATTTTTTTAGGTGGTAAAAAACAATTTAAACTTGTGATTTTATAAAGTACTAATTTAAAATTAAAATTTTATAAGGTGATAAATTAAAAAAAGTGAACTTTATAAGGTGGTAATATTTATATACACCACCTTACTAAGAATTTGTGGTTAGCATTTATGCGGCTTTGGTGGCTTGCTGCATCCACTTGTGTTGAAATAGATTACTTGGTATTTCCCTAGAGTTGGTAGGCCAACCTTTTTCCTTCCAACAATGAGTTGGTCGAGCTTAACTCCTCCAATGCAGAAGGTTTAAACTTAAGTTAATCGAATTGATCTCCCTGAAATTGAAATTACTAGTAAATTTAATCAACAAATTAATCTGTGAAATTGCAGGCGCAGGTGGCGTTAATCGTTTGCAAGAAAAGAGATAGAGAAAGAGATCAACATCAGCCTTATAAAGTCATTGAAATTACCCCACCTCCCAAACATCTTGGTACCCGTTGCTTCCCTCCTGTGAGTTCCTTTTTTTCTTGTCTTATTCTTTAATCTGCATTTAATTTTGAAATGGGTGTAAGGTAAAATGGTACCTCAAACTTGAATTTGACTATGCTGTAGAATTGTTGTTACCCTCTCATAGTTGTTTTGCTCGTTGCTTATTGACATTGAGTACTTGCTCGTTTTAGAATTTATTGTCACATACTCACAAATCAGAATCAAAAAACAAATCACAATGGATAGTGTAATTTGAATTGTTAATGCCACAACTGAGTCCGGCGGGCGGCGGAGATAGTTTTTTGGAAACTAGGAAAGATCCACCAAGGAATTTTCGTAATTTGGACTTAATCATGGAAGGTGAGAATTACTGGATTTTACTTGGGTTGAGAATTTGTGTTATCCTCTCCTCATTGTGATAGTAAATTTTGAAGGAGTACGAAAAAAAAGCTTTTCAAGTGTTTTAAAGGTTTTACCATTTCAAAAATCTAATGGGAGTGTTTGGTTAGGAGTGCTTTGGAAGAGAGTATGGAATAAAAGCTATTATTGAAAAAGTTCAATATAGTAGCTTTTTCAGTTAGAGGTTTGGAGAAGTGGATAAAATACGAAGTATAACAACTATGTCCTATTATTGAACAAAATTTAAGGTTTGGACAGTGGATGTAAAATAACAAGTAAAGTAACAACTCCCAAGACTTGACTATGTGACCAAACATGGTTGTTAGTTATATTAATTGCTTAGGACAACTAAGGGCCCGTTTGGTTTTATCGTAAGTTTTCAGTTTTTAGTTTTATGATTTTGAAAGTCATATGTCATCAATCATAAATTAAAAATAGTCATACAGAAGTAATCATGTTTATTTTTCCGGTTTCCATATTTTTGTTTTAGGTTTTCTAAAGAACAAAAATCTTAGAAAAAGGCACGCCTAAATACAGGAAATCTGCCCTAAGCGATGTCTTTGGAAAGTTTGAGGTGGGTTTCGATTTCCAAATAGGAAATTGAAATTAATTTATGCTTTGTTTTTACGGATTTTTCATGAAATACCCCCGAGTTTTGCCTTAATTCACCAAATGCTCATCAAGTTTCAATAATTCATAAAATACCCCTCACAAATAACTTAATACCCCAAATACCCCTCCATGACATCATCATCCTCATAATCAACCAATTACGATCTAATTACTCACCTAATCCCTAAATAACCCCCTAATCCCTAATTACCAACCCACCCATTTATTTTTCTTTTCTCTCTCCCCTTCATTCTTCCAATAACCCACCACCCACCTCAAGGATTTCCATGGCTGCCCCCCTTCTTCACTCTCTCTCCTACTCCATTACAACCACCTTCCTTCTTCCCTGACCTTCCCAGATCTTCCTCTCACTTCTTCCGCCACCACCCCGGCCTTCTTCCTCTCCCGGATAAGAGGGGTTTTACCTATTTTGGTGAGAAGAATAGAGATAGATAAAGAACGACGAGTTAACGAACAAGCCGCCCAATCACTATCACAAAATGTCGTAAGAGACATATTAGGCAAAGGGCGTAGTAAAATCCCTTGGCGAGGGTTACCTTTCAAATAGCGTAAAATACGAGTTGCTGCATCCCAATGTAACACTTGTGGTGCACTTAAAAATTGAGCGAGAGTATGCATTGAAATGGAATTGGGCGTGAAACGTAGCTGTTAGTTTAAGATTAGATTGCATTGAAATGGATAGGGATTTCATTGTGGCCGTATGGGGTACTACTTAGAACAGGACAGTCGACATGTAAAAATGGTACTTGTGTAAGTTTCTATATTTTGACATTCCAACAAATATTTTAATAAAAAAATATTGCAGGGGTTGCCAATATTTCAATGTTGGTAGGTGACTTATGGTTTATTTTTTAGTGTTATTTATATTTGTGATTAAAAAAATAAGTGTTTCTGAAAATTCGCTTTGGGGAGGTGGCGGGGAGGGGAGAAGGGTGGTGGGGTTAGTTGAGCACGACTCTCTGTAGATGAGAAAGCAACAATGAGAAAACACAAGTTAAAATGCCAATCTGTCATGTTTATTTGAAATAGCTTAGAGCCACATACTTGGACAATGAACAGTGATGAATCAATGAGTGTTGTTGTTCATGCATGATAAGATAAACTTGTTTTGTGGCATCTATCTTATTATTGTCATTATGTTTTCTTCTTACAGAACCTTCAGTGTGGGGAGAGCGTTACAATTGAAGGACATACATACACAATCTCAGCTGTTACTCATCGGTACCAACTCCGAAAAGGTAAATACGAACCCAGAGAGAAGAGACTTGATGTTCTGTCCTCTGGAAGATACATTTTGAACTTGTATCTTGAAAATTTGTTGCAAAATTCTTGATTTATTTCAGGGACAATAATATTTGTAATGTAATTAATACCTAGTATAGTACGGAGTAGTACATTAATAATACTTGTAAACGGGAATTTCCCATTTACTAACAATGAATATTTCATGACCTTGTTATATAGGCCCTGTTTAGTTCACCTTATTTCAAAACCTTATTACTTATTTCAGATTGAATCTGATCAGAATTGATCTGTACAAATCACGTCCATATCAGAATTGACCTGTATAGATCATGTCTAGATCAAAATTGACCTGTATAGATCATGTCCAGATCACAATTGATCTGTATAGATCATGTCCAAATCAGAGGTGATATACACAAATCATGTCCAGATCAGAACTGATCTGTCCATACTAGAACCCATACTTGTAGATCATAACTCATATATTCATATCGGTCTATCTAGATCATGTCTAAATCTGTACTGATTTGTCAAGATCATGTCCATATCAAAACCCATATGTCAAGATCATAACCGATCTATCTAGATCATGTTTAGGTCTATCTAATATAAGGAATAGTTAAATCATGAGCAAAGTCAAATAAATAATAACAATATTATAAATTTGTGAACACGTAAATCATTTAATATTAATAAATGTAGATGTTTGTTTAAACTTAATTATGAAAAATCAGATCAGATCAGATCAGACCAGATAAGATCATATCATATCAGAAAAAATAAGTTCATATCATATCAGATTAGACCAAATAAGATCAGATGAAATAAGGTGAACTAAATGAGGCCATAGTATAACTATATTTTAGGTCGTGCAATGCACGTATTCTATTAAATTGTTAAGTTAAAATAAAACTCCTATATATACCAATTGCTATATTTTATATATTATATTAGATTAGTTTTTTATTTTGGATTGAATTTCGTTTTAGATTTATTTTTTAATTATTAGAGTGTTTGTTTTTGGATTGTACCTGCGTAATAGTAGTAATTCATTAATAAAAATATCTACGTGTCACCTAATTATTTATCTATGTGGCACCCGACTTTTTTAATTCAACAATAATTTTGAAATCTTACTTTTCATTGGGCGAAACCATTTGATTTCCTATGTGGCTCTCTATTACTAGATTAGTATTTGATTTTGGATTGAATTTTATTTTATATTAGTGTTTATTTTGAATGAAATTTATTTTAGATTTATTTTTTAATTATTAGAGTGTTTGATTTTAGATGGAGTTGTATATATTAAATATCTATGTGACACCTAATTAATTATCTGAATGACATTCGATTATTTTTAATTCAAAAACAAATTAGAAATCTTATTTATTATTGGCCGAAATCATTAAATTTTCTGCGTGGCTCTCTAATATAGTTCAGCAAATATGTCTCTTATATATATATACACTAGATTTTAGCCCGTGCGATGTACGGCTTCGACTTAATTGTTAAGTTAAAATAAACTCGTATATATACCAACTGCTATATTTTATATATTACATTAGATTAGTTTTTTTTCGATTGAATTTCATTTTAGATTTATTTTTTAATAATTAGAGTGTTTGATTTTGGATGAAATTTTATATGCGTAATATTAATAATTAATTAATAAAAATATCTACGTGGCACCTAATTATTTATCTACGTGGCACTCGACTTTTTTAATTCAAAAAAAAAATTGAAATCTTATTTTTCATTAGCCAAAGCCATTAGATTTCCTACGTGGCGCTCTAATATTGGATTACTGTTTGATTTTGGATTGAATTTTATTTAAGATTAGTGTTTGATTTTGGAATAAATTTTATTTGAGATTAGTGTTTGATTTTGGATTGAATTTTTATTTAAGATTAGTGTTTGATTTTGGAATAAATTTTATTTGAGATTAGTGTTTGATTTTGGATGGAGTTATATATTTTATTAATTAATTAATTAAAATATCTATGCGTCACCTATTTAATTATCTTCGTGGCACTATATATATATATATAGATAGATAGATTTAAAGTCGTGTGTTGCACGAATTTTGTTTTATTTTCTTTTTTCATTTTCATTTTTATTTTCGTTATTGGATGAAGAAGAACTTGTCGAGTTTTGTAAGAAATCTATTTTAAACTTGGGCTATTATCACTTGTTTTTAGTAAAATAGACGTTTTTTTGGATGATAACCAATACCCCCTCCATTCCTAAATAAGTGTCCACTTTGAGAGAATTTGTAGTAATTAAGAAAACTGAAAAGTGTGTAAGAAAAACAATGATTGATAGTGTTTTTTTTGGGAAAGGGATAAAGTAAATAATTGTTTATTGATAAAGTCATTGATGAGCGACATTTATGTCGCTCTAAGCTTAGGATTTTATAGAATTTTATTATGCTTTTTGATAGTTTTGTATAGTTTTGTTACATTTTTTATCCCCTTATTCCATCTTGCACCTTTTCAGGTAAAATGCTGGAGTGAAGGAAATAATGCCCTTGGTCCAAGTATGCATTCAATGTTAAGTCTAATAAATGCGGTTCAGTATTAATTAACAAGTTAATAATTCAGTGAGATCAAGTGAGCTGAATGCCTAGCTAGAGGCCGCTTCAGTTCAAGTGGAATTAATGATATTAATCCACATCTTACTCTTGACTGAACCCGTAGGGTCACACAAATAGTACGTAAACAGATCAAGTATTTAATAGCATTAAATACTCTATCTATGGATATTCGGAATCGACGGATCTTGGTTTTAGTGGGAGCTGAGATCGTCACAAGCAAGTGAATACTCCGGAAACGATGATATTGCCGGAAACGGAAATATGGATCGTATCGGAAATATAAATATTATCCAAGTCGTAGATGTTGCCGGAAACGGAAACATGGTACGTATCGGAAAATATTATCGGAAATGAAAATATTGCCGTGAAGGAAATAATGCCCTTGGTCCAAGTATGCATTCAATGTTAAGTCTAATAAATGCGGTTCAGTATTAATTAACAAGTTAATAATTCAGTGAGATCAAGTGAGCTGAATGCCTAGCTAGAGGCCGCTTCAGTTCAAGTGGAATTAATGATATTAATCCACAGCTTACTCTTGACTGAACCCGTAGGGTCACACAAATAGTACGTAAACGGATCAAGTATTTAATGGCATTAAATACTCCATCTATGGATATTCGAAATCGACGGATCTTGGTTTCAGTGGGAGCTGAGATCGTCACAGGCAAGAAATGAATACTCCGGAAACGATGATATTGCCGGAAACGGAAATATGGATCGTATCGGAAATATAAATATTATCCAAGTCGTAGATGTTGCCGGAAACGGAAACATGGTACGTATCGGAAAATATTATCGGAAATGGAAATATTGCCATAATCGGAAATATTGCCGGAAACGGAAATATTGTCAGAATCGGAAATATTATCGGAATCGGAAAATAATTCCGGAAACGGAAATATTAAATATTTGTTCGAAACGGAAATTGATTCCGGAATCGGAAATATTAAATATTGTTCGTATCGGAAATGAATTCCGGAATCGGGAATTTAATCGGAAGCGTATCGTACGAATTAGCATCGGACGAGGCCCGCTAGACGAAGGCCCAGCACGAAGCCAGGTCGTCGCCCAGCTAGCCAACGCGCACCAGCGCACGCCAAGCCTCGACCAGGCCCAGCGCAAGGCCAGGCCCAGCCAAGGCCTTGGGCGCGCGCGCGGGAGCACAGCAGTGGGCCGAGCGCTGTGCGTGGGCCGCAAGGCTTGCGCGGGTGTACGGTGCTCGTGCAATGCTTGTGCGGGAATCCTGAAGCAATCAGGATTCGAAGTGTGATTAAAATCCTAAAGCTATTAGATAATGATTATTTAATTAGAGTCCTAGTAGGGTTATAATTAAATAAATTAGTATCCTAATAGGATTCCAAAACCCTTTCCATAACTCTATAAATAGGTGCCTAGGGTCACATATTTTCATAGATTATTCAAGTATTCAAAGTGAGTTTTTGAGAGAAAATTTAGACACATTCCTTGACTAAAAGTGCCGAAAATCTTTAGTACCTTAAGGGCGATTCTAGTTGGTCAATCTTAAGGCGGATCCGGACGTGCTGTGGACTATCTACGGAGGGACGACACTTGGAGTCCTAAAGACTTGTTCTTGTTCGGTTCGGGCGCAGCTAGGGAAGGCACGCAACAAAGAGTATGCATCTAAACTATGCTATATGATTATGTGTAAATAATATGTATTCCTGGCTAAATGGTTTTTCCGCATGATTTATGAATTGTCATATGTATCATAACCTAACAGTGGTATCACGAGCCCCTTATTATTTTCATAATCTAAATTGCATGAACATGGTTAAATATTACAAATTTGCAAGAATTAAAAGGGGTGATTAATTTTCGTAATTGTTAATTAATTGCAAATTGCGTTTATTTAATTATACGTACGCAGTTTTTCGGCAGTTTCTTCGTTACTCATCCAAATCGAGTGATTTTTGTGTCAATTCCGCATGTAAAAGGCATTCTAAAATTTTGACAAAAATTAGTATTTTTCTGCCGAACCCAGAATTCTCAAATTCGAAGCCTAACTATGACTTTTCGAAGGTTTTAGTTTTTCGAATGCAAAATTTCGTAAATTTAAGATGTTAAATTAAATATTTGCGATTCTTGTTGATAAATCTTGAATTTTTGATTGACCTACTGTATATGTTTAACAAGTTTGAATGCCTAACCTTGTTAATTATGCAATCTAATTTGTAATTATGATTAATTTGTTGAAAATTAGAATAATTTAGAATTAATTTGATTTTCATAATTAATTATAATTTAATTAGATACCTATGATTAAAAACCACCATAAAAAATTGTAAATTTATGTTAAATTTTAAATTTTTATGACCTAGGCTTGAATCCATGATAATCGGAAATCAATTGAATAATAAATTTTCGATTTTTCGCCCTAAAATTATGAAATTAATATTATTTATTAATTTGTCATTAATTTTAAATATAAATTTTAATTTTTTATGCGATTCGTTCATATAACTTGCACGCACAAAGCAATGGACGCTTCTTGTTACCCTTAAGGGGTGTTGTATAGTGCGGGCATGCGACGACGAGCAAGGGAGCTCGTCGCCCGTGCGGCACGAATGCAATGAGCAGGGGCATGGTGCACGAGCACAAGGCAGCAGCCCTGCCTTGTGTCGTGGGCCACGAGCTATGGATGAATGGGCATGGGCGAAGGCAAGGCATGGCAGTCGCGTGTGGGCAGCAAGCGAGCTGCGCCACAACGCGCGCAGCCTCGCGCGCAGCGAGCGCAAGCTCGCGTGCCACGAGCGCTGCGCCCAGCGTCGATCGCGCGCAGCGAGCAATTGCTCGCGCACAGCGAGCGATGGCTCGCGCACAGCGAGCGATGGCTCGCGTGCATCGAGCGCTGGAGCGCGCGCAGCAAGCGCTGGCGAGCGCGCACAGCGAGCGATGGCTCGCGTGCATCGAGCGCTGGCGCGCGCGCAGCAAGCACCACTTGTGCGATGGCTTGCGATGGAAGATGCAGCAGCTATGCGACGAGCGCATGGGCTGCGCGCACATGGCCAGCAATGGCTGTGTGCGTGTGGCCCATGGGCGTGCGATGCGTATGGTGTTTGCGTTACGATTAGATCGTTTTGAATGTTTAATTTGAAATTTTCAGTTTACGTAATTTTAATTAATTTTAAAATTAATAATTTAAATTATTTTCTTGGATTTTAATTTTGAATACTGTAATTATAATAAATTTTATTTATTCTAATTATTTTACTAAAATTAAAATCATGAATTAATTTAAATACGACTGAAATCAAATTAAATTTTTTGGATTCAATTATAAATTTATATGAGCTTTAAATTTTAATTAAATTTGTATGTTTCCGGTTAGACTTGAAATACATTTTTATGTTTAAAATTAGTAAAGCATATGAATTTATCGGTTTAAGTGGGAGCGCTTTTAGTCGTAAACTCTTGATTAGGTCTACAAATCCTTAAGGTTAAAACAACTTGATTAGAATTAATAAGGACTGAATAATTGGTAGATTATTGGTGCCCTTGATTAATTGCTGCAAATGTTTACGTGATGCATAATGTGTTTTACTAACCAGCTATGTGGGCCATTCATGATAATGAATGGGTGAATGGTATATATTGTATATGTACTGTTTTGCAGGTTATGAAGTGACTAGTATGGCCCAAATAGGATAGAAAATATGGTCTGCGTACCATTAATTTGAATGTAATTGGTCTAAAGTACCAAAGTCGTTTTTCAATTCAAAAATGGTCTGCCTACCATCAAATAGTTGTAATTAGTTTTAATTATAGCTTATCCTATTTGAAGAAAATGGTGCCTCCCACGGAGATTTTCAAGACGGACTTTGAAGTCAAAGCTTCAAGATGAAGTCGAGCCATACTAGATCACATTTATCTTGTGCATACTTTAAGTTATTTATTGCTTTAAATATGTCTTAATTATGCATAAGATTGTGGCTTGATTATGTTGCATGATTAAGGATTTTAGTTCACTTAAAATCTAACCAACATAGTAAGAGCCTTTAGTTCCAAACTTAAAAATTGAGTTAAAAGGTGCCATGCCAAAATATACACTTGCTTGGATATCCTTTACATCAATCTAGTAATAGTTTTCGCTCAGCGAGGTGTTACTTATTGGTCCTAAAGGGGCAAGGTACACAAATAATTGTGAGTACATGTTAGTTTTGGTGAAACTCAACGATATAAGTAAGGAGTCCTTTTATGTCGTGGCAAAATCGATAGGTTTACCTAATAAGTTCTTAGACGTACCTATCAACCAAGAATAGTTTCTAGACTATTAGCAAAACGCTTTTTGCTTACCTAAGATGTTTTAGGATTAAGTCGACAAACTGTGCTTAGTTCTTCAATGATTTTAGGATCTTGGAATCATTTTATTCGCACCTGCCGGAACACATAACTTGAATAAAATGCTTAATAAACATTGAATTATGCATGTATGCTAGAATTTAAGTTTATTAAGAGAAAATGTGAATGGTTATTTATTAGTTTATTCTTTTCAATTGTAGTTTTTAATATGGCAAACAACAATCAAAACATCATCGAAGGTTCTGAGCTTATGGTCAAGCTGAACCTGGCAAATTTTCTTGAATGGGAAGCTAAGCTAGTTGAAATAGTCAAACTCAATGGACTTGAGTATGTACTGTCACATCCCATGCCAAGCTACTATGCCAGAGACATGACCCCTGAGAGATTTTACGCCTGGGATGCGGATCTCAAAAGGGTTATGAGTCTCATGCTGAACAATATCCCTGATGATTGGGCTAGAAGGTTTGTAGCCTATGAACCTTTTACGCTCATCAAGAATCTGAGGGATATCTGTCGTGGAAGCACGGAGGACAGGGACCTGAACGTCCATGAGTTGATTGAATCAATGTCTGGTCTAAAGGTTAGTTCTCCCAACAGGTGTTATAGGATGGAGGTCCAAGAAACACATGTCCAGCTCCTTCGCACTAAACAGAGGGTAGGCGTCCCACTGAGGTTCCATGTGGATCTTATGCGTTCATACTTTGATCGCCTAAATCTACTAGGAACACCAATAAGCGAAAGGATGGCAGTCTCTATCTTGCTCAATTCACTACACAGTGGGTTTGGTCGCTTCAAGCAACTATACCTAAGTGAACCAAGAGAAGAAACAGTTGCAGAATTTGTTCACCTTGTCAGAAAGGCTGAAATAATACTGGACTGTGAAGCCAAAGATTTACTCAAGGCTAGAAGGAGACCATTCAAGAAAAGTGGAAAGTCCAAGGGCAATGCTAAATCAAAGCAGGACAAGTCCACATCAAGCTGTCTTTATTGTGATGGAATAGGCCATTACAAAAGAGAATGTCCAAAGCTAAAGGAAGATCAGAAGAACGGAACAGTCGTTCCATCTTCAGGTATTTTCGTATACTTGCTAATTCAACTTCTTGGGTATTAGATACAGGTTGTGGCTCACACTTATGTTCCAATCCACAGGGACTAAGAAGAAGTAGAAAGTTAAGCAAGGGTGAAGTCGACCTACGAGTGGGAAATGGAGCACGGATTTCTGCATTAGCTGTAGGAACTTACTATTTGTCGTTGCCCTCCGGGCTAGTTTTGGAACTGGAAGAATGTTTCCATGTTCCAAGTCTTACTAAAAACATCATTTCAGTTTCTTGCTTAGATGCTAAGGGATTTTCCTTTTTTAATAAAAGACAATAGTTGTTCGTTTTATTTTAAAGAGATGTTTTATGGATCTGCTAGATTAGTCAATGGACTTTATTTATTAGATCACGACAAACAAGTATATAACATAAATACCAAAAAGGCCAAAAAGGATGATTAAGATCTCACCTATCTGTGGCACTGTCGATTAGGCCATATAAACTTGAAACGCTTAGAAAGACTTCAAAAGGAAGGAATTCTAGAACCATTTGACTTAGAGGATTATGGTAAATGCGAATCATGTTTACTTGGCAAAATGACAAAGCAACCTTTCTCTAAAGTTGGAGAAAGAGCAAATGAACTATTGGGTTTAATCCATACAGATGTATGTGGACCAATGAGTACAAATGCTAGAGGTGGTTTCAGCTACTTTATCACTTTCACTGATGACTTCAGTAGATATGGTTATGTCTACCTAATGAAGCATAAGTCTGAATCCTTTGACAAATTCAAGGAATTTCATAATGAAGTAGAGAATCAATTAGGCAAGAAGATTAAGGCACTGCGGTCTGATAGAGGCGGTGAATATCTGAGCTATGAATTTGATGACCATCTGAAAGAATGTGGAATTCTATCAGAATTGACGCCTCCAGGAACACCACAATGGAACGGTGTGTCGGAACGGAGGAACAGAACCTTGCTAGACATGGTCAGGTCAATGATGGGTCAGGCCGAACTTCCATTAGAATTTTGGGGACATGCACTAAATACAGCTGCACTCACAATAAATAGAGCTCCGTCTAAAGCTGTCGAAAAGACTCCATACGAATTATGGTTTGGAAAGCCTCCAAATGTGTCTTTTCTTAAGATTTGGGGATGTGAAGTATACGTCAAACGATTAATTTCAGACAAACTTCATCCAAAATCTGACAAATGTATCCTTGTGGGCTATCCAAAGGAAACAAAGGGGTATTACTTCTACAATACATCTGAGAACAAGGTGTTTGTTGCTCGAGATGGTGTCTTTTTGGAGAAAGATCACATTTCCAAAATGACAAGTGGGAGAAAAGTAGACCTCGAAGAAATTCGAGACGAACAACAAACTCTAGAGAATGCTCAAGATGACATTCAGGATGAAACTCAGAGATCTTTAGAAGAATCTGGTGAGAATCATGGTCAATCTAGAAACGTTACCCCGCGTAGATCGCAAAGATATAGATCTCAACCGGAAAGGTACTTAGGTATTTTGACGAACGAGAGCTATGACGTTCTATTACTTGAAAGTGATGAACCTGCGACTTACAAACAAGCTATGACGAGCCCTAGCTCCAAGCAATGGCAAGATGCCATGCAATCTGAATTAGACTCCATGTCTGAAAACCATGTATGGGATTTGGTCGATTTGCCAGATGGCTACCAAGCCATTGTAAGCAAATGGGTTTTCAAACTGAAAAAGGACAAGGATGAGAAACTTGAAGTTTTCAAAGCTAGATTGGTTGCAAAAGGTTACAGGCAAGTCCACGGTGTGGATTACGATGAAACCTTTTCACTAGTTGCAATGCTAAAGTCTATTCGGATAATGTTAGCAATCGCTGCATATTACGATTACGAAATATGGCAGATGGATGTCAAAACCGCTTTCTTAAACGGCATTTTAACAGAAACTGTGTTCATGACACAGCCTGAAGGTTTTGAGGATCCAAAGAATGCTAAAAAGGTATGCAAGCAAAAGAAATCAATCTACGGATTGAAGCAGGCATCAAGGAGCTGGAATATACGTTTTGATGAAGCAGTCAGTGACTTTGGTTTCATCAAGAACGCAGACGAATCTTGTGTATACAAGAAGGTCAGTGTGAGCAAAATTTCTTTTCTAGTATTATATGTCGACGACATATTACTTATCGGAAATGACATTCCTATGTTGAACTCTGTCAAGATTTGGCTTGGGAAATGTTTTTCGATGAAGGATCTAGGAGAAGCACAGTACATATTGGGCATCAAGATTTAAGAGATAGATCTAAAAAGATGATTGGACTTAGTCAAAGCACTTATATCAATAAGGTGCTTGATAGGTTCATGATGGCAGACTCCAAGCGAGGCTACCTACCCATGTCTCATGGAATGACTCTAAGCAAGACTCAGTGCCCAAAAACACTTGATGAGCGTAGACGAATGAATGGGATTCAGTATGCATCATTGATTGGTTCAATAATGTATGCTATGATATGTACACGCCCGGATGTTGCGTACGCACTCAGTGCTACGAGCAGATACCAGTCAGACCCAGGAGAGGCGCATTGGACTGCTGCCAAGAATATTCTGAAGTACCTGAAAAGGCACAAAGATGACTTCCTGGTCTATGGTGGAGATGATGAATTAATTGTTAAAGGCTATACGGACGAAAGTTTCCAAACCGCCAAAGATGATTTCAGATCACAGTCTGGGTTTGTCTTCTGCCTCAACGGAGGTGCAGTAAGCTGGAAAAGTGCTAAGCAAAGCACCATTGCGGATTCTACAACTGAAGTGGAGTACATTGCTGCACATGA
This sequence comes from Spinacia oleracea, assembly GCF_020520425.1. Lineage (NCBI taxonomy): Eukaryota > Viridiplantae > Streptophyta > Magnoliopsida > Caryophyllales > Amaranthaceae > Spinacia > Spinacia oleracea. The sequence continues at coordinate 58,225,430 of NC_079489.1, read as the reverse complement.
AGCAGCAAAGGAAGCTATATGGCTAAGGAATTTCATAGGTGAACTAGGTGTAGTCCCCTCCATTAAAGGACCAATAGCCCTGTATTGTGATAATAACGGAGCTATTGCACAGGCAAAGGAGCCTAGACACCACCAAAGAGTCAAGCATGTACTTCGTAGATTTCACCTTCTACGAGAGTTCGTTGAAAGAAAAGAAGTCGAGATAAGCAAGATTGGAACTGATGACAACATATCAGATCCATTGACTAAACCTCTGCCGCAGGCGAAGCACAACTCGCACACTGCAGCCATAGGAATCAAGCATATTGGAGAATGGCTTTGATGTCCTTATTTAATGTTTTAAAGTTTTAGAGTTTAAATCTTTGTAAAACATTATTGGTTAATCATTCACAATAAATGAATAGAATTCATTTTTCCATTTAATTTGTGGTTTATTAAATGATGAGTCCCTTCAATTTGACGATATATTCAAGATAGATTGTCAGGACCAGTCCTGTGACTATGAAATGTTTATCAAGTGGACTTGAATGTCAAAAGTTGAAAATGGTCCCTGGTCGGAGTTTTCTATAAAATTAGACGCATAGAAAACGTTAGACGACTAGAATGCAAGATGACTAGTAGTTTTGTTTCTTGAACTATGTGGACATGGCAATGTCATAATCATTTGCATAAATACTTACTTTGGGAAGACTAGTATCGGACAGACCTATGAAACTTTACTGTAAGAGATGAAAATCTGTCATAAGTAAATTTCATTAAAATTATTAGACACTAAATCCTCAATACCTGAGTGATTTGAGATTACTTGTTTGAGAACTGGTTGCTATGACGTTGACCAATCGTCGCACCGTAAAAGGAGGCTATAAAGGCAACGCTCAGGTAATCACCTATCAAACGAAGTCTAATCTCAAGATCGCAAGATTGGGATTGTCCTCCCATAAATCGGGATGAGATGCTTAAAAGTTGTACAAGGCCACTCGGAGAGCTAGAAACTGTGAAATGCATGGCCGTGCTCGGATGAATCATAGGCTATGATTATCTGTTTATTTGATCAGTTGAACTCTGAAACCGAGAAACACCTCTGAACATAATAAGGATGACAACTCTTACCTTATGTTCAAGAGCAAGCATCGAGCGACAAAGGAATTAGGAAATGCACACTTGTCCCTAAGGACAAGTGGGAGACTGAAGGAAATAATGCCCTTGGTCCAAGTATGCATTCAATGTTAAGTCTAATAAATGCGGTTCAGTATTAATTAACAAGTTAATAATTCAGTGAGATCAAGTGAGCTGAATGCCTAGCTAGGGCCGCAAGGCTTGCGCGGGTGTACGGTGCTCGTGCAATGCTCGTGCGGGAATCCTAAAGCAATCGGGATTCGAAATATGATTAAATCCTAAAACTATTAGATAATGATTATTTAATAGAGTCCTAGCAGGATTCTAATTAAACTAATTAATATCCTAATAGGATTATAATTCCTTTTCCATACCTCTATAAATAAGTGCCTAGGGTCATAATTTATAGAGACAATTGAAGTATTCAAAGGGTAAGTTTTTGAAAGAAAAATCAGCCAAACACTTGCAAACACAATAGCCGAAATTCCTAGTAATCTTAAGGGCGATTCTAGTTGGTCTAACTTGAGGCGGATCCGGACGTACTGTTGACTATCTATGGAGGGACGACATTTGGAGTCCTAAAGACTTGTTCTTGTTCGGTTTGGGCGCATCTAGGGAGGGCACGCTACAAAGTGTATGCTCCTAAATTATGCTAAATGATTATGTGTAAATAATATGTTTCCTGGCATTAAGGTTTTCCGCATGATTTATGTTTTGTCATATGTATCATAACCAAACATGGAGAATGATGGAAAAGAGTGGAAATATGCTCGAATCAGGCCCGTGCGATCGCACGGGAATTCTGTGCGTTCGCATGGGTCAGTAGACTTGGCCTTCAAGTCAATCAGGCTCGTGCGATCGTGTTCCAAGAGTGTGTGTTCGCACGAAATCGCAAAAACGATGCAGGAACTATTTGGAATATCGTGCGCTCGCACCAGAAATTAGCCCGCTCGCACAGATATTTTAAAGTGAAGAGTGTATTGAAGAGTGTACACAAAGAGATAATTGAAGAGTGTACACAAAGAGATAATTTGCCAAAATGGGAGGAAGCAATTGAGGCAGAATTAAAATCTCTTGCAAGGAGAGAAGTATTTGGACCAGTAGTCCGTATACCTAAAGGTGTAAAACCAGTGGGAATTAAATGGGTCTTTGTGCAAAAGAAGAATGAAGATGGAGAAATTATGCGATACAAATCAAGTTTAGTTGCACAAGGATTCTCACAGAGACCTGGAATAGATTATGAAGAAACATACTCTCTTGTGGTGGACGCAACTACTTTCAGTTTCCTTATCAGCCTGGAAATAAGAGAAGGAATTAATTTACGTTTAATGGTAAAGGAAATAATGTCATTGGTCCAAGTATGCATTTAATGTTAAGTCTAATAAATGCGGTTCAGTATTAATTAACAAGTTAATAATTCAGTGAGATCAAGTGAGCTGAATGCCTAGCTAGAGGCCGCTTCAGTTCAAGTAGAATTAATGATATTAATCCACAGCTTACTCTTAACTGAACCCGTAGGGTCACACAAATAGTACGTAAACGGATCAAGTATTTAATGGCATTAAATACTCCATCTATGGATATTCGAAATCGACGGATCTTGGTTTCAGTGGGAGCTGAGATCGTCAAAGGCAAGAAATGAATACTCCGGAAACGATGATATTGCTGGAAACGGAAATATGGATCGTATCGGAAATATAAATATTATCCAAGTCGTAGATGTTGCCGGAAACGGAAACATGGTACGTATCGGAAAATATTATCGGAAATGGAAATATTGCCGGAATCTGAAATATTGCCGGAAACGGAAATATTGTCGGAAACGGAAATATTATCGGAATCGGAAAATAATTCCGGAAACGGAAATATTAAATATTTGTTCGAAACGGAAATTAATTCCGGAATCGGAAATGTTAAATATTGTTCGTATCGGAAATGAATTCCGGAATCGGGAATTTAATTGGAAGCGCATCGTACGAATTAGCATCGGACGAGACTTGCTAGACGAAGGCCCATCACAAAGTCAGGCCCGCGTCCAGCAAGCCCAAGCGCCCAACACACACGCTGCCAAAGCCTCGACAGGCCCAGCGCAAGGCCAGGCCCAGCAAGGCATGGCGCGCGCGCTCGTGGGCTGCGAGCTACGCATGCTCGTGTGGGCCGCAAGGCCTGCGCGGGTCGTGTGGTAGGCTCGTGGTCGTACGACGTTTGTGTTCGAGACGAATCCTAAAACTATTAGAATTCGTTCTATGATTAAATCCTAATCCTAATAGATAGAATCAGTTTAATAGAGTCCTAATAGGATTCTAACTAAACTAATTAGTATCCTAATAGGATTCTAAATCCCTTTCCATGACTTTTCGGAGGTTTTAGTTTTTCGAACGCAAAAGTTTGTAAATTTAAGATGTTAAATTGAATATTTGCGATTCTTGTTGTTAAATCTTGAATTTTTTATTGACCTACTGTATATGTTTAAAAATTTTGAATGCCTAAGCTTGTTAATTATACAACCTAATTTGTAATTGTAATTAATTTGTTGAAATTCGAATAATTTAGAATTTGATTTGATTTTCATAATTAATTGACAATTTAATTAGGTATCCATGATTAAAAACCACCATAAAAATTGTTAATTTGTGATAAATTTTAAATTTTTATGACCTAGATTTGAATCCATGTTAATCGGAAATTAATTGATTAATAAATTTTCGATTTTTCGCCCTAAAATTATGAAATTAATATGATTTATTAATTTGTCGTTAATTTTAAATTAAAAATTTTAAATTTTTATGAAAATCGCTCATGAATGTTGCATGCACAAAGCAATGGTCGCTACGTGTTACCCTTAAGGGGTGTTGTATAGTGCGGGCACGCGACGACGAGCAAGGGAGCTCGTCGCCCGTGCGGTACGAATGCAGCGAGCAACATAGCATGGTGCGTGCGCGAGGCAAAGGTGTTGGCCGTGTGTGCTATGCGATGGCCGATGAGCGATGGGCGATGGACAAGGCACTGCGAGCAGTCGCGTGTGGGCAGCAAGCGAGCTGCGCCACAGCACGCACTGCCCCGCGCCAGCGAGCGTTGGCTCGCGCCCAAATGCCTCGTCTTGCGACGATTGACACGTTTTGTTTTTTTAATTTTGAATTTTCAGTTCGGAAATAATATTAATTAATTTTGAAATTAATAATTTAAATTGTTTTCTCGGGATTTAATTTTGATTATTATAATTATTATAAATTTTAATTTATACTAATTATTTTACTAAAATTAAACCTTGAATTAATTTAAATTCATTTAATTCAACTGAAAATAAATTAAATATATGGATTCGATTATAATTTTATATGAGCTTTAAATTTTAATTAAACTTGTATGTTTCCGGTTAGACTAGAAATACATTTTTATGTTTAAAATTAGTAAAGCATATAAAGTTATTGGTTTAAGTGAGACCATTTTTAGTCATAAACTCTTGATTAGGTCTTTAAGGTTAAACAACTTGATTAGAATTAATAAGGACTGAATAATTGGTAGATTATTGGTGCCCTTGATTAATTGCGACAAATATTCATGTGATGCATAACATGTTTTACTAACCAGCTATGTGGGCCATTCATGATAATGAATGGGTGAATGGTATATATTGTATATGTACTGTTTTGCAGCTTAATGAAGTGACTAGTATGGCCCAAATAGGATAGAAAATATGGTCTGCGTACCATTAATTTGAATGTAATTGGTCTAATGCACCAAAGTTTGTTTTTCAATTCAAATATGGTTTGCGTACCATCAAATAGTTGTAATTAGTTTAACTATAGCTTATCCTATTTGAAGAAAATGGCGCCTCCCATGGTGAAATTCAAGACGGAGTTTCTAATCCATTTTCAAGACGGACTTTGAAGTTGAAGCTTCAAGATGAAGTCGGGCCATACTAGATCACATTTATCTTATGCATGCTTTAAGTTATTTATTGCTTTAAATATGTCTTAATTATGCATGAGATTATGGCTTGATTATGTTGCATGATTAAGGATTTTAGTTCACTTAAAATCTAACCAACATAGTAAGAGCCTTAAGTTCCAAAGTTTAAAAATTGAGTTAAAAGGTGCCATGCCAAAATAACACTTACTTGGATAACCTTTACATCAATCTAGTAATAGTTTTACGCTCAGCGGGGTGTTACTTATTGATCCTAAAGGGGTAAGGTACACAAATAATTGTGATTACATGTTAGTTTTGGTGAAACTCAACGATATAAGTAAGGAGTCCTTTTATGTCGTGGTAAAATTGATAGGTTTACCTAATAAGTCCTTAGACGTACCTATCAACCAAGAGTAGTTTCTAGACTATTAGCAAAAGGCTTTTGCTTACCTAAAATATTTTAGAATTGAGTCAAAATACATAATGTGCTTAATTCTTCAATGATTTTAGGGTCTTGGAATCATTTTATTCACACTTGCCGGAACAATAAATTTGAATAAAATGCCAATGACTTGTTTAAATTGCATGATTGCTTTAATTTTCAAGTTATTACTCGTGATAAATGTTTAGACTTTGCATGCTTCAATGTATGTTTTAATTATTGTTTATAATTAAATATCTTGCACTGCAGTAAATCCTTTTTAGGTAACAGTAAATTTCCTCGATTGGTAGTGAATCCAAGAACGATTCACGGAAATGAGAGAAAATGAGCAATTTAAATGTACGTTTCTTATAGTGACTTTTATGGTTGTTTTCGAGTATCAAAGTCAAATGGCAAACCAATTGGTGCTTGTGAATTCAAAATACAATGTAGTTTTGAGATCATAAAGCATTGAGTTTAAACGCTCAGCTTTACCAATGGTTAACAACCTAATATCTTTGTCCATTTAATTCTCGAATGAGTCTAGTCCCTAAACATTCGAATAGATCGATGCTTAGAGAACTTTAGAAGCTTCTGGTAAGATCATCTAGTTGAAACAGAATATTCAACATAAATTAAATGGTAAGAACTTTGTTGGAGTGACATTGGACATGTCTAAACAAAGTATAAAAGTCAACACTAGAGAATTCAATTCTTAAGGCTATTAGAAAGGGTACAAGAAATAGGAAAACAAAGGAACAAATGAAAGGAATTTACAATTCCGTTTCTACCTATAAGTTTATGTTTAAAGAGCAGTGACCTAGCAATCAAACTTCCTTGGTATCATATACCGCTTGAGGTTCTTACTTCGGTAATAACTCAAACAATGGAAGCTAGGATACACCAATGACCTACAAGTGGGAAATGAAGCATGGCAATGCTACATTAGTTGTAGGGTCATCTAGTTTGTTTTAAGTCCTTTCAAAGGCTGGAACTTAATGTCTATTTTGTTCCATAATCAGCATACCTAAATTTCTGCTTCAAACACAGAAAGACTCACATTCAGAAGAACGAAAACAATACTTGTTTTTTTGTTTATTTGAATGAAATGGTCATTTACGGTTTGAGTCAATATGCTTGATTAAAAACAAACAACTCTTTAACAATAAAAACTTTACTAGGTTCAAATCAACCCCTTGATTTGAGTTCCACTAATCTTTGGCGTTGTTGCTTAGACTATATCAACAAGTTAACATTCATAAGCTCTATTTCGATGGACTTTTGAAATTTGATTGATTTCTAGATCAATTCAAGACAAGATAGTCTTACTTGTTGAAAGTAACAAAAGATATGAACTATTGTTAGAACGCCTACACAATAGAGTTCAAAGCTAAAGAAAGATTTTATGACTTTATTATTTCACCTGGATTTGAGTGATACAAATTTGAATCTGTTTGGCTAGTTCAAAGATTCAGAAGTATAAAATCCACTTGGCAAGAAATCATAAAGATCTAGGTTAGATCATGACGATGATTACTTTAAGACCAAATATGATCATCAATGATTGTGCGTTGTAATTTCACGATCGAGCTCCATAAGATATGAAATATCTACGTTGGAATGATCGAAGTCAATTATTACTTGATTCGATCAATGATGAATCATAAAGACTTTTCCTATAATTTCTAAAACAAAATTCTCAACTACCACCAAACTAAATTAAATTCGTCAAAGCTATTGAAAAGTAATTTCAGAATATCTTTTCATAATTATATATCTAAAGAGTTTCTAAACTCAGTGGGAGCTTAGTGTTTATTATTCAACAAACTAAGGCGCAAGTATAGATATATGTTTCTTTGTGATTTATTCAAATGAGACACAAGGGTATTGTTTCTACCACGAATTTTTGAGAACATAATGTTTGTTTGCTCGAAATAATGTCCTTTTGGAGATTCGTTTCCAAAATGACAAGTGGGAGAAAATAGACCTCGAAAGTCTTCGAGGCGAACAACAAACATAAACGGACATTCCGGAGGCTTTTCGAAGTGCTTCAGAAAATCCGAACTTATTCTTTAAGGACTTTAGAAGTGGCTTTAAAGAATAGACATCTCTTAGAAGACTTTACAAGTGCTTCAAGGAGAATAGAATATTCAAAGGACTTTCAAGTGGCTATTGATATTCTATTGTTTGATGTTCTATACCCAAGTAGGCATAGAGTTCAAGTCACTGAAACTATGAGATTCTTCTATTAGATAGTGAAGAAACATGGAGTTCAGGTCACCGAAGCTATGCGATTCTTCTATTAGATAGCGAAGAAACCTACAACTTGCAGTCAAACTATTATCATGTAGATTAATGAGTTTGTGACTTGTAAGAAAGCTATGACGAAACTCAGATTCCCTAAAATGGTTAGAGGCCATATATAGACTCAATGTTTTAGATGGTTAAAAGCCATAAAACATAACCAATGTTTTGATGACAAAATTGAAATTTTGTTGATTTGCAAGAATGATTTACTTCTATTGGTTGCAAATTGGTCTTAAGGATAAAAACCATCAAACATGGAATTGTGTTCACACACAAAGCTAGATTAGTTTCTAAAGGTTACAAGCAAATTCACGGCGTGGATTGTGTTAAAACCTCATGCATAATCGTAATGCTTAAGTCTATAATTCAACCAATGATTGCATATTGGTACATATGGCAATTGGATGACAAAAACGAATTCCTCAATTAAATGTTGGAAGAAACTATGTACATGGTATTTCATAGGATTTGTGGATCCAAATAAATACTTGAAAAGGAAAGCTAGCTTATGAAATCTAAGTACAGATTTAAGCAAGCAAATTGGGAATTAAAACTGTATTTTAGTGAAGCTAATAAGTATTTTAGTTTCATAAAATGTACATGATTCTTATAGATATATAAGAAGTTTAGTGGGAGTACATAAAAACTTAATTGGTCCTATGCGTATCACACACATATCTCTCTATTGTGAAATAACATTCAAATGCTAATAACTTAGGTTTGAAATTATTCATCAATGATGGACCAAGGCGAAACTTAGTACATACTGGGTATTAAGATCTATTTACAAGAACGTATTTCAAAGCATGTAATTCAAGAGTTAATTTTAAAATAAATTCAAACATTTCTAACTAATAACTTTCAATTTATTCACTAGTTGTAGTTTACTTCAACGAAATTCTTTTTACGTAACTAATTAGTTAGTTAGGCGCCTAAAACTTAAAAGGTAGACACGAAATGTCAGTAAAACTTTTAGCTCAAAAATACCACTTTGTAACACCCCGACAATGCCCATTTTCTAAAATACCCCTTTTTAAACATAACTGTAGGGAATTATCAAAGTATTATCGCCCGTGTGAAAACGTAACGGCTTATTCAGAATTTTGCAGCGGAAAACATAAAACTAACTTGTAGGTTCATAATTAATCTTATTACATATTCGGTCCAAAACCAATTAACTGAAATAAGGAAATACGAATAGTACGACAAATTTCAAATTTAAGTTAACAAACCAAATCACTTAATAAAGCAAATATAACTACAAGCTCTCTAATCCCGATCCCCAATGATGCATTATCTTCAAACCTGTAGATGGGCAACGCTTATTGATCCTTAGAGAATGCTCACCAAAGATGGGTCATCACAGGATCAATAAGGCATAGCCATGATCAACACACACAAACAAAGCACGTAATCAGCAAAGGTGGGTACTACATACTAAAACAATAATTATCCTAACATGATACTATTAAATGAACCCTAACATGATACTATTAAACATAAGTAAGGGCAGACAAAACACGATAATTTGACGACCATACTTGACTAGACTAGGCTAGACTTATGACAATAATATTATTTTGGTTGAAATAGACAATGGACCGAGTTGTCCATCCAGAAGTCTTCACTAAGGAAGACGAGGTACGGGCGCGACTCCGTAACCTCAGTGACCTGCGATATCGAGGAACGTTTAAATAAAAATAGAACACGGTGATCAATCCGGTCCCAGAAAAGGCCATGGGCTACCACCATGAACCCCAACTCCTGTTTGTCCGTCACTTTAGACGTGCACAGTCTAAAGCTATTGCTACTCAGTTTCACTTTACATGATTTACAATTGAGATTTCGTTATGACTCAACAATCACATAAGACATACAATTCACATTTGTTCACAACTGTTTTTATCTTGGAATTAAGTAAGTGATCATAAAAGCATCAATCAAGACTCAATCCAATTTATCCAACCTTTCCTTTAACCATGAGCAACCCTGTATATGGGCATAAAGTTTCAACTTACTAAACAAGGTCCACCGCCCTCATAAAGTAGTGAAAAGATAGAAAGGGAACAACAACAAATCGATCCAAACCAATCATATAGAATAATCTAGTGTTCCCAACCAACATGTTTGTATCAATCATCCATACTAACATGTTACAGTTCTCATAGTGCAAAATAAGTTCAATAAGTTTGTCCAACAGTATTAAACATGCACATTCCATATAACCAAGTTCGTCCATAATATCAACATCACCAAGTTCAACAACAAATTCAACATGATTTCAACAATTAGCACACATTCCAAGCACGCAGGTATGTACGTACCTTGTGTAAACAAACTGATAGGCCACTTTAACACTTTCAAAAGTCGCCTAAAGAGAATTCTCCGCCTAAAACAACCAATAAATAATCTCAATCAATTTCTAATCATTGACAACCATAATAAAGCATTCTAAATGCATCCTAAGCATATTTAGAACTTTCCCCCAATATCAAAACTTAAACATTTGATTTCCTAGAATCATAATTATTGAATTAGTGATTGAAATTCGTTGAAAACTTTTGCAAACATCGTACTTTAAATTTTCAGCAATATAAATTCAATTAAAAACTTCACCATGGTCAATCTACGTTCCTAGTATCCCAACACAACCAATTCAATGATCCCTACTCAACCTATCATGATTAATAATCATAAAAACCTTGAATTTCATACTTTAAACAACCAAAAACCAATATTTCAATGTAATTAGATAATCTGAAAATTAATAACTTTATTATAAAATTCATAAAATCTTAAATTTATAATTTAAATCACAAAACCCATAACTTTAATTCAAGAAAACATAATTCAAATTTATAAATCATGATTAAGCCCTAACTTAATTTTAATTAATCAAAACTGAAAATTAATTCGTTTTTAATCTCAACCAACATCTGAAAATCATGTTCAAACCATAAAAATTATAACTTTAATATCAAGAACATAATTTAAATTAACAACTATAATTAATTAAAATAATTAGTTGCTTAGGGTTTAAGAAATAACCAAGAACTAAAGGGGAGAGAGAAGGTTGGCCGGCGGACAGGTGGTGGCTCGCAGCAAGGTTCACCGGCGAACGGTGGTGCTGGGTCGCGGTGTTGCTGCGCAAAACGTGAGGGGTTAAGGGAAGCACGAAAAAAAACGAGGGGGAGGAAAGGACCGAAAACAGAGGAAGAAAGAAAGAGGGTTGCGAGAGGAGAGAGAGGGCTGAGATTACCGTGCGTGGTGGTCGGCGGCTGGGACGACGGCGTGGAGAGCACACGGCTGAGAGAGAGGGACGGCTGGGAGTACGTGAGGTTGAAGAAAGGGGAGTCTGATCTTTTTCTTTCTTTTTTTTTACGTGAATTAGGAAAAGGGAAGGGAGTATGGTTTTTGGGGTTTTATTGGTTTGGGCTTTGCCCAATTGGGCCAGGAGTAGAATTTAGGTTGCTGAATCCGAAATGGTTAGGACTTGCTTTCTAATTTCAATAGAACGTGGTTTCGAAATTCGAGTTCGTTTTAAAGTGAAACTCGAAAATACATTTTGATTTCGTAATCATTAAAATATTCGAAATGAAATAACATAATTATATTTCAATTACATATTCGTTTCTAAAATCCGTAAATTATGTTTAAATATATATTACATATGTTAAATATTCGTTGAAATATATAAATAAAATTACGGGGGATTACAATCTACCCCTCTTAAAAGAAGTTTCGTCCCGAAACTTGGCACGAAAATTCACATATCTTTCCAAACTTTTCAACTTATTCTTATTGTAGAAGTACTTTGTGCCACTCAACTGCACTCTTTTGCCCACTAAAAGTTACTTGTAATACTCAAGAACATATTTTCTTATGCGGAGAATCTATTTACTTGCATCAACATGTAAATGTTGTTTAAAATAAGCATAAAATGCATAAAAATACCATAAAAATAGGTTAAAGCGCTAATTTCTATCGCATTCTACCCCCTTAAAGAAAACGAGTTACGCCCTCGTAACTCACCTCAGAAAATAACTCTGGATACTTGATCTTCATTTCAGCTTCGGCTTCCCACGTTGCCTCTTCGTACTCGTGGTTCGACCAAAGCACTTTCACTATGCTGACGTCCTTATTGCGTGTACTACGCACTTTCCTATCAAGGATTTTCACAGGCCTTTCTTCGTAAGTGAGGCTACTATCAATCTGGATTCTCTCAGGCTCTAAGATATGACGCTGATCAGGGATATAGCGCTTTAGTTGGGAAATGTGAAACACGTCGTGCATCTTTTCGAACTCCATTGGCAAGGCTAACTTGTATGCTACTTTCCCTATTCGTTGCAGAATCTCATATGGTCCTACATACTTGGCACTTAGCTTGCCCTTCTTCCCAAATCTCATCACACCCTTGGTTGGTGATACTTTCAAGAACACTTTATCACCTACTGCAAATTCGTCATCTCTTCTTTTCAAATCAGCATAACTCTTTTGCCTATCCTGGGCAGCTTGAATTCTAGCCTGAATCATTTTTACATTCCTGACAGTCTCCTCAATGAATTCTGTTCCCAAAACTATATTTTCAATGAAATCATTCCAGCAGGTGGGACTTCTACACTTTCTCCCATATAGTGCCTCAAAAGGTGCCATCTTAATGCTTGCATGGTAACTATTATTATATGAGAATTCGATCAAGTCTAGATGGTCTTCCCAACTACCCTTAAAGTCAATTGCACAAGCTCTCAACATATCTTCCATAGTCTGGTTAGTTCTCTCAGTCTGACCATCGGTTGCAGGGTGGAAAGCAGTGCTCATTTTCAAAGTTGTCCCAAGGTTCAACTGGACCTTCTGCCAAAATTTCGAGAGGAATCTTGAATCACGGTCTAAGATAATATCGGTTGGGACCCCATGCAACCGCACTACATGCTTAATGTAAGTCCTTGCGAGCTGTTTCTTTTTCCATGTCTCTTTAATCGGAATAAACACGGCTGATTTTGTTAGACGGTCCACAATAACCCAAATGGTATCATTTCCGTTCTTTGATCTAGGCAAGGCAGTAACAAAATCCATAGAAATGGAATCCCACTTCCATCCAGGCACTTCTAAAGGTTGAACTTTCCCCATGGGTCTTTTGTGGTCTATTTTGACTTTCTGACAGGTTAGGCATCTAGACACAAACTCGGCAACTTCCCGTTTCATATTAGGCCACCAATAGATTTGCTTCAGGTCTTTGTACAACTTGTCACCCCCAGGGTGCACAGAATATGGAGTATTATGCCCCTCATCCATAAGACGTCTCTTGAGTTCTTCACACTTCTGTGGTACACACCATCTCCCTTTGAACCTCAAACTACCATCTTCATGAATCTTGAAATCCACTTCTTTCCCTTGACCCATCTTTTCTTTGATTTTCTCTAAGTACTCATCCCCAGCTTGACTTTCTCTAATCTCCTCGAATATAGACAACCCCAACGATAATGCACTCAATTTTGCTTTGGTTTCCCCAGGATTTACTATTTCCAGGCTAAGTCTCTGCATGTCTCGACACAACTCTTCAGGCACTACCAAGACATTCATACTATGGCTAGATTTCCTACTCAATGCATCGGCAACTACGTTTGATTTCCCCTCATGGTACTGGATGTTCAAATCATAGTCCTTGATCAACTCTAACCATCTTCTTTGTCTCATGTTGAGATCTTTCTGGGTGAAAATGTATTTTAGGCTTTTGTGGTCTGTGAAGATCTTACATGTTGCCCCATAGAGGTAATGTCTCCAAATTTTCAAAGCGAAAACAATCGCAGCTAGCTCTAGATCGTGGGTAGGGTAATTAGCCTCATATGGTTTCAATTGACGCGACACATACGCAATCACCTTCCCATTTTGCTGTAATACACACCCCAACCCATTCTTCGACGCATCACTATATACCTCAAACCCTTCATTCCCATCAGGCAAGGTTAAAACAGGTGCTGAGGTTAAACGCTCTTTGAGAATTTGGAAGGCTTCCTCACATTTTTCGCTCCACTCAAATTTTGATTCTTTCTTCATCAAGTTGGTCATGGGTCTTGCTATCTTTGAGAAATCTCTCAAAAATCTCCTATAATACCCAGCTAGACCTAAGAAACTCCGAATATCAGACACATTCTTCGGAGTAGGCCACTCACTCACAGCTTGAATCTTGGCAGGATCCACAAAGACTCCTTCCTTTGACACATAATGCCCCAAAAATGCTACCTTTTCCAGACGGAACTCACACTTAGAGAACTTTGCATACAACTGGTTCTTCCTAAGCGTCTCCAAGATAACCCTCAAATGTTCATCATGTTCCTTTTCATTCCTCGAATAGATCAGAATATCATCAATGAATACCACCACAAACTTATCTAGGAACTCATGGAAAATCCTATTCATCAGATCCATAAATATGGCGGGTGCATTGGTTAACCCAAAAGGCATTACTGTAAACTCATAATGGCCATAACGGGTCCTAAATGCAGTCTTAGGAATGTCTTTTTCAGCTACCCTCAATTGGTGATATCCCGAACGCAAATGAATCTTTGAGAATACACTTGCCCCGTTCAACTGGTCAAACAGGTCATCTATCCTAGGCAAAGGATATTTGTTTTTTATTGTTACGTTGTTCAACTCCCTATAATCAATACATAGCCGCATACTCCCATCTTTCTTTTTGACAAACAATACTGGAGCTCCCCATGGTGATGCACTAGGCCTAATGTACCCCTTGTCGAACAAGTCCTGCAATTGTGTCTTTAACTCACTCATTTCTGGGGGTGCCATCCTATAAGGTGCTTTGGATATAGGTGCGGTTCCGGGATTTAACTCTATGGTAAACTCGAGGGCTCTAGCCGGTGGCATACCCGGGATCTCATCCGGAAATACATCTACGAATTCTCTTACTATTGAGACATCCTCTATCTTTACCCCAACTTCCTTACTCACATCTTGGACACTACAGAAAAATAGTTCACACCCTTTATTAACCAATTTCCTCACTTGCAATGCGGAGATCACCCCAAAGTTCCTAGACTTCCCAAAACGTTTATATGATATTGATTTCCCAGTAGGGTTCTTTAGGCTTACTTTCTGAATCTCGCAATCTATCCTGGCCTTGTATAAGCTTAGCCAATCCATCCCCAGAATCACATCTAGGTCCCCCAAACTAAATTCTATCAAATTAGATGGAAAAGTGCAATCTTTTATCTTCAAAGGCAAGTTCTTAAATAATTTCGTACACCTTATGGTTGCACCAGTAGGCATACTAACAGGTAAATCAATTGCCTCAAAATCTACTAGCTTCAAACTTTTAACAATAGAGGACGAAATAAAAGAATAAGTTGCCCCTGAATCAAACAACGTTTTAACAGGTAAGGAGTGAACAGAGAAAGTACCCGAAACTACATCTGCAGAACGTTCAGCTTCATTTCTACTCATTACGAACAGCTTTCCAGGAGCCCTGTTGTTATTGTTGTTTCCATTGGTAGGTTTGTTTTGGTTTCCCTGGTTATTTGGTGCCCCAGCAGGCTTCGAACTTTGGTTCCCCGAATGGTTAAACCCTGGTTTCCCTTGGTTACTACTCCCACTACCATTCTGCTCTTTCTTCTGCTTTGTGAAGCACTCAAACTCCCTATGTCCCTTCTTATGACAATAGTTGCAAATTACCAATTCCCCCTTACAATCCTTCCCAGGGTGGTTGTTGTTGCACCTCCTGCAGTGGTACACTCTGTCAGTTTGGTTTCTGTTGTTATAGTTATTCCCCTGGTTGTTTCTTCCCTGGAAATTACCATTACCATTACCATTACCATTACCATTACCATTCCCATTTCTATTCCTTTTGAAGTTCCCCTGACTTCCCCCAGCATTAAACTCTTTCCTTTTATCCCCAACAATAACATTCTTCTTGTCTCTCCTGGTCTGCAGGCCATAAATATGAGCAGCTCTCCCATACACAATGTCTAAGGACGTAAAGGTTTCCCCGCCTAATCCCAGTTGGATCTCATCGGTTAACCCTTGCTCAAACCTCTGAGCCTTTAGTTCCTCAGTAGCTACTACCTCAGGTGCAAACCTCGACAAAGCTATAAACTTACTGTAGTATTCAGCAATGGTCATATTCCCCATCCTAAGGTTGATAAACTCCTGTGCTTTCTGCTTCCTCATAAAAGGAGGATAAAACTTCCCCCTCAAGGCAACAATAAAAGAATCCCAATTGAATCCCTCAGCAGCACTTAGTCTAGTCCCATTTTCCCTCCACCAAAGGTCGGCCTCATCTTTTAGGTAGAGGACAGCTTGGCCTACTTTCATATTCTCAGGACAGTTTACCGCCCCAAATAGTTTCTCAAATTCCCTGATCCAGTTTTCAAGGAAGGTGGGGTCTGCCTGCCCCTTAAAGTATGGTGGCTTAACTTTCGCAAGCCTTTCAAACATGTCCCCTGCAGAATCGGGGAGCTCAGTTCTTTCCTGGGTTAGTTTTTCCGCCAAGAGGCGAATAGCAGCAGCCAGGTCACTATTATTGGCCATCCTAGAGCGCGACCTGAAATTCATATACTCTAATTCAGGTTCAAACTTTACTTATATTATCCTCTAGTAATGCAATATCACATCAACATTCAAAATTCACACAAAATGGACAATCATGCAGAACATTCAACCGAGAGACAAGGAATAACTTCAAACATCACGAATAATAAGGTAGAATAAAAGAATAAAACATTCCCCCTTGCGTGCCCGTAATAAACCTTGATCTTTTAGATAGTCAATAATTTAGCTTTTATTCCTCAGAAGAATGTCAATAACAATCCTAAATATTAACACACACCTATTCTCAAAATAAAGTAAAAAGGTTCTACGACATAAACATAAACCATGGTTGGGCGGATTGTCCAATATTTTTCTCACACACAACTAAATATGTAAGCAAAGCTAAAGGGAAACATCATCAGACTTGTCCTTTGATTCGCTATAACCTTCTAGGGTGAATAACTCATATTTAAGTTCATCATCATCATCCATATCAAAATAATAAGTTCCTTTCTTGGCCTAGAGGATCTTCGTAGACCTTGAAGTTGATGATTAGCTTCCTCAGGCTCAGGCTCAGGCTCAGGTTCAGGTTCATGTTCAGGCTCGAGTTCAGGCTCAAACTCAAACTCAGGCTCAACCTCCAATTCATGCTCGAACTCAAATTCAAATTCATGTTCGAACTCATACCCAAATTCATGCTCAAACTCAGGCTCCGAATCGCTTCCAGGTCTCAAAACAGCTTGATAAATATCGACCCTAGTTTGCCCTCTAGCACGATCAAATTCACGAAGGGCTTCATCATCACTATCAGGTTCTCCTGCTCTTAAAATTTGACGCAGAACAAGTTCATGGCTGGTGTAACTGTTAATGTCAGACTCGTAATCCATTTCATTTTCATCATCGCTCAGAACAATAGGGTTAGAATTGCTCCCTATTCTATTTCCTTGTATGCCAGACATGATTAATGATCTATAACAATTAAACATAGTTTCTATGTTAGTAATTAGTACTCTCGCTTGCCGTATGATCCCACAATACACAACAAGTAAGAATATGTATTAATGGCAAAGCATAGGAAAGACACGACAGTTAGCAGGCACAAAAGTACAATCATGTTGACATAATGCAGACACAATGTTCCTATTCTATATGCCCTTTCCTATGCTACCCATCTCTCAGAATAAACATAGTATATCAAACATTGAAGCATAAAAGAATAAAACGAGAATGATTTATAAGAATTAATTTGCTTAAACGAATAATTATTTAAACGACAAATAATTAATAAATAAATACAAATTTTTTTTTTTTTTCACGGTACTGTAGCAGCAGCAGTCATTTTTTTTTTTTTAATATATAATTACGAAAATATTAATTTAAATTTAAAAAAAAAAAACGAAATACATGAAGTCACATAAACAAGAACGTATTTCAAAGCATGTAATTCAAGAGTTAATTTTAAAATAAATTCAAACATTTCTAACTAATAACTTTCAATTTATTCACTAGTTGTAGTTTACTTCAACGAATTCTTTTTACGTAACTAATTAGTTAGTTAGGCGCCTAAAATTTAAAAGGTAGACACGAAATGTCAGTAAAACTTTTAGCTCAAAAATACCACTTTGTAACACCCCGACAATTCCCATTTTCTAAAATACCCCTTTTTAAACATAACTGTAGGGAATTATCAAAGTATTATCGCCCGTGTGAAAACGTAACGGCTTATTCAGAATTTTGCAGCGGAAAACATAAAACTAACTTGTAGGTTCATAATTAATCTTATTACATATTCGGTCCAAAACCAATTAACTGAAATAAGGAAATACGAATAGTACGACAAATTTCAAATTTAAGTTAACAAACCAAATCACTTAATAAAGCAAATATAACTACAAGCTCTCTAATCCCGATCCCCAATGATGCATCATCTTCAAACCTGTAGATGGGCAACGCTTATTGATCCTTAGAGACTGCTCACCAAAGATGGGTCATCACAGGATCAATAAGGCATAGCCATGATCAACACACACAAACAAAGCACGTAATCAGCAAAGCTGGGTACTACATACTAAAACAATAATTATCCTAACATGATACTATTAAATGAACCCTAACATGATACTATTAAACATAAGTAAGGGCAGACAAAACACGATAATTTGACGACCATACTTGACTAGACTAGGCTAGACTTATGACAATAATATTATTTTGGTTGAAATAGACAATGGACCGAGTTGTCCATCCAGAAGTCTTCACTAAGGAAGACGAGGTACGGGCGCGACTCCGTAACCTCAGTGACCAGCGATATCGAGGAACGTTTAAATAAAAATAGAACACGGTGATCAATCCGGTCCCAGAAAAGGCCATGGGCTACCACCATGAACCCCAACTCCTGTTTGTCCGTCACTTTAGACGTGCACAGTCTAAAGCTATTGCTACTCAGTTTCACTTTACATGATTTACAATTGAGATTTCGTTATGACTCAACAATCACATAAGACATACAATTCACATTTGTTCACAACTGTTTTTATCTTGGAATTAAGTAAGTGATCATAAAAGCATCAATCAAGACTCAATCCAATTTATCCAACCTTTCCTTTAACCATGAGCAACCCTGTATATGGGCATAAAGTTTCAACTTACTAAACAAGGTCCACCGCCCTCATAAAGTAGTGAAAAGATAGAAAGGGAACAACAACAAATCGATCCAAACCAATCATATAGAATAATCTAGTGTTCCCAACCAACATGTTTGTATCAATCATCCATACTAACATGTTACAGTTCTCATAGTGCAAAATAAGTTCAATAAGTTTGTCCAACAGTATTAAACATGCACATTCCATATAACCAAGTTCGTCCATAATATCAACATCACCAAGTTCAACAACAAATTCAACATGATTTCAACAATTAGCACACATTCCAAGCACGCAGGTATGTACGTACCTTGTGTAAACAAACTGATAGGCCACTTTAACACTTTCAAAAGTCGCCTAAAGAGAATTCTCCGCCTAAAACAACCAATAAATAATCTCAATCAATTTCTAATCATTGACAACCATAATAAAGCATTCTAAATGCATCCTAAGCATATTTAGAACTTTCCCCCAATATCAAAACTTAAACATTTGATTTCCTAGAATCATAATTATTGAATTAGTGATTGAAATTCGTTGAAAACTTTTGCAAACATCGTACTTTAAATTTTCAGCAATATAAATTCATTTAAAAACTTCACCATGGTCAATCTACGTTCCTAGTATCCCAACACAACCAATTCAATGATCCCTACTCAACCTATCATGATTAATAATCATAAAAACCTTGAATTTCATACTTTAAACAACCAAAAACCAATATTTCAATGTAATTAGATAATCTTAAAATTAATAACTTTATTATAAAATTCATAAAATCTTAAATTTATAATTTAAATCACAAAACCCATAACTTTAATTCAAGAAAACATAATTCAAATTTATAAATCATGATTAAGCCCTAACTTAATTTTAATTAATCAAAACTGAAAATTAATTCGTTTTTAATCTCAACCAACATCTGAAAATCATGTTCAAACCATAAAAATTATAACTTTAATATCAAGAACATAATTTAAATTAACAACTATAATTAATTAAAATAATTAGTTGCTTAGGGTTTAAGAAATAACCAAGAACTAAAGGGGAGAGAGAAGGCTGGTCGGCGGACAGGTGGTGGCTCGCAGCAAGGTTCACCGGCGGACGGTGGTGCTGGGTCGCGGTGTTGCTGCGCAAAACGTGAGGGGTTAAGTGAAGCACGAAAAAAAACGAGGGGGAGGGAAGGACCGAAAACAGAGGAAGAAAGAAAGAGGGTTGCGAGAGGAGAGAGAGGGCTGAGATTACCGTGCGTGGTGGTCGGCGGCCGAGACGACGGCGTGGAGAGCACACGACTGAGAGAGAGGGACGGCTGGGAGTACGTGAGGTTGAAGAAAGGGGAGTCTGATCTTTTTCTTTCTTTTTTTTTTTTACGTGAATTAGGAAAAGGGAAGGGAGTATGGTTTTTGGGGTTTTATTGGTTTGGGCTTTGCCCAATTGGGCCAGGAGTAGAATTTAGGTTGCTGAATCCGAAATGGTTAGGACTTGCTTTCTAATTTCAATAGAACGTGGTTTCGAAATTCGAGTTCGTTTTAAAGTGAAACTCGAAAATACATTTTGATTTCATAATCATTAAAATATTCGAAATGAAATAAAATAATTATATTTCAATTACATATTCGTTTCTAAAATCCGTAAATTATGCTTAAATATATATTAAATATGTTAAATATTCGTTGAAATATATAAATAAAATTACGGGGGATTACATATTGTTTTGGATTAAGTAATGGCATTTACTAAATCAAACACGAAAGACTCCATTGGAGATATTCGATCCATATGAATAAATCTAAGTAATGAATGTTTGCACTATGTATAAGCATTTACTAAGTTAAACATCAAAGGATCTAAGTGAGATTCTTAACCTATATTATATGTCACGGAATTTAGCTGGATTTAGTATCTACTGAAACTAGAATGAGCTAAAGTTACATGAATAGAATTCAATTGGGAATTATTTTGCAAAAGAATTTATCATGTATGATATTATATGAGGATCGCCAAAAACGTATTGTATGACTTTAGGCATGACGAACATATACCAATCTCTATTGATCTAAGTGAAGATCAACTAGATTGAGATCAAGAATACTTATGGTACTTGAAAAGGTACATAGGAATAGTTCTTGATTCAAGGAAATAAAGATATGCTAAATATTGATGCTACACGCATAAACACTGGTAAAGGATCAAGCAAGATCCCTTTGGAGTTAACTATTGGCAAGGATGAGCTATAGAGCATCGTGTTTTGAAGTGGCAACATGGATCGGGGACCATGAGTTGTTGCGTGGGAAATTAAATATTAATTTCTATGTTCTAAGATACAGCTGGAAAGTCTTCCCCATATTTGTGGACTGCTTGGATAAGTAAATCCAAACAAAGCATCACTAGCAACCTAAACAGTTGAAGTAAAAGTACTTATTGCCTAAGAAGAAATAAAACAGAGTTGTTTATATTAATGAGTTCTTCATTGAACTTGGGAAGATCACATGTCTGTTGACTTAATGGTTCTTCATTGCAAAATGCGTAGAACCACTAATGTAGCAAGAAAGACTAGATCACAAAATAAACATACTCAAAAGATCTTATCATCATATCTCGAAGAACATTCGATGAAAAGGATATTAAGATTGGCAAAGCATGATAACTAAACCTATGCAACAAGTGAGAAGCAACACTCACGTTGTAGCACTGGAAATCAAGCATAGCTTTCAATTCCATGAACTGTTTTAAAGATGGGTTTGAGGCCCATGGTAGTAAAACATTGGGGTTGAACATTTATCATATATGAAATGTATTTTCATATTCCATTTAATCTTGGTTTAGCATTAAATGATGAGTCCCTTCAAATTTGACGATATATTCAAGATAGACTGTCAGGACCAGTCCTGTGACTAAGAAATGTCTATCAAGTGAACTTGAATGTCAAAAGTTGAAAAAGGTCCCTGGTCGGAGTTTTCTATAAAGATGGACACATAGAAAACGTTAGACGACTAGAATGCAAGATGACTAGTAGTTCTGTTTCTTGAACTATGTGGACATGGCAATGTCGTAATCATTTGCATAAATACTTACTTTGGGAAGACTAGTATCGGACGAAACTTTACTGTAAGAGATGAAAATCTGTCATAAGTAAATTTCATTAAAAAAATTTAGACACTAATCCTCAATACCTAAGTGATTTGAGATTACTTGTTTGAGAACTGCTTACTTTGACGTTGTCAACCGTCGCACCGTAAAAGGAGGCTATAAAGGCAACGCTTAGGTAATCACCTATTAAACGAAGTCTAATCTCAAGATCGCAAGATTGGGATTGTCCTCCCATAAATCGGGATGAGATGCTGAAAAGTTGCACAAGGCCACTCGGAGAGCTAGAAACTGTAAAATGCATGGTCGTGCTCAGATGAATCATAGGCTATGATTATCTGTTTATTTGATCAGTTGAACTCTGAAACCGAGAAACACCTCTGGACATAATAAGGATGACAACTCTTACCTTATGTTCAAGAGCAAGCATCGAGCGACAAAGGAATTAGGAAATGCACACTTGTCCCTAAGGACAAGTGGGAGACTGAAGGAAATAATTCCCTTGGTCCAAGTATGCATTTAATGTTAAGTCTAACAAATGCGGTTCAGTATTAATTAACAAGTTAATAATTCAGTGAGATCAAGTGAGCTGAATGCCTAGCTAGAGGCCGCTTCAGTTCAAGAGGAATTAATGATATTAATCCACAGCTTACTCTTGACTGAACCCGTAGTGTCACACAAATAGTACGTAAACGGATCAAGTATTTAATGGCATTAAATACTCCATCTATGGATATTCGAAATCGACGGATCTTGGTTTCAGTGGGAGCTGAGATCGTCAAAGGCAAGAAACGAATACTCCGAAAACGATGATATTGCCAGAAACGGAAATATGGATCGTATCGGAAATATAAATATTATCCAAGTCGTAGATGTTGCCGGAAACGGAAACATGGTACGTATCGGAAAATATTATCGGAAATGGAAATATTGCCGGAATCTGAAATATTGCTGGAAACGGAAATATTGTCGGAATCGGAAATATTATCGGAATCGGAAAATAATTCCGGAAACGGAAATATTAAATATTTGTTCGAAACGGAAATTAATTCCGAAATCGGAAATGTTAAATATTGTTCGTATCGGAAATGAATTCCGGAATCGGGAATTTAATCGGAAGCGCATCGGACGAGACTTGCTAGACGAAGGCCCATCACAAAGTCAGGCCCGCGTCCAGCAAGCCCAAGCGCCCAACACACACGTTGCCAAAGCCTCGACAGGCCCAGCGCAAGGCCAGGCCCAGCAAGGCATGGCGCGCGCGCTCGTGGGCTGCGAGCTACGCATGCTCGTGTGGGCCGCAAGGCCTGCGCGGGTTGTGTGGTAGGCTCGTGGTCGTACGACGTTTGTGTTCGAGACGAATCCTAAAACTATTAGAATTCGTTCTATGATTAAATCCTAATCCTAATAGATAGAATCAGTTTAATAGAGTTCTAATAGAATTCTAACTAAACTAATTAGTATCCTAATAGGATTCTAAATCCCTTTCCATGACTCTATAAATATGTGCCTAGGTTCAGAATTTATGGACGAGATTTTTCAAGTATTCAAAGGTAAGATTTTCAAGCAAAAATCAGCCAAACACTTGCCCTACATTAGCCGAAAATTCTAAGTACCTTAAGGGCGATTCTAGTTGGTCAAGCTTAAGGCGGATCCGGATGTGCTGTGGACTTTCTACGGAGGCACGACACTTGGAATCCTAAAGACTTGTTCTTGTTCGGTTCGGGCACATCTAGGGAGGGCACGCTACAAAGTGTATGCATCCTAGACTAATTATATGATTATGTGCAATTAATATGATTCCTGACATTAAGGTTTTTCCGCATGATTTATGTTGTTCATATGTATCATAACCTAACAAATGGATGTAGTCACAGCCTACTTATATGGGCGACTACACAATGACATTTATATGAAAGTCCCAGAAGGATATAAACTGCCAGAATCAGCAAACTCTAGTTCTCCAGAACATTACTATATAAAATTAAATAGATCTCTTTATGGATTGAAACAATCAGGGTGTATATGGTATAATCTCCTAAGTGAGTACTTGTTAAAGGAAGGGTATAAGAATGACCCCATTATTCCATCCATTTTTATCAAGAGCTTTGGGGCAGGATTTGTAATAATTGCAGTGTATGTTGATGATTTAAACATTGTTGGGACTCCTGAAGAGATTTTACATATTGTAGAATATTTGAAGAAGGAATTTGAGATGAAAGATCTTGGAAAGAAATTTTTTTATTTGGGGCTACAAATTTAGCACCTAAAGAATGAAATCCTTGTGCATCAAACAACATACACAGAAAAGGTGCTAAAAAGATTCTCTTTGGATCAGGCACATCCGCTGAGTAGTCCAATGGTTGTAAGATCCCTTGATGTGGATAAAGACCCATTCCGTCCTCGGGAAAACGATATAGAAATCCTTGGTCCTGAAGTACCATACTTAAGTGCAATAGGGGCATTGATGTACCTTGCTAGTCATACGAGACCTGACATATCGTTTACAGTAAATCTGTTAGCAAGGTTTAGCTGATGTCCAACTCGAAGGCATTGGAATGGGATAAAACATGTACTTCGTTACCTCCAAGGAATGAAAGATATGAGTTTATTCTTTTCTAACCAGTCCAAAGAAGACTTAATTGGTTTTACAGATGCAGGGTTTTTTTCTGATCCCCATAATGCTCGATCACAAACAGGATATGTTTTCACATGTGGTGGTACTGCCAGTTCTTGGCGTTCAATTCCATGAAGCAAACTATTGCAACAACTTCTTCTAACCATGTAGAAATGTTAGCTATCCATTAAGCTAGTCGTGAATGTGTATGGTTAAGGTCTGTAATTCAACATATACGAGAAGATTGTGGCATATCCACAGGGAAAGAAGCTCCTACGGTTATGTATGAGGATAATGTAGCTTGCATTGCATAGCTCAAGGATGGATACATCAAAGGTGATAGAACAATGCACATTTTACCAAAATTCTTCTTCACCCATAACCTGCAGAAGAATGGTGATATACAGATTCTGCAGATTCGTTCAAGTGAGAATTTGGCAGACCTTCCAACTGCTACTTTCAAGAAATTAGTTTACCAGATTGGATTGCGTCGTCTCAAAGATCTCAAGTTATGTAATCATGAGGGGGAGTAGATGCGCGCTGCACTCTTTTTCCCTTAACCATGGTATTTCCCTCTGGATTTTCCTAGTAAGGTTTTTAACGAGGCAGCATCGTACGCGCATTAGGAAATATTTTATTTTAAGAGAGAAATTTTATTTTTGTATAATGGACATCCAAGGGGGAGCGTTATGAAATATAATATGGATGCCTATTATACCCCTGGAATATTCTAGGGTTCATCAAAACCCTAACTGAAATATAATATGGATGCCTATTATACCCCTGGAAGTACTATATGGAATAAGACATACAACACTATTCTCTCTCTTATCTCTCCTGTTTATTCACAATAAATGAAAAATTGTAAATATAGATAGATAAAGATGATTTCTTGATCGTACTCGCTTCCAAATTTTATGTAAAGCAATAATGACATATGTGACAAGTCTGATAACCATATCAATTAAAATACCCTATGTTCTTGGTCGGATATTTGATCGGATATTGGTTTTTTAGGTAATTTTCTTTAACCCACTTTTTAACACTTCCTTTACATAAAATGTAATAAAATGAAGGAAAATAAATAAATTATTTTTTAGGTATTGACGTATAGTAATGCATAATTTTATTTATTTTAACTATTATAGTCGATCATTTTATAAAGTTACGGAATATTAAGTAGGTAAAAAAAATCTTTGAAAATCATACTCCGTAATATTTTTAATCTTTCTATGCGTACATATTACGTAAATTTAGAAAATTAGTAATAAAACAACAATTATTCTCAACATATATTTTCTAATCAGTGTTAGCAACTAACGTATATTATTTGACATATACGTTAGGTAATTGACAACTTTTAACAAGTTAAGTAGTAATTTGCAAAGTTACTAAAGATCTGGTAGTAATTGACAAATTTTAACAAGTTAGGTAGTAATTTGCAAAGTCACTAAAGAACTGATAGTAATTTGCAAATTTTCATTAATAGATTATAGGAAATATTATTTTAAATAATCCAACCTTTTGACTATTTTCCATTAATAATCGACCTTTGGATTATTACTTAATAATCCAACCTTTGCACCCCATTTATTTTTATTTCACCCAACCGATGACCAACCTAACACACCAAGTAACCTATACACGTGACATGCAACCCTTTGTCATAATTTATTTTATTTTTTAAAACTAATAATTTGTTTTCATTTTATTTTATTTCCTTATTTTTTTTCTTTCTTCCTTCCTCCTTCCTCCTTCCTCCTCTCTGTCCTTATTCTAATATCACCACCATTGTCATATTTTATCCTCCTTCCTCCACTGCCCCACCTCCCCTCTCTCCCCCATCCTCCACCGTCAACCTTACTCACTCCCGCACTGACCCTAAGATTACCGTTCCCATTGATATACAAATTCTTATCCAGGTCAAGCAGTATAAAATTTGCCCCCGACCAATAGAGTTTACCAAAGAACCAAAAATTGAAATACAAATCACAGGCACGACGCAACTCATCAAATTCAAGACTCACAATAACACAATACCACTCTTTGCAGACAATCTATCGCAAAAAATCGCGGTCGGAATTCCATAAAAAGGAAAATTTGTAATTATTAATCCACCCTTTGCCCGATTTTCTTTAATTAAGCCTACCTATGCGATATTTCTAAATAATCCAACCTTTATGACCCAACTACTATTATTAAGCCTAACAAGTTACTAACCTGCTATAGGCGGTATTCACCCTTACGTGGCATATAACAATTATAATTTTTATTTTATTTTATTTTATTTTTCCCCTTATTTTCTTTAATTTCTATTTTAATTTTCGTTCCTCTCTCCTCTGCGATTTTCTGCTTCATCTCTGCACTCCTCTCCATTATTTCTCTTCTACCTCTTCTCCACCATTGTCGATCCCTCATACCTCTCCATTCGAAGTTCATCAAAAATAATCAGCAATTGCTATGGCTGGGGTAAAGCAATTGCGGATCTGGATCTTCTTCAAATTCAAGGTTTTTTTTTCTTTCTAATTTTCCAACAAGACCAAAATAACCAACATCCCACAACATAAAAAAAAACTATATTCTTGCAACAGCTCGGGTTTTACGAACTGACCATCAAGGAAGCCCAAAATTCAAAACTTACCAAAAAAGGAACAAAAACGCTAAGGTTCGTAAGTTCACCTTCAATTGTACGATTTTGGAGACGAAATTTGAATGCACGTGGATGAAGTCACCTATTTCCACAAGAAAATCGCTGATGATGTCATGAACCAGTACAATTTTGGTTGAAGCAGCAGTAATGGAGGAGAGAGGAACTGAAACACGCGCGGTACAGAGAAGAGAAGGGTTAAGGGTTTTTTGAAAAAAAAAAATGAAATCCTTGTTTAGGTGGCAAGTGATGATGACGTGTCCAATATTTTAGGAGGGAAACCAACTTTAGGTTGTCAACGTTTTTAACGTTGACTTTGTAGCAGGTAACTGGTCATCCAGGCTTAATAATAGTAGTTGGGTCATAAAGGTTGGATTATTTAGAAATATTGCATAGGTAGGCTTAATTAAAGAAAATCGGGCAAAGGTTGGATTAATAATTACAAATTTTCCTTGACTTTGTAGCAGGTAACCGGTCATCCAGGCTTAATAATAGTAGTTGGGTCATAAAGGTTGGATTATTTAGAAATATCGCATAGGTAGGCTTAATTAAAGAAAACCGGGCAAAGGTTGGATTAATAATTACAAATTTTCCAAAAAGAAATGGATTGGATTCCTCTCTATTTGAATAGGAACCTTGAATTTTTTCCCCAATTTAATTTTCTCGGGGTTTATGTGAATTTGAACATCAAGTATACAATATAACTGTTAAACCACCTTTCCTAAAAATTTATAAAGGAGATTAGAATTTGAATATTTGACATATCGATCATTGATCATTTACAACAACTACGGAGTAAACATTTTTCATTTAAATTGCAAAAGTACGAAATAACCCCAGAAGAAAAGAACTTTGAAAAATAAAATAACTTTCCCAAAATTCATAAACCTCAAATTTTGATATCAGAAAAACGACGAGAAATAACAACCCACGTTGGTGGGTATATTTTCCCGACACCTTTCTCTTTCTCTTTCTCTTTCTCTTTCAAACAGTTTACGATCGGATCTGAGAATTATTTTTTCAAGAAAAGAAAAAAGATAAATTGCAATTTGCAAATAAAGTTTTCCCACTTTTCTAAGTTCATCGCCTCTCGCATTTTATCACTCACTCACTCACTCACTAACTCACTAACTCACATGATCATTTCCTTTGTTCGCATTCCAACTTCACTCTTCTTTCCAGGTTACTTTTTCTCTCTCCTTCTGTTTTCTGGATTTTCTCCACTTAATTTGTTCATCATTTTCTTGTGGTTTTTCTGGGTTTAGAAATTGGGCTTGAATTTTATTGTTTGAGCAATGGGTATGATTATTTTGTGAATTCTTGATTGTTTGTGTACTGGGTTAGATTTTTTGTGAAGTTTTGATTGATTATGTAATGAGTTTGATCTTTCGGGGATTTTTTTTTCTATTGATTGTTTAATATGATTTTTTCGGACGTTTTGATTGATTCTTTAATGGGTTTGATTTTTTTTTTTTTTTGGCAATTTCTAACTAATTGTGTAGTTTTGGGGGTATTTGATTGAGTGAGTAATGGGATTTTCATGCATTGCAGGCGACGTAATATTTGGTATTTTCTTGGAATGTAATCTTGTACTTTTTGATGCTTCAATTAATGGTTACAGATGAATTTGTGGATAAGTTTTGTTAATTGGGTAATAATGATGATATTTGGTGCACTTATTTATAGAATTTTCCATTTAATATAATGTTAGTTGGAATTAGATTGGTTATGTTATCTGGATTTCACATTTCTTTTCTTTAATATATTTATTGTTTTTGTACCAATAATTTAGGTACTGAGATTGTTTCTGAATTTATTTATGTTTCTTTAATGATAAATTTTGGACAAGAATCAATTTGGTGAACTGGGTTTTATTGTAACAGGGTGTTAGCATCAATCCCATTAATGGAATCTGTTGGTGATGCACTTAACTTGGTGATGAAATCTCAGAATTCTGCTTGTATAGTTGGCAAAAAATTTCTCTCTCCTTCAGGTGATTCTCCTGTTACTTAGTAAATAACGTTCAGCTGTTGTAAATCATGGTACTAATTTAGTTGGCCGTTAGAATCGATTTTGATAAGCTTGTATGATGATGATAATGTAGGGGAAAGTTCCAGTTGCAATCAGGTTTCTGGGTTTGAGTCCAAATGTTCTATTAAGCATCCTGTTAAGGATTCCGAGGCCTGTGACTCAAGAAGTTCGTTGGGTCCGGCAGCTTTTAGGTTAGGCCATGGCACAGATGACGGACAGCTAAATAACCAATTAGCTTCTCAATCAGCAATCAGTTTTTGTCCTAGCCCTCCAAACAGTTTTCACTCTGCCAACCAGTCTATAGAGGCCAAAGACACCATCACGGAAGCAAGTGAATGCCACAGTAGTATTGAGAAATCGAGTGAAAGTGGTGAGAACAGTCAATCCTTTGACTTTGTTGAGAGTAGGAAAGTGAGTAGTACTTACAGATGCAGCACAGGAAGTGATGTTAGCGATGAAAGCAGCTCCAGTAGCATGAGTAGCACCATGTACAAGCCTCACAAAGTTAACGATGTTAGATGGATTGCTATTCGCAAAGCTCAATCTCATTACGGGCTACTGCAGTTGACCCATTTCAGACTTCTGAAACAGTTGGGATGTGGAGACATAGGGAAGGTGTATCTATCTGAATTGGTTGGGACCAGAACTCATTTCGCAATGAAGGTCATGAACAAAGCAGCTTTAGAGAGCCGAAAGAAACTTTTGAGGGCTCAAACGGAGAGAGAGATTCTTCAGTCCCTGGATCATCCATTCTTGCCCACATTGTATACACATTTTGAAACAGAGAATCATTCTTGTTTGGTGATGGAGTTCTGCCCTGGAGGTGATCTGCATTCACTTAGGCAGAGACAACCTCATAAATGCTTTACTGAACATGCTGCAAGGTGAATATCCTTTGTCCTTAATATTGCATTTATGCTATGCTGCCAGTTTCTTGTATCTTCGTGAAAATATTGTTGGTTTGATCTAGTAAAAGTCCGTGACTGTTCAACTTAAATCACCCTTAATATCTCCCACGAAATCATTTAATGTTATGGATTATAGAAGTAGTGTTCAGATTATTGTCATCCTGGCATTGATGTGAGCCATACTGTGCTGAAAATTTTCCACGTACCTGACTTCATAGCTTATGAATTTATGAACATGTTTATTAAGATGTGTTATCTCCTACTGTGGAAATTTAAGATGATTTGAGTAAGGAATTTCTTTTGCATGGATTAATGGCACAAACAAAACTGGAAAGTGAACTTTAGCTGCAATATATTTGAGCAGGTGGAAGATGTTTTGAAGTATGACAACATGAGAACCTAGATTGGTTTGTCTTGTTTTTTTTTATTTGTTTTGTTTTGGAGGGGGGAAGGGGGGGGGGGGGGGGGGGGGAGGTTGCTTGTTGGTGTCTGAAGCGAAGTTATCTGGTCTGGTTTGGATTATGAGAGGAGATGATCATTGTAGGTGTTCATAAGTAAGAATTTACACACATTTTTGGATTGATACTATTATCTTTATCTTAAGAAAACAGTTTATCAACTTAGGTAAAGTGATGTTCTAGAAATATGTAGAATGGAGAATGTCATGGAAACTCAAGCACAAAAGGCTCTGTTTTTGGATAGTTGATTACTTTCTATTTGGTTACAAATTTTGAAAAATAAGAAAGTTGGTATTTACTTTAAATCGGGAGTCTGAAGCTCACAGAAAAGTGATCTTCTGTTTTATTTGTACTTTTGCAAAAACTATCTTCACTGCTATTATTACTACAATGATATTTAAGTTTGCCTCTACCATGGTACGCTCAGAGTTTAGTCGTTTGTTTTTGTCTTTCTATAAGTTCCATTACTTATGATAGCTTTAGGTTTAGTGGTTGCTCAATACTTTTATATTTAAATTGTTGCTATGAGTATATCCATGTTTTGCTCATGTAGAGGCTATTTAGTTTTGAGTTGCATCTTTAATACATGTTTTGTTTTCCTTAATCTATCAGCTGTTTGGTCTAAGTTTGTCTTTTGTTCAACAGATTTTATGTTGCAGAGATTCTCCTTGCCTTGGAATATCTACATATGCTTGGTATTATCTACCGGGATCTAAAGCCAGAGAATGTGTTAGTTAGAGAAGATGGACATATAATGCTTTCTGATTTTGACCTTTCTTTAAGATGTGCGGTTTGCCCAACGCTTGTTAAGTCATCAAACTCAAGCCTGGAATCGAAAAGTTCAGCATACTGTGCTCAACCTGCTTGTATAGAACCATCTTGTATCATTCAGCCTGCGTGTTTTTCACCACGTTTCTTATTCAACAAGCACAAGAAAGCAAAGAAACCGAAACCAAAGACTGATCTATATTCTCAAGGCTGTCCTCTGCCAGAGCTCCTTGCTGAACCGACAAATGCTCGATCAATGTCATTTGTTGGAACTCATGAGTACTTGGCACCTGAAATCATTAAAGGTGAAGGGCATGGCAGTGCTGTAGATTGGTGGACCTTTGGAATATTTCTGTATGAGTTATTGTTTGGAAAAACACCATTTAAAGGGCAGGGAAACCGTGCTACATTGTTTAATGTGGTAGGACAGCCTCTAAGATTTCCAGACAACCCTTGTGTAAGCTTTGCAGCAAGAGACTTGATAAGAGGTTTGTTGGTAAAGGAGCCTCAACACCGCCTTGCCTATAGACGTGGTGCCACAGAAATCAAGCAGCATCCATTCTTTCAGAGCATCAATTGGGCACTAATTCGCTGTGCTACCCCGCCTGATGTTCCAAGGCCTTACACCCTTTCACCTGCTAATCCACCTGCCACAGCTTCTAAGGTAGTGCAACCCTCGGCTAATTATGTTGAGATTGATTTCTTCTGATCATTCTGTGTCACCTTTTGTTCGATCATGTCACATATCTCATATCAGATTCTTGTTCATAAAATCACTGCATAATGCGCTTGTAGTAGATACGAATAACCCATTTCACAAATAGCAACTCTTATTGAATACATACTGGAATTTCTGTATATTTTACATTCTTTTATTCTAACCAAAATTCTTCATTCCTTTCTTAATACAATAATTTGATTCCTTTTCCAAATATAAAGACAAATCTACAATATGTATGCATGAATTTTATGACCTAGTTTTTGTTTCAGCTACCTTCAAATCAACCACGTATACTCTTTCTAAAGCAAACTATGGTCTTTTCTCTTCAACTTATAAGGCGTTAGTAACTTGTAGGACCTTATAATATTACCTTATTGGACCATAAGGACCTTATAAGACCATATAACATCTTATTGGACCATATTAGATCTTACTGGACCTTATTGGACCCTTTTTTTTTATTTTTTTTATTTATGAAAATACCTTATTAGACTTTACTTGACCTTATTATTCCTCTCTATTACTTGGAAAGAAGCTTAAGTACTCCATATAGTTACATTGGGATCTCCACATGACCTTATTTGGGTTGATTATTTTTTATGTCTCGTGGGTTGATGTTCATGGCATCAATTATCTTAATGAACTACAGGTTCTTCTCTTATCTCTGTTTCTTGTGGTTGTTAGGTTGACTTTTCGTCTCTTTTTCTCTTATCAAATTGTGATTTATCTGCTTTAGTTCAATTGTAATTGTTGTTTGAAGAGAATTAAAGGAGACCAAGTCCCCATTGTGCTACCGGAGTTTCAAGAGGGGCCTTAGTTTTTTTACACTACACTGAGATAAAAACTTAATTGATTACTGGGTTTGATCCTCTTTGGCTAGTGTTGCTGACTTGCTGTCAATTTGTCATGGAATTGATGAATCACAAAGATTAAACTACACTTTATATCTTTTGAGCTTTTGTTTCGTACAATAGTAGTACATAAATTGAAGGAGTGTTATGAGTTAGAGATATATACCATGTATTTTCTGATAGTCAGAAATTATATTATATATACTCGGGTGCAACTATCTAGCTAGATGATGATATTTGAGGCATCATGATTTGGCTTTGATTGACCCTATAACCCAATGTGCATTAGTCTAATACCAAAGGTTCAGATTAATTACGAACAATTAATTCAGTGAGATCAAGTGATCGGAACAGCTGGTTAGAGCAATGCTTCCGATCAGTGAGTTCTAATCCTAATTAGGCTCACAACTTACTCTTGACTGAACCTATAAGGTCACACCATTGGCATGTAACAGATCATCGGATTAAAATGAATCGGAAATTCATTTAATAGCTTTTCGGGAAATTAGTTCGGAAAACATAATTATACGATTTAACATTGGATTGTGAAATCGTATATCGTGTTGCGTATATCCGTAAGCTAGGCGAAACGAATAATCGTATTGTACGACAATGGATCTTCAAGTATGACGATAAATAAATTATTGAATAATAATTTAATAGCAAACACGAAAGCAAACCCACGAGCCAAGCACACGAGGCGCAAGGCCCATGGGCGCAGCGCTGGCCCATGGACAACCCTTACAAAACAAATTAATTAGTCGTATAAATAAATAATTACATGCGTAATTATTCTCACTAACTATATAATAAAGAGTCTTATTATACCTGAGAAAAAACGAGTAAAACGCCAAAGTTAGTTTTTTTTTGATTGGATGCGAAAACATTCAGCCCCATGATAAGAGAAGGCCTCCGAACTCCACCAAGAGCGCTAGAAGAAGGCGGCCCGCGCCTGTACCAGGCACAACACGCCGGACCCAATCGGTAATTGGCGGGCCCCACTAGGAACATGCGCGTACGCTTGCTTCCGTTTTTTGTTTGTTTAAACGATTAATTGAAATAAAACTCATTTAATTAAGCGATTATAAAATAATTTATGTGTGATTCGTGCATCAATGAAATTCTAAAAAATGCAACAAGTTAACAATATTGAATGTGTATAATGAACGCACGGAATCACACATTAAAACCTACAAAAAATGGTGTTAGTAATTAATCAAATTATCAAATTATACTGTACACAATAATACACGTACGCATTTAAGGATTTCAAACGTTATAGAATATTAATTAACTATGCAAAATGACATAATTATAACGAATATTTTTTGGGTCTTAAAGAATTACGAGCCTTCAATAGGGCGCAATCACGTAAGGGTCAAATTGTGGTTAAATTCGATGAACGATTTGTGAAATGATTAATGCGAATTTTAGCATGTAAATGAAAATGAAGTGTTTTTGAGTTTCAAGTTGAAAAGGGTGGCTTTAATGCATAATAAGATGTCCAATGACCCTAACTTCTATTGTATTTATGGCAAAACATTAGAAATTAGGTTAAGAAATAGACGAGCCATTAAACTCAGAGGGAGACGCTGGATCCAGCTCGGGCTGCCAAGGCCAGCGGCTTGCGTTGGGTGCTGGTGTAAGCCGCCAAATTGATTTAAGAAATTTGAAAGATTATGAAGATATTAATGACGACATATTAAATTATGTTAATCCAGTCATTAATAAGGTTGGAGTTTAGGGATTTAGGTACAATCGAGCCCAAAAGCAATTGAAAATGTTTGTAAATGTGTTTTGATGATTAATGAACAAGTGAAATGACATTTTAACCCTTTTTGTGATTGCGGTCCCACATGATTAAAGTCAGACCAGGTACAAAATCTTGATTTTAGTCCAATCACATGACACTTTTGGGGAGATACAAATTATATGTCTACATCGTCCTTCTTAAACCCCTAGTCATTCTTCCTCATGCTCTTGTTCTTCAATCTGTCAAGCTCTTCAACTAGCGTATTATTCTCCTGCTCAACACATGAGACTCTATTTCTCAGAACGATTCAATCAGTTGACAACCTATGCTTTTCTGCTACAAGGACATTAGTGACATTCCTTTACCAATCAACAATATCTTCATCAACTGAATCAAACTTTGTGCAAGCCCTTTGTTCGGTCTCGGTATTGTAGAATTTGCAAGATACTAAATTTTTCTCTGGTATTCTATGGTCCGTCCTCTTAGCAACAGGAAACCCAAATCCACATTTTACTTTGTTGACGGGAGCATTATTTTCTGCAACAATTAACAAACACTATCCAATTCAAAGATTTAGGGAAAAAACCATAATTTTCTAATTTTAAAAAATTAAAGTTCCAGAAAATTATACATAAAACTTTCTCGGATGTGGATGAACACAGTCGAAACATGATGGATGATTGAATTGAGAAAAATCCACCTCCAAGCCTTGCAATTTCAGCGATTTTGGATGCAGAGATATCTTTTTTTGATATTTCTGGGTGGGGAGAGATGAAAGGCAAGGGGTTAGTATTTATGTGTTGGAAATGGAGAGAAAAAGAGTGCACGTAGTGAAAAGTGAGCACATGTGCCTGACACGTGAGAGTTAATGGCTTGAGAATTCAGGTTATTGTCACATAATGGAAAGAGGTTGTGTCTTGCAAAGAAATTTTAGTTAAAAGTGACTTTGCCAACTATGAACATTCATCTAGGAACGTTGGGCCCGGTCACCAGTAAAAAGAACCACACACGAAGTCAACACCTCTTTAGTTGGGACCTGCCAGTAATAATCCATACTTGAAATCTTTTAAAGATGAATGTTCATATAATTAGGACCTGCTTTATCAATTTTTCCAAAATTTTATAGTGTTGTTTCTCGTAAAATTTGAGCTATATAAAAAGTTTTTATTGACATTGCCTATGGAGAAATTCCGAGCTAATCTCAGTGATTGGAAAAAATTTCCAATCAAATGGCATTTTCGTAAATGTTTTTCTTAAAAACAATTGGTGGTGTAATGTTAGGTGTTGACTGTATATTTGTAGTTATTGACTGCATATTACTCGGTTTGATTATCGTTAACTGTATATTTTATGACAATTGATGAATTACTAAAATGTAATATTGGTAAGTGATTGATTGTATATTTATAGTTGTGGACTGTTTATTAGTAGAAGCTTACTGTGTATTGTGAGCTGTTGACTGTATATTATATAGTTGTTGATGTATTATGGAATACTATAATGACCGTACATGTGGCCCATATTTGATGACATGTCATTGTACTTTAACCCACATTTAATATTATTTTCGTAATAAAAACATTATTTATTTACGAAAATGCCATTTGATTGGAAAAATTCCCCAAATCACTAGGAAAGGCTCTTGCCATTTAGTTAACTAGTTGTTGGACAGTGCGCTAGCGTGCACGATCCCCAAGGTATACAAATTTAGTTTGCAAAAATGTTACATAAAATACTAACATTTATAAATTTACGTTATATGCTAGAAAGCAATGCTAAAGTTCGATTTGCATGTAAGTAATAATATGAAATTATACATACGTTTACAATATTTGTGTCATTGATATTGTAGCATTCCACAAGCAACAACATTGATAGGAGAGACGAGTGGGCAGAGGAAAGCTAGGCTAGTAAGAGTGACGGAAGAAATTTGGTGAAATGAGTTATTGGGTTGGCCGTAAAAGGAAAAAGAAAAGGCAAAAGAGGGGAAAAAAAGAGAGACAGATGGTAGCAATATGACCAAGTGTATGAATGTCTCAACATTATTGACAAGAATAAGACAAAAGCGTGGCTGGTGGCTAGCGCCTGGCAGTGCAAGATGACCCAAACTCTGAGGGTAATATGGGATGTACACTATTATTAAGAATAAGACAAAATAGAAAACAAAGCACAAAATAGGGGCATAATGGGAAAAACACTATTGCGTAAATAGTAAATAAAGTATGAGACTTTATAAGTGTTGGGATATAGTAATATTAACTCGGAAAGGCTCTTGCCTATGTAGTAAGGGAAAAAATGCGTTTGGCTTTTCCCCGTGGAAGAAGTCCGCTTCTGATAAATTCAACCAACACAAAGCAATTTCATCAACAGCAGCGACAACGACAACGACAACGACAACAACAACATCGCATCCCCTCTCTCTCCTCATTCTTCCTCAAAACTTCCATTTCTCTCTCCTCTTCCTCAATTTCTCCCTTCAAAACCCTAACCTTCTTCTTCTCTTCCTCACCTCGAACTTCATCAATGGAGGCGGACGACTCCACCAACCATGGCTTCGATCGCCCTGAGATGTTTTCACTCTCCGTGGCTAATACTGTCGATGCTTACGATCGCCATGTCTTTCTCTGCTACAAAACGCCTGATTCTTGGCCTGCTATCGTTGAGAACTCCGATGCCGATCCACTTCCTAAACTTCTATCCTCTGCTCTTAAGGCTCGCAAGGATGACCTTCCTGTCAAGGTCTGTTGTTCTTCGATTTCGGTTTTTTTGTGGGCTGTTCGATTTTTTATTGTTTTATTATTTGTTGTGAGTTTATTTTTGTTGACCGTCGAATCCTTTTGATGTATTTTCCTTGAACTTTTGCGGTTTGACTCTAGATTATCGTGCGTAGTGTTGCAATTGTTGACAATCAAAATTTATAGAGTATGTAGGTTTGTTTACTATCGGTATCGCAATTTTGAAACGAGGAATTTGATCATTTTTACTCTTGAAATAATTATGACGGAGACTTCTAATCTCTAGATGTATATAGAAATAGATTATTTTTAGGTTTGGAGTAAAATTATGGTATGTGATGCCGTATGAAATCATCTAGGCTGCTTAATAACCAAATAGATCAATCCGTTCCTCTAGGATGAAACTCTTGGTTTGATGTTTTAGTAGTTGGTGGAAGAAAATTCGTTGTAGTAAAAGTGTGCATTCTTATTTCAGATTAATAAAGCGGGAAAGCTTGCATTTGTATTTAGGACTTCTTAAATGTGTATTTGTATTTACGGACTCGTAAAGGTTCTTATAACAAGGGCTGGAATCTTTGTTTCTGCATTGAGATGCATAGGCTACTTTTTTTTATCGTGACCTGTTAATGAATAATGATTCCCCTTCATATATCTCTTGCTATGCAGACTCGTCTGACCATATGCGGGGGATGCAATGGGGATGAGTGCTCAGATGGTGATATATACATTTTCCCAGAGATGGTCAAATATAGGTAAAGAAAATTTACGATGACTTCCCTTAATTTACTGTCTAATGATGATTGCTTCTTAGCTTCCATTGGCATTTTGGGTTATTGTTCATTTCAGAGTTTTTGTGTGCACAAATTATTCTCAGATTGGCTCTACATGACTAGTTTATTGTTTGGTTTCTTTGAACAATTTTCTTTATTATTGCATCTTCATCTTTATAAATGGTCAACTTTGGTGATAATAGGGGTTTGAAGGAGTCTGATGTGGATGCATTTGTGGATGACGTTCTTGTGAACGGTAAAACATGGGCTTCTGAAACGCCTGAGTCCTTGGTTGGTGCATATGTTTTTGTTTGTGCCCATGGTAGCAGAGATATGAGGTGTGGTGTATGTGGTCCTGTTCTCATTGATAAGTTCAACGAGTTAATTGAGTCCAGAGATTTGAAGGATAAGGTTTTCGTGAGTGGTTGTTCTCATGTTGGCGGTCATAAGTACGCTGGAAATGTGATCATCTTTGGGACAAATGCTGAGGGCAAGGTTACTGGTGATTGGTAAGATACTATTTCACCTGCTTCCTTTTGTGGACTTTCTCAGCGTTTACATTGATATGTGAGCTTATTTGTTGCTTGCTTTCTTGGTTTGCAGGTACGGTTACGTCACTCCAGCTGATGTTTCAGACTTGCTTGATGTTCACATTGGCAAAGGAGAAATAATAGAAAAGCTATGGAGGTATTATTATAGCTTTGCTTATATCTGTTACATAACTTATTTATTTGTCTTGTTTGGTGCTGTTATAGTTTTTAAAGGTTTGAATGTGTTATACCCCCTTCCCATAGCCCAAGGTGGCATGCACTCTTCTTCGTTCTCCTTGCTTAATACTAGCTTACTGCTACCGAAATTTGTTGGGCCTCATAATGTAAGTCACTAATGCTTTTTGAGGTTTAGCTTCAATTTTTGGTACTGATAAAACAAATGGCTCTTAATACCTCTTCGCTTCCTTTCCATGAAGTAGAAAATGGTCGTCCCCTTGTCGTCCCGTTATCGCTAGTAGGTCAATTGGAAACAACCTCTCTGCAAATGCATGGGTAAGGTAGCGTACGTCCGACCCCCCTTTACCCCGCTTCTTGCGGGAGCCCTCTTTGAGGCAATGGGGTAATGATAATGATGAATGATAAAACATATAAAATTGCTTTGAATCCAAGTCTATGATTCCTATAAAATTTCCAGGAATATTTTTGGGTTAAATTGTGTTTTTTACCACCTAAAAAAATTGATAAATTAATTTTTTCCACCGCCTAAAAATAAAATAAAAATTGTTTTTTACCATCTCTTAACCGAAAAGATGGACGGAAACATTATGCGGACACATTTCAACGACTATATTTTCTATTTCTTTCTCTTCTCCCACGATTTTCATGTATATATAAGCTACTATTTTCTCTTCCCGTTAATTCATATAACGTTTTCGTCCATTTTGTAGTTAAAAGGTGGTAAAAGACAATGTTTATTTCATTTTTACGTGGTAAAAAACAATTTTTATTTTTTTAGGTGGTACAAAACAATTTGTCAATATTATTGAGAGAATTATTTGTTAAAGTTCTACGTGCCTTGTATTTTGAGGAGGAAGTATTATTCTGGGAAGTGTGTTTTCTGGTTGTATCTTTGACTCGTGATAATCGATTTCAGGGGCCAAATGGGCTTGAAATTGGAGGCTGCTGAGAAAGGAGATAACAAATCTCCAACTGAAAACATTCAGGAGAAATCGCAGGATTCTGGAAACGAGGTTAAGGAAAGCTCCACAAGCTGTTGCCAGGGTACAAATGGAGTTTCATGTTGCAGGGATAGCTCTGTTGGCAATGGTGAAGTTGCAGAAGCAAACTTGAAGAAATCCACAAACGAGCCTTGCAAGAAAATCAGGGTATGCTTGCCAGCTTGGACAGGGAAATGGGAGCAAAGTGATCTTCTGATGGCTGGTGCAGTTGTTGGGGCTGTAGCAACTGTTGCTGTGGCTTATAGCATCTTCAGAAGGTCGGCATAGGTTCTCGAAATGTCTGCTTGCAATTTGTTGTGTGAATGATGATCTTTTTGTAGCAAGATGTAAACAATGATTCTTAAACCCACACCTTTGGTTACTGGTTAACTGCTAGTATAGCCCTTAAAAGGTAGGGATAGATTTGGGTGATTCGGTGGGATTTTAAGATGAATCACTTCGATGTACCAATATATTGCTTCTTAAGCACTGCACAGTTTATATGTCGGGGGATTGGAGAATCCTTGTCTGAAATTGAAATTGATCTGTACTTCTTTGCTAGTAAATTTCCAGCTATTACCCGACAGTAAAACATATTTTCTATTCGTGCATCTATGATTGATACTTATCCAATTGTATTTGTGTGTGTGCTTTTTGATGGGATGGGGCATAGGGGAGGGAAAGGTATAGCTTACGAGAAACCTTGGCTTTCAGTTATTGGAATTGGAATTGGAATTGGATAGATCTACATTAGCTAATATATGTTGGCAGATGATTTTTAAATAACTCTGCTGCTTAAATTAGCAGCCCATGTTTCGATTGAAAAAGGAAAGGACCGGAAGATACTAAGGCTTTGTTTTGTACGGGGTAAAATGGGTTCAGTGTAAAATGATTTTCATGGAAAATATTTACAAGGAAAAACGCAAATCCAAACTAGTTTTCTTTTGCTTGGTTCCTTAAAAGAAAATGAGAGAAGATGGTGAAGATTGAAGGGAAGAAGGGAGAGGGAGGTAAAGAGAAAAGGTGGAAAAGTGGTTTCCCTCCCTTTTAAATGGAAAAGGTTTTCCACCTTTGAGCAAGTTATGGAAAATTATTTTTCATCAATTGTCAAACCAAACAATGTAAAAT
Source organism: Spinacia oleracea (assembly GCF_020520425.1). NCBI lineage: Eukaryota > Viridiplantae > Streptophyta > Magnoliopsida > Caryophyllales > Amaranthaceae > Spinacia > Spinacia oleracea. The sequence continues at coordinate 58,184,309 of NC_079489.1, read as the reverse complement.
AATTGAAAGGGGGAAAATCGTTTTCCACGAAAATGTTTCACACACTGCAAAACGGAGCCTAAGGGGTGTTAGGTTCGCACAAGTTAAAAGGAATGAAATCAAGTAATGTAATGAAAGGGAAAAGAAATCAAATCCATTTGTTATAACACTAATTCTTAAATAGATCTAGTACACACTATTTTTTATTGTTGACCATGCCTAAAAGAGGTAAAAAACTTGTTCCTAATTTATTTTGACATGCTTATTAGGATTATTTTGAACAAAAAAACAAATCAAATTGGTGTTGTTGATACATGTTGTGCTTGAATAATATGATTTTTAAGTCACATTTGAGTTTTAAAAACATAGGTTACTGTGATTCAAAAAATAGTTAATATGTCTAAGAAATTTGGTGTTTAATTTATTATAGTCACTACATGAACAGTAAAGGTTCTTATGTAAAAAATGTGCTAGAGAAATTATTGCTTTTGGGTCTACACTAGTATTATTATGGACCACATCCAAACAAGAATAGGTTGTTTGTGTGACATTTAAGGGTTTTTCACCTCTCATCTTTCTCCCACCATTCACCATTCACTTCCTCTCATATGATTTCACCACCTCCTATCCAATCGGCCGCTGCCGCCTCCTCTGCACTTGATCGTCGTCGCCTTTTCTCCACTTCGGCCACTGCCCTCCTCCTACTTTCCACCGTCGTTTGCTCTTTCTCTCTCTTCTCCATATTTACCACCACAATAAGGTCAAGTGTGAGGTTTACATGGTCGAATTCGACTATGAAAACTTTAGATCTAGAGCTTAAATGGTCGGATTTGACCATCTAAAATCATAATTAATAATAACAAAGGTAGTTTAATTCTTACATATGATTTTTTACGGAGTATAGTTTAAAGCTCCAGTTCTAAACCCTATTCTATGAATAATGTACCTTGTTCCTAATTTTGGGAGTGAGCCCTTGGAACAACTCCGGGTACGAAGTATTTCATGACCTCAAAGTTAGATCAAACGTCATTTAGTGCATATGCATGGGAAGTTGGGAACCTTTTGATCGGGTGATTCCAAATCAATTGATAATAATACAAACAACATGACATGAACATCTTCAATGAATATACTTTCAATATATACATTTGAACTCAAAGTTTATTCATTTAAGCTCAAATTTTATTTATTTAGTTCAGTTTTTTATTTTTATTTTATTTATTTATTTTTCTTATTGATGTAATTGTGAAGTGCCTGTTATTTTCACTATTTACAAATCATATTTGTTGATACATACATTTCCTTTTTGATCTTCAATTAAATCATATTTATTATACTCCCTCCATCATTTTTTAATCTTTACGTTTGATATCATGCACGTGATTTAACAAATAACTAGTGTTTGGTTCTCAGGCGATACTCCGGGTTACTACTTTGAATATCATATGTAAAAAGTATGGTGTTTATTATACTCTTGGATGTTCCAAGTTATATATATTTATGTGCAATAAAAATTATATCTAATGGTTGGCTAAGATGGTAAGACATTAACTTTACATTTGATAGATCCCATATATATATAATACATTAGTAGAGACAAGGTTCTGGTGAGAACCCTCTTAAGATGAGAACCTCCTTCCAATGAGAACATATGACAACCGTTAGATTAACATAAAATGGACGGCCGAGATTGATAGGTTGTCGTACACCTGTCAAAAATAAAATCCTAACGAAACCTCCTAACAATGTAGTAGGGTAAACAAGGTCGAATCTACAGAGAGATGGCTATTTAAATCTAGCTTTCAAGGTATGGCGAAACTAACAATGTCAATATCAATGAACCTAATCAACTAGAAATGTCAATGAATAATCAAACCATCAACAATAATAATAAGGATTCATAATATAAACATGGATTCCCAAACCCTAGAAAGCGAACTACTCAATCATGAAACGAACAATGAAAATCAAATCTAAGAATGAAAACATAATTAAAAGCAATAAATAAAATAAAGAGAAAATTCGATAATACCTCAAAGAATTACATTGATGGAGTATGTAGAAAAACTAGGGTTCATGAAAAAGAAAAGAGAGAAAAAGAACGTGAATTAGAATTCTAGGAGAGTTAAAACCTTAGGAAAATAAAAGCATAAGGGAAATAAATTAATTCCCTTCAAGTATTTATATGCTTCCAAAATTCTAAAGAAAATAGAAAAAAAAATAACAATTACATAAGCTATGATTTAATTGGACGATCAAGAAACGAACGCACACGATTTTGCACGGAAGTAAGTTGGGCGGAGAAATCAGCGGGCCCGCTGGTCCGTCGCTGGTTTTCGCGCCCAAGGAGAGGAATCGGGCCATCGTTTGGGCTGTGGGCGAATCGGATAGTCGAGCCATCTTGTTTATGTCATAACTCTTGTTCTACAATGCCTATCGGGACGTGTGACCTGTCGTTGGAAAGATCTTGAAACCTACTTTCTATTCCAATCAAAATCGCCTCATTCCGACATGTAGAACTTGAGATATCATCAAAAGAGTGAACTCTTGTCCGTTTCGATGCTTAGAAAAATAGCGTTTAGCTTCGATGTTGACTCAAAATTATCCCTAGAGACATGTAATGATCCTCGAGTCAACATTTCATCCGTTCATCATCCAAATCAACTCATAACACTCCGAAAGCATCCAAATGACCGTAAAATCACCTGAAACATTAAGAAAACACAAACGGGGCTTAATAGAGTACGGCAACGATAACTTATGCAAATGTGATCCTAAATGCAACTAAAATGATATAAATGCCTAACAATGCAACCTAAACCCGCCTAAAATACCCTATACAAATATGACTCATCAGAGATCATATCTCGCTAATTAAATGAATTTGGATGCGGTTCCCTCTCTCCCTCCTGATCGAACTGACATTTTCTCTCTTCTCATCTCCCTCCTCAACGAATTTTCTTGAAATACACTTGAAAGACCGCAAATTAAGTCGTAATTTCGCGAACATTGCAGAGATTTTGAGGTATTTTGCATTCTTCTTTCGATTTTGTTCCTTTAATTATTTTTTTGTCGAATTTGCTTGAAAATAAACTCAATTATCTGCGAATTTTGCACAAATATCTGCAAATTACTCACTCTTCATTTTGCAACTTCTTACTCTTCATTTTGCTTCATAATTTCAGAAATTTGGTCTCAAATTTGATACTTTTGTCAATATTAAGTTACAAATTCAGTCGATTTTTTGCAAAATCGAATTATGCGGCGTTGAATTCTTCATCGATTTAAGAAGTTGATCTCGGACACAGGTATTACTTGCTAATTTGATTGAATTAGATTTCTAGGTTTTTAATTTCTCTAATTTTCATTGATAAATTTTCTTTGATCTGTGCATATTGATTAAATCCTTTTTCGACTTGAAGTTGTAAATTCGATAAGTTTCTTAATATGGTTTACTCCAAATTTCTTCTGCGACGACAGTAAATTCGTCTCTAGGATTTTCTAAATCGAGCTCAAAGCGGGAAATATTGGAATATGCTTAAGTTCGACAATAATATCATCCAAAAATTTATTGTTCAATTCGCTGCAAATTAGCAACCTATAATTCTGAATTAAGTGCTTTTTTCAAGTCAATTGTGAGGACATTTGACGCTCTAATTTCTGTAAATTTTATCAGTTTGCTAGCTATAACTTAAGGTGAATTTGTGATACTTAAGAGATGTTGCAAACGAATTTTGAATTTAATTTTTAGGCACAACTCAAGTGTGCTGAATTGTGGTTTGATGTATAGCCAGTTTTTTTTTTTTAAAATTGTGTTAGAGCATCAGCTTCTTCTTGTTCTGCCTGGGTTGACCAGCATGACTGATGGGTTAAAGTTGTGCCTACTGGTATAAAATCTGGTATGCTAGGGTATGTTTTGCAGCATAGTTTTTCTATGCTTTGACTGTTAGGTATAATATTTTCATCCTCAATTTGGGATAGATGACTAGCAAACACAATTGCATATTTTCTCCCCTATAGCTCTCCTGTTTTTAAAATTAGATTGAAAGTTATTAGAAGTGAATCATTTAGCTAGACTAAAAATGAGTTAAAGTAAATAAAAATTGAACAAAAGTAACCCTAATATCTCTTAAAGTAAACTAATTGTTACAGAGGCTTGTTCTAGATCCTTCTTGTGTAGTCATTTGAGAGTGATGCAGGCTCAGAAGCTGCTGTTGTTTACAATATGTTGTTGCATTTTAGCAACTGGTTTTGGCTTGGTCTGACTACAGGGTTCAAGTTCTAAGCTTGCAGTATGTCTTAGGGTATTGCGATTGGGCTGTTGTTGTTGCAGGTTGTTAGTTAGTTAGGGGTTGCTATATTATAGACTTGAAGTAAATGAAAATGGTACAAAAGTAAACTTAATATATCTTAAAGTAAACTAACTCTCTTTAAACGAAAACTAAGTCAGTTAGGGGTTGCTAGATTATAGACTTGAAGTAAATGAAAATTGTACAAAAGTAAACGTAATCTTTCTTAAAGTAAACTAATTCTCTTTAAAAGAAAACTGAATCGGTTACGGGGTGCTACATTGTAGACTTTAAGTAAATGACAATTGTACAAAATTAAACTTAATCTCTCTTAAAGTAAACTAGTTCTCTTTAAAAGAAAACTAAATCACTAGATGATTAAACCTTTGAACAGTTCTTGCTATAAATTGTTTGTATTATGCATTTTTGTGATTGACTCATATTTTATCTTAGTTTTTAGTAGTTGCGATCTGAGTTTTTGCCTTTAATTTTGTATTTTTTGGGTATGCTTTTTCAATCAATGAGGCAGAGTATCCGCTTGTTTGGTTGTTTAATTCATGGTTTGATCTTGGACTTTATTTTGGGGAGGCATATGTTCGAGAAATAATGGAGTTGAATTGGAAATAATGCAATGAGGCAAATATATGCACATATGTATGACAATACCACTGAGTTAACAGACAACAAAACTATAAGTTGTGATGCTAATTGCTAAATGCAGTATGATGGGTACGGAGACCTATTGGGGATGCTAGCAGCACATCTAGTCACACCTTTGGTCTCAATCCACCACCTTGACGTGGTGCAACCAATATTTCCAGGAATGACACAATCCCAAGCAATCCGCCACCTGTTTGAGTCGGTCAACCAGGATTCGGCTAGTATAATGCAACAATCCATCTGCTATGACAAGAACAGATTCTAGTGTCTCCTGGGGATATCTTTCAGATAATGCACAGTAGAACATCATCCGTGTTTTGACTAGAAAACAAACAATAACTATAAGCTCAAATGATGTTGTTGTATGCATTGCTGCTGCATTTCAGCTGATGTATTGCTGCCTTTGACTGCAGGGTTCAGGTGTTTTCTCTCATTTCCAAAGAAAATTTTGAACAGAGTCTTGCCAGGATAGGATAAGCATCAGCATTACTAGAACCCCAGCAAGTCCCAATGACGAACCTCCAACCCTAAACACTGATGACGAGTCCCACAAAACATTTGACAGTCATATAGACTTCATGTGCAAGAAGATAGGCACAGAGAAATCAGTTCTACAACTTTTATTTTAATTTTTTTCTTAAATATAAAGTCGAAACCTATTAGCTCAAATGGTAGAGCAATGTGCCATTGCACATGGGTGTAGGTTCAAATCCTACATAGGTTGATGATTACTACGTGTAAAAGTCTTATCGTATTCTTCTATTATTTGATAAAAGTAAATGAATTTGTCTAAGAAGTAAATTCATTAAGCTAATTATGAATTTGTATAATATTTTTCCATAAATGGAATATTGGACATCTTAAGTGTGATTCTAAGCTTTGAGTTGATATGCCATGTATACATGATGAATATCGAACTTTGTGAAGGAAGAAAACTGGAAACGTTCTACAAGTTTGAGCAAAAGTAAACTAAATCTCTCTAATAGTAAACTAAATCCCTTTAAATGTAAACAAAACAATAATGAAACTTCAATTGTAATTTTCATCTCCGTACAATATGAAACAAACTATAAGAAATAAATATATGGTCGGATGTCAAAGTAAAGGTTTTTAACTTAAAAGTAAATAAAACAATACAAAAAGTAAATAAAAATAGAAAACTAGAAATGCAGGTAAGGTGGGAAATGTATTCATTTATCAACGAATCAGTTAGGTCAAATGTAGCTTTTGAGAGCAGACACAACATCTGAAGTGGTGGGGAGACATAAACAAATAAGAAAGCGGTATGAGGACAAAGTAGAGGTTTTCCAATTAAAAGTAAATAAAGTAATACAAAAAGTAAAGATGAACCTACGTGGGATTCAAAACCCACATCTTTTGTGCATTTGCACAATGCTCTATCAGTTGAGCTAGTAGGCTAATGTTTTTAAATAGAATAAATAAAAGTAAAGCAAAGACCAAAACACTGCCTTGATTTCCTCCAATGTCTATTTATCTTAAAGTAGACTAAATCTCTATAAAAGTAAACTAAATTTATGTAAAAGTAAACTAAAATCTTTAACGTACATTGGCTGATTTTTTAGAACAGGCAAGCAGAAGCTTGGGTTACAATTTCAAAATGCCTGCAGCCCTATTGTTTTCAGTTTAGCTTACTACAGAGATCAACAGTGTAAGGTTGGTTCAATCAGACTGGGTACTCCTTGTTCGTTTTGAGTGGTTGTTGCAGCTTTGAAGTTTTGTGGTTTGCTTTGTGGTGGTCTGCAGTCTTCTGGTGCAGTTTGTTGCACACTTGGCCAGGATGCCTGTATCAAATAGCAGAGAATAGCAACAACCACTTGCAGCATGTATCAGAATCTTGTATTTGAAGGAAATAATGCCCTTGGTCCAAGTATGCATTCTATGTTAAGTCAAATAAATGCGGTTCAGTATTAATTAACAAGTTAATAATTCAGTGAGATCAAGTGAGCTGAATGCCTAGCTAGAGGCCGCTTCAGTTCAAGTGGAATTAATGATATTAATCCACAGCTTACTCTTGACTGAACCCGTAGGGTCACACAAATAGTACGTAAACGGATCAAGTATTTAATGGCATTAAATACTCTATCTATGGATATTCGGAATCGACGGATCTTGGTTTCAGTGGGAGCTGAGATCGTCACAGGCAAGAAATGAATACTCCGGAAACGATGATATTACAGGAAACGGAAATATGGATCGTATCGGAAATATAAATATTATCCAAGTCGTAGATGTTGCCGGAAACGGAAACATGGTACGTATCGGAAAATATTATCGGAAATGGAAATATTACCAGAATCGGAAATATTGCCGGAAACGGAAATATTGTCAGAATCGGAAATATTACCGGAATCGGAAAATAATTCCGGAAACGGAAATATTAAATATTTGTTCGAAACGAAAATTAATTCCGGAATCGGAAATGTTAAATATTGTTCGTATCGGAAATGAATTCCGGAATCGGAAATTTAATCGGAAGCGTATCGTACGAATAAGCATCGGACGAAACCTGCCGGACGAGGGCCCAGCACGAAGCCAGGCCATCGCCCAGCAAGCCAAGCGCGCCGCACAAACAGCCACGCCAGGCCCAGCGCAAGGCCAGGCCCAGCAGGCCGTGGCAGCGCGCACAGCGCGCGCAGCGCGCGCGGGAGCTGCGTGGGCTTGCAGCTCGCGCAGGCCTCGCTGCGTGGGCTGCTGCTCGCACGCACGCATGGGCGGCCCATCGAGGCTGCCGTGTGTGTGTGCGTAAGTGTTTGTGTTCGTGCACGTTTCCTAAAACATGCAGAGTTCGGTTAATGATTAAATTCCTAATTCTATTTGATAAATTAATTAAAATTAGAGTTCTTGTAGGATTCTAGGTTTAATTAATTTGTATCTGAATAGGATTTCGATTCCCTTTCCATACCCCTATAAATATGAGGCTAGGGCTCACAATTTATAACGAGTTTCAAAGTATTCAAAAGTGAGTTTTTTGAGAGAAAATTAAAACACACATCTTGCTCATAAAAGTGCCGAAATTTTCTAGTACCTTAAGGGCGATTCTAGTTGGTCAATCTTAAGGCGGATCCGGACGTACTGTGGACTATCTACGGAGGGACGACACTTGGAGTCCTAAAGACTTGTTCTTGTTCGGTTCGGGCGCAGCTAGGGAGGGCACGCAACAAAGAGTATGCATCTAAATTATGCTATATGATTATGTGTAAATAATATGTTGTCCTGGGTTAATGGTTGTTTCCGCATGATTTATGTAATATCATATGTATCATAACCTAACAGTGGTATCACGAGCCCCTTATTATTTTCATAATCTAAATTGCATGAACATGGTTAAATATTACAAATTTGCAAGAATTAAAAGGGGTGATTAATTTTCGTAATTGTTAATTAATTGCAAATTGCGTTTATTTAATTATACGTACGCAGTTTTTCGGCAGTTTCTTCGTTACTCATCCGAATTGAGTGATTTTTGTGTCAATTCCGCATGTAAAAGGCATTCTAAAATTTTGACAAAAATATTATTTTTCTGCCGAACCCAGAATTCTCAAATTCGAAGGCCAACTATGACTTTTCGAAGGTTTTAGTTTTTCGAATGCAAAATTTCGTAAATTTAAGATGTTAAATTAAATATTTGCGATTCTTGTTGATAAATCTTGAATTTTTGATTGACCTACTGCATATGTTTAACAAGTTTGAATGCCTAGTCTTGTTAATTATGCAATCTAATTTGTAATTATGATTAATTTGTTGAAAATTAGAATAATTTAGAATTAATTTGATTTTCATAATTAATTGTAATTTAATTAGAAACCTATGATTAAAAACCACCATAAAAATTGTAAATTTATGATAAATTTTTAATTTTTATGACCTAGACTTGAATCCATAACAATCGGAAATCAATTGGATAATAAATTTTCGATTTTTTCGCCCTAAAATTATGAAATTAATATTATTTATTAATTTGTCATTAATTTTAAATATAAATTTTAAATTTTTATGCGATTCGTTCATAAAACTTGCACGCACGAAGCAATGGACGCTTCGTGTTACCCTTAAGGGGTGTTGTATAATGCGGGCATGCGACGACGAGCAAGGGAGCTCGTCGCCCGTGCGGCACGAATGCAATGAGCAAGGGCGTAGTGCACGAGCACAAGGCAGCAGCCCTGCCTTGTGTCGTGTGCCACGAGCAATGGACGAATGGGCATGGGCGAAGGGCGAGCCAAGGCAGTCGCGTGTGGGCAGCAAGCGAGCTGCGCCACAACGCGCGCTGCCTCGCACAAGAGCGCGCAGCCTCGCGCGCAGCGAGCGCAAGCTCGCGTGCCACGAGCGCTGCGCCCAGCATTGCTCGTGCGCACAACGAGCGAGGACTCGCGCGCGCACAGCCAGCATTGCTCGCGCGCACAGCGAGCGATGTCGCGCGCCCAGCGAGCGATGGCTCGCGCGCCCAGCGAGCGATGTCGCGCGCCCAGCGAGCGATGTCGCGCGCGCACTGCGAGCGATAGCTCGCGTGCGATGAGCGCTGGCGCGCGCAGCGAGCACCAATGCGTGCGGAGGCTTGCGATGGGGATGCAGCAGCTATGCGACGAGCGCATGGGCTGCGCGCACATGGCCAGCAATGGCTGTGTGCGTGCGGCCCATGGGCGTGCAACGCGTAGGGTGTTTGCGTTACGATTAAAGATCGTTTTGAATGTTTAATTTGAAAATTTCAGTTCACGTAATTTTAATTAATTTTAAAATTAATAATTTAAATTATTTTCTTGGATTTTAATTTTGAATATTGTAATTATAATAAATGTTATTTATTCTAATTATTTTACTAAAATTAAAATCATGAATTAATTTAAATACGACTGAAATTAAATTAAACTTTTTGGATTCAATTATAAATTGATATGAGCTTTAAATTTTAATTAAATTTGTATGTTTCCGGTTGGACTAGAAATACATTTTTATGTTTAAAATTAGTAAAGCATATAAATTTATTGGTTTAAGTGGGAGCGCTTTTAGTCATAAACTCTTGATTAGGTCTACAAATCCGTAAGGTTAAAACAACTTGATTAGAATTAATAAGGACTGAATAATTGGTAGATTATTGGTGCCCTTGATTAATTGCTGCAAATGTTTACGTGATGCATAATGTGTTTTACTAACCAGCTATGTGGGCCATTCATGATAATGAATGGGTGAATGGTATATATTGTATATGTACTGTTTTGCAGGTTATGAAGTGACTAGTATGGCCCAAATAGGATAGAAAATATGGTCTGCGTACCATTAATTTGAATGTAATTGGTCTAAAGTACCAAAGTTATTTTTCAATTCAAATATGGTCTGCGAACCATCAAATAGTTGTAATTAGTTATAGCTTATCCTATTTGAAGAAAATGGTGCCTCCCACGGAGATTTTCAAGACGGACTTTGAAGTCAAAGCTTCAAGATGAAGTCGGGCCATACTAGATCACATTTATCTTATGCATGTTTTAAGTTATTTATTGCTTTAAATATGTCTTAAAATGCATGAGATTACGGCTTGATTATGTTGCATGATTAAGGATTTTAGTTCACTTAAAATCTAACCAACATAGTAAGAGCCTTAAGTTCCAAACTTAAAAATTGAGTTATAAGGTGCCATGCCAAAATATACACTTGCTTGGATATCCTTTACATCAATCTAGTAATAGTTTTCGCTCAGCGAGGTGTTACTTATTGGTCCTAAAGGGGCAAGGTACACAAATAATTGTGAGTACATGTTAGTTTTGGTGAAACTCAACGATATAAGTAAGGAGTCCTTTTATGTCGTGGCAAAATCGATAGGTTTACCTAATAAGTTCTTAGACGTACCTATCAACCAAGAGTAGTTTCTAGACTATTAGCAAAAGGCTTTTGCTTACCTAAAATGTTTTAGGATTAAGTCGACAAACTGTGCTTAGTTCTTCAATGACTTTAGGATCTTGGAATCATTTTATTCACACCTGCCGGAACAATAAAATCGAATAAAATGCTAATAACTTGTTTGAATTGCATGGTTGCTTTAATTTCAAGTTATTATTCATGATAAATGTTTAGACTTTGCATGCTTCAATGTATGTTTTAATTATTGTTTATAATTAAATATCTTGCACTGCAATAAATCCTTTTAGAAAGGTAACAGTAAATTTCCTCGATTGGTAGTGAATCCAAGAACGATTCACGGAAAAGAGAGAAAGTGAGCAATTTAAAATGTACGTTTCTTATATCGACTTTTATGGTTGTTTTCGAATATCAAAATTGAATAGCAAACCAATTGGTGCTTGTGAATTCAAAATACACTGTAGTTTTGAGATCATAAAGCATTGAGTTTAATACGCTCAGCTTTACCAATGATTAACAACCTAATATCTTTGTCCATTTAATTCTCGAATGAGTCTAGTCCCTAGACATTCGAATAGATCGATGCTTAGAGAACTTTAGAAGCTTCTGGTAAGATCATCTAGTTGAAACAAAATATTCAACATAAATTAAAATGGTAAAGAACCTTGTTGGTGACATTGGACATGTCTAACAAAGTATAAAAGTCAACACTAAAGAATTCAATAAGACTATAAGAAAGGGTACAAGAAATAGGAAAACGAGGAACAATGAAAGGAATTTACGATTCCGTTTCTACCTATAAGTTTATGTTTAAAGAGAAGTGACCTAGCAATCAAACTTCCTTGGTATCATATACCGCTTGAGGTTCTTACTTTGGTAATAACTCAAACAATGGAAGCTAGGATACACTAATGACCTACAAGTGGGAAATGAAGCATGGCAATGCTACATTAATTGTAGGGTCATCTAAGTTTGTTTTAAGTCCTTTCAAAGGCTGGAACTTAATGGCTATTTTGTTCCATAATCAGCATACCTAAATTTCTGTTTCAAACACAGAAAGACTCACATTCAAGAAAAACAAAAACAATGTTTGTTTGTTTATTTGAATGAAATGGTCAATTACAGGTTGAGTCAATATGCTTGATTAAAACAAACAACTCTTTAAAGAACTTTACTAGGTTCAAATCAACCCCTTAATTTGAGTTCCACTAATCTTTGGCATTGTTGCTTAGACCATATCAATAAGTTAACATTCAAAAGCTCTATTTTGATGGACTTTTGAAAGTTGATTGATTTCTAGATCAATTCAAGACAAGCTAGTCTTACTTGTTGAAAGTAACAAAAGATATGAACTATTGTTAGAACGCCTAGACAATAGAGTTCAAAGCTAAAGAAAGATTTTATGACTTTATTATTTCACATGGATTTGAGTGAATATAGGTTTATTTACTAAAATGTGATATAAGTTGAATCTGTTTGGCTAGTTCAAAGATTCAGAAGTATAAAATCCACTTGGTAAGAAATCATAAAGATCTAGGTTAGATCATGTTGATGATTACTTAAATCAAGAATGATCATCAATGATTGTGTAGTAAAATTCACAATCTAGCTCCATAAGATATGGCATATCTAAGTTGGAATGATCGAAGTCGATTAGTACTTGATTCGATCAATGATGGATCATAAAGACTTTTCCTTTAATTTCTAAAACAAAATGCTCAACTACCACCAAACTAAACCAAATTCGTCAAAGCTATTGAAAAGTAATTTCAGAATAACTTTTCATAAAATATATCTAGAGAGTTGCAAAACTCAGTGGGAGCTTAATGTTTGTCATTCGACAAACTAAGGCTCAAGTATAGATATATGTTTCATTATGATTTATTCAAATGAGACACAAGGGTATTATTTCTACCACGAATTTTTGAGAACATAATGTTTGTTTGCTCGGAATAATGTCCTTTTGGAGATTCGTTTCCAAAATGACAAGTGGGAGAAAATAGACCTCGAAAGTCTTCGAGGCGAACAACAAACATAAACGGACATTCCGGAGGCTTTTCGAAGTGCTTCAGAAAATCCGAACTTATTCTTTAAGGACTTTAGAAGTGGCTTTAAAGAATAGACATCTCTTAGAAGACTTTACAAGTGCTTCAAGGAGAACAGAATATTCAAAGGACTTTCAAGTGGCTATTGATATTCTATTGTTTGATGTTCTATACCCAAGTAGGCATAGAATTCAAGTCACTGAAACTATGAGATTCTTCTATTAGATAGTGAAGAAACATAGAGATCAGGTCAATGAAACTATGAGATTCTTCTATTAAATAGTGAAGAAACCTACAACTTGCAGTCAAACTATTATCATGTAGATTAATGAGTTTGTGACTTGTAAGAAAGCTATGACGAAACCCAGATTCCCTAAAATGGTTAGAGGCCATATATAGACTCAAATGTTTTAAATGGTTAAAGGCCATAAAACATACTCAATGTTTTGATGACAAAATTGAAATTTTGTTGATTTGCAAGAATAGGTTCACACCTATTGGTTACAAGTTTGTTTTAAGGATAAAAACCATCAAACATGAAATTGTGTTCACAACACAAAGCTAGCTAGATTAGTTGCTAAAAGGTTACAAGCAAATTCATGGCATGGATTGTGTTGAAACCTCATGCATAATCATAATGCTCAAGTCTATAATTCAAGCAATGATTGCATATCGGTACATATAGCAATTGGATGACAAAACAATTCCTCAATAAAATGTTAGGAATAAACTATGTACATGATATGTCATAGGATTTGTGGATCCAAATAAATGCTTGAAAAGGAAAGCTAGCTTATGAAATCTAAGTACAGATTTAAGCAAGCAATTGGGAATTAGAAATGTATTTTAATGAAGCTAATAAGTATTTTAGTTTCATAAAAATGTACATGATTCTTATAGATATATAAGAAGTTTAGTGGGAGTACATAAAACTTAATTGGTCCTATGTGTATCACACACATATCTCTCTATTGTAAAATAACATTCAAATGCTAATGACTTAGATTTGAAATTATTCATCAATGATGGACCATGGCGAAACTTAGTACATACTGGGTATTAAGATCTATTTACAAAGATCTTATGATATTGTTTTGGATTAAGTAATGGCATTTACTAAATCAAACACGAAAGTCTCCATTGGAGATATTCGACCCATGTGAATAAATCTAAGTAAAGGATGTTTGAACTATGTATAAGCATTTACTAAGTTAACATCAAAGAATCTAATGAGATTCTTCACCTATATTATATGTCAAAGAATTTAGTTGGATTCAGTATCTACTGAAATTGAATGAGCTAAAGTTACATGAATAGAATTCAATTGGGAATTATTCTACAAAAGAATTTATCATGTATGATATAATATGAGGATCGCCAAAAACGTATCGTATGACTTTAGGCATGACGAACATATACCAATCTCTATTGATCTAAGTGAAGACCAATTAGATTGAGATCAAGAAAAACTTATGGTACCTGAAAAGGTACATAGGATTACTTCTTGATTCAAGGAAATAAAGATATGCTAAATATTGATGCTACACGCATAAACACTGGCAAAGGATCAAGCAAGACCCTTTGGAGTTAACCATTGACAAGGACGAGCTAAAGAGCATCGTGTTTTGAAATGGCAACATGGATTGAAGACCATGAGTTGTTGCGTGGGAAATTAAATATGTTCTAAGATATAGCTGGAAAGTCTTCCACATATCTGTGAACTGCTTGGATAAGCAAATCAAAACAAAGCATCACTAGCAACCTAAACAGTTGAAGTAAAAGTACTTATTGCCTAAGAAGCAATAAAACAGAGTTGTTTATATTAATGAGTTCTTCATTGAACTTGGGTGGATCACATGTCTGCTAACTTGATGATTCTTCATTGCAAAATGCGTAGAACCACTATCGAAGTAAGAAAGACTAGATCACATAATAAACAAACTCAAAAGATCTTATCATCATATCTCGAAGAACATTCGATGAAAAGGATATTAAGATTGGCAAAGCATGATAACTAAACCTATGCAACAAGTGAGAAGCAACACTCACGTTGTAGCACTGGAAATCAAACATAGCTTTGAATTCCATGAATTGTTTTAAAGATGGGTTAGAGGCCCATGGTTGTAAAACATTGGGGTTGAACATTTATCATATATGAAATGTGTTTTCATATTCCATTTAATCTTGGTTTAGTATTAAATGATGAGTCCCTTCAATTTGACAATATATTCAAGATAGACTGTCAGGACCAGTCCTGTGACTAAGAAATGTCTATCAAGTGAACTTGAATGTCAAAAGTTGAAAATGGTCCCTAGTCGGAGTTTTCTATAAAATTGGACGCATAGAAAACGTTAGACGACTAGAATGCAAGATGACTAGTAGTTCTGTTTCTTGAACTATGTGGACATGGCAATGTCATAATCATTTGCATAGATACTTACTTTGGGAAGACTAGCATCGGACAAGACCTATGAAACTTTACTGTAAGAGATGAAAGTCTGTCATAAGTAAATTTCATTAAATTATTAGACACTAAATCCTCAATACCTGAGAGATTTGAGATTACTTGTTTGAGAACTGGTTGCTTTGACGTTGACCAACCGTCGCACCGTAAAAGGAGGCTATAAAGGCAACGCTCAGGTAATCACCTATCAAACGAAGTCTAATCTCAAGATCGCAAGATTGGGATTGTCCTCCCATAAATCGGGATGAGATGCTTAAAAGTTGTACAAGGCCACTCGGAGAGCTAGAAACTGTGAAATGCATGGCCGTGCTCGGATGAATCATAGGCTATGATTGTCTGTTTATTTGATCAGTTGAACTCTGAAACCGAGGAACACCTCTGGACATAATAAGGATGACAACTCTTACCTTATGTTCAAGAGCAAGCATCGAGCGACAAAGGAATTAGGAAACGCACACTTGTCCCTAAGGACAAGTGGGAGACTGAAGGAAATAATGCCCTTGGTCCAAGTATGCATTCTATGTTAAGTCTAATAAATGCGGTTCAGTATTAATTAACAAGTTAATAATTCAGTGAGATCAAGTGAGCTGAATGCCTAGCTAGAGGCCGCTTCAGTTCAAGTGGAATTAATGATATTAATCCACAGCTTACTCTTGACTGAACCCGTAGGGTCACACAAATAGTACGTAAACGGATCAAGTATTTAATGGCATTAAATACTCTATCTATGGATATTCGGAATCGACGGATCTTGGTTTCAGTGGGAGCTGAGATCGTCACAGGCAAGAAATGAATACTCCGGAAACGATGATATTACCGGAAACGGAAATATGGATCGTATCGGAAATATAAATATTATCCAAGTCGTAGATGTTGCCGGAAACGGAAACATGGTACGTATCGGAAAATATTATCGGAAATGGAAATATTACCAGAATCGGAAATATTGCCGGAAACGGAAATATTGTCAGAATCGGAAATATTACCGGAATCGGAAAATAATTCCGGAAACGGAAATATTAAATATTTGTTCGAAACGGAAATTAATTCCGGAATCGAAAATGTTAAATATTGTTCGTATCGGAAATGAATTCCGGAATCGGAAATTTAATCGGAAGCGTATCGTACGAATAAGCATCGGACGAAGCCTGCCGGACGAGGGCCCAGCACGAAGCCAGGCCATCGCCCAGCAAGCCAAGCGCGCCGCACAAACAGCCACGCCAGGCCCAGCGCAAGGCCAGGCCCAGCAGGCCGTGGCAGCGCGCACAGCGCGCGCAGCGCGCGCGGGAGCTGCGTGGGCTTGCAGCTCGCGCAGGCCTCGCTGCGTGGGCTGCTGCTCGCACGCACGCATGGGCGGCCCATCGAGGCTGCCGTGTGTGTGTGCGTAAGTGTTTGTGTTCGTGCACGTTTCCTAAAACATGCAGAGTTCGGTTAATGATTAAATTCCTAATTCTATTTGATAAATTAATTAAAATTAGAGTTCTTGTAGGATTCTAGGTTTAATTAATTTGTATCTGAATAGGATTTCGATTCCCTTTCCATACCCCTATAAATATGAGGCTAGGGCTCACAATTTATAACGAGTTTCAAAGTATTCAAAAGTGAGTTTTTTGAGAGAAAATTAAAACACACATCTTGCTCATAAAAGTGCCGAAATTTTCTAGTACCTTAAGGGCGATTCTAGTTGGTCAATCTTAAGGCGGATCCGGACGTACTGTGGACTATCTACGGAGGGACGACACTTGGAGTCCTAAAGACTTGTTCTTGTTCGGTTCGGGCGCAGCTAGGGAGGGCACGCAACAAAGAGTATGCATCTAAATTATGCTATATGATTATGTGTAAATAATATGTTGTCCTGGGTTAATGGTTGTTTCCGCATGATTTATGTAATATCATATGTATCATAACCTAACAGTATTGTATCAAATAAAATGTAACAATTTTTTTTGTATTCCTCTACATTTCATAATTTCTCACCGAAGCCTGTAAAAGGTTGCAGAATAATGGCATATTTTTCCTCAATCCAAAAATAGAAAAGTTAGCCACAGATGGAACTACCGTATGATTTATAGGGTAAATGCAGAAATAAAAGTCCATAACCCTTCTCTTGCAGGACAGAAAATGAGGTATCTCTCAAGTTAATTAGATTTGCTACCAGTGAACTAAATACAATTCAACAACAATTATCCTAACTTGCAACAACCAGATGGTTGTATGTCCATTGAATAATACTATCACAGTGAGTTGACAATCCTATGCTATCCCTTTGAGATAACACTTATGTTTTGTTATTTGAAAATTAAGTCAGTTACACAAATGCTCAATCATTACGGTAGACAGCCAGAACTTTCCTTACCATCTTTCCTTGTCTTGACTCTGAAGCAGCATTTCTAATAGATAATAAGCAACGTCAAGACTCTAAAGAAAAAGGAGACAATTCTTACGGAGATATCACATTTCCTTTTTTTCCTGCCACTGGAGCAACGTCTGGAAACTGCAGATAAGGCACACCACTATAAGAACAAATGGAATAACTAATAGAACCAGGGCTGATAGAATAAATCAACGCAAATTATGTAAGTATGTCTGTATACAGGAAGAAACAAGTGAGCTTAACAAAAAAGATACAACCCTAACCAGGATTGACAGAGATAGCTGAAATGAGAGGTCCATAAACTCTTCTGGTCGAAATCCTTATTTTCCCTTCACCAAACCAGTTAAATGGGATCTCCAAAGTATTATTTGTCATACTTGAATAAAACACTATGACTGTTGGCTTTTGAGCCCCATGAGCCTAGCTTATCTTCAATGTTGAAATACTTCAGCACTAATATATCCTGCAGACAATCTTAACATCAGGCCTTCTGCACTTATTTATCCTACAGATAATTGAACTAACGACCTGCAACTCTTGCTCAATTACTACTTTGTTTCTTGCACCCAAAATTGCACAACTTAATATCACGACTCTCCTCTGAATCTCCAACTCCCACACACAGAAAATCTCCATCACCAAATCAAAGAAAGAACGCCCAAAGCCCATCCATAATCCACCTAAGTCCACTCTTTTCCCAACCGCAAACTGCTAGTGGGCACCTTTTGAGGGCATGAAGACCACAATATTAACCAACACCACAAATACTATAGTTCTTGCCAAAAGTAGGGATCCTCGTCAATGTTATTAGGATCACGATCCGGATCGTAGAATCGTACGATCCTACGATCCAGAATTTTCAAAACGATCTGGATCGGTGCTATAATCGCAAATACTCCAGGATCGTATATAGGATCGTTCAGGATCGTATAGAATCGGTGGGATCGTATAGAATCGCGATCCCACCACCGATTCTACCGATCTTGCTTTTGGTCGTTGAAATGAAGCCCAATTAAAAACTAAGTGTTTGAAGCCCACTTGAGACAAAAAAAACCTTTCGTGAGATTTGATTCCCTAACTTCATCTTCTCCTTCTCGCAGCTACTGTTCCTCTTCTTCTCGAATTGAAGCTCGCTGCTCAGCTGTTCTTGCTCGAATTGAAGCTCGCTTCTCAACCTGCTCCCTCGACTTTGATGCCCACGCTGCTACTATACCTCTACGGCTCTTCTTCTTTAATTGAAGCTCGCTGCTCAGTCCATACAAGGTAATTTCTTTTGCCATTTTTCTTCATTTTTTCTTTCAATTTGAGTACTGATACTTTCAATTGATTTGGTGATTTTTATGAATTGATTTTCGAAATTTGAATTTGATTTATGTATAAAATTTGTATACTTTAATTTTCGAAATTTTAATTTGATTTATCATTTATGTATTCAATTCGAAAATTACAGCAGTGTAATGGTGAATGCAAATTGATTTATGTATTTAAATTTGAAAATTGCAACAGAAAACAGTTTAATTTGTTATATGTAAATTCGAAAATTGTTGGCTTAATAAGGCAGGACTGCAGGAGGGTGAATTGTCTTTAGAATTGTGAATTTATTGTGAATTTGTTGATGCTTTCTTCTTGCAAAGACTCAGCCTTAATAAGGCATATGATAATGATAATTGTTGTGACTTTTTTGTGAGTTGCTTGTGATCGATAATTGGAGACTTGGAGTTGCTTAACAACACTCTGAAATCTGAATGTCTGATACTCTGAAATTTTGAATGCCTCTGTGATAAGTTTCTTAATTAGTAGTACGTGATCGTGAATTGGTGACCAATGATTGACTTCTTGGTGATAAATGCTTAGATATTAGTAGTATATGATGGTGAATTGGTGATCAATGATTACAATATTGCATATTTACAGGTTCTAGAATATGGCAAGTTCAACCAAAAAAAGGAAAAATGCTCCGGGAACTAGATCAGACCCAGGATGGGAACATGGCATAGAGGTGGATAAAAGCACTAGGAAAGTGAGGTGCATATATTGCAGTATTGTGTGTTCTGGTGGTATTTCCAGGCTAAAACATCACTTAGCTGGCACTCACCTTAATGTTGAACCTTGCCTTCAAGCCCCTGATGATGTTAAAGAAGAAATGAGAGCTTTATTACATCATAGTGAACAAGAAGCAACAAAGAAGAAAAAGAAATATTCTGATATTGGTGAGGATGATGAATACAAAACTGAAGTGCACCAAGCAGCCAATGCTTCTCAACAAAAGGGTAAGGGACCTATAGATTCTTATGTGACTTTAAAGAGGAGTTCAGTACAAACCACTCTTAATCAAAGGTACAAAAGAGAAGAAAGAGATGAAGTTTGCCAACAAATTGCACGGTTTTTCTATACTAGTGCTATTCATTTTAATGCTGCCAATAATCCATAGTTCGTTTTGATGGCCGAAAAGATTGCAAAGTATGGAATTGGATTGAAGCCGCCAAGTTATCATAAGATTAGGGTGCCTCTTTTTAATAAGGAAGTAGCTAGTGTAATTGATATGCTTGAAGAATTTAAAGTTGAATGGAAGCAAACAGGTTGCACTATCATGTCAGATGGCTGGAGTGATAGAAAGAGAAGGTCAATTTGTAATTTTCTAGTGAATAGCCCCAAAGGTTATGTGTTCTTATCTTCTGTTGACACATCTGATATCTCTAAAACAACAGATAAAGTGTTAGAAATGCTAGATGCCGTTGTAGGAAAGGTAGGAGAGGAAAATGTGGTGAAAATTGTGACTGATAATGCCGCAAACTACAAAGCTGTTGGAGAGTTGTTAATGGAAAAGAGGACAAAATTGTTTTGGACTCCATGTGCTGCTTATTGTGTAGATTGTTAGGTTATGATACATATGACATTACATAGATCATGCGGAAATAACCATTAACCCAGGACAACATATTATTTACACATAATCATATAGCATAATTTAGATGCATACTCTTTGTTGCGTGCCCTCCCTAGCTGCGCCCGAACCGAACAAGAACAAGTCTTTAGGACTCCAAGTGTCGTCCCTCCGTAGATAGTCCACAGTACGTCCGGATCCGCCTTAAGATTGACCAACTAGAATCGCCCTTAAGGTACTAGAAAATTTCGGCACTTTTATGAGCAAGATGTGTGTTTTAATTTTCTCTCAAAAAACTCACTTTTGAATACTTTGAAACTTGTTATAAATTGTGAGCCCTAGCCTCATATTTATAGGGGTATGGAAAGGGAATCGAAATCCTATTCAGATACAAATTAATTAAACCTAGAATCCTACAAGAACTCTAATTTTAATTAATTTATCAAATAGAATTAGGAATTTAATCATTAACCGAACTCTGCATGTTTTAGGAAACATGCACGAACACAAACACTTGCACACACAGCACGGCTGCCACGATGGGCCCCATGCGTGCGCGCGAGCAGCAGCCCACGCAGCGCCCGCGCGCGCTGCGCGCTGCGCGTGCTGTGCGCGCTGCGCAGCCTGCTGGGCCTGGCCTGGCGCTGGGCCTGGCGTGGCTGTTTGTGCGGCGCGCTTGGCTTGCTGGGCGATTGCCTGGCTTCGTACTGGGCCTCGTCCGGCAGGCCTCGTCCGATTCTTATTCGTACGATGCGCTTCCGATTAAATTTTCCGATTCCGAAATTCATTTCCGATACGAACAATATTTAATATTTCCGATTCCGGAATTAATTTCCGTTTCGAACAAATATTTAATATTTCCGTTTCCGGAATTATTTTCCGATTCCGGTAATATTTCCGATTCTGACAATATTTCCGTTTCCGGCAATATTTCCGATTCTGGCAATATTTCCATTTCCGATAATATTTTCCGATACGAACCATGTTTCCGTTTCCGGCAACATCTACGACTTGGATAATATTTATATTTCCGATACGATCCATATTTCCGTTTCCGGCAATATCATCGTTTCCGGAGTATTCATTTCTTGCCTGTGACGATCTTAGCTCCCACTGAAACCAAGATCCGTCGGTTCCGAATATTCATAGATGGAGTATTTAATGCCATTAAATACTTGATCCGTTTACGTACTATTTGTGTGACCCTACGGGTTCAGTCAAGAGTAAGCTGTGGATTAATATCATTAATTCCACTTGAACTGAAGCGGCCTCTAGCTAGGCATTCAGCTCACTTGATCTCACTGAATTATTAACTTGTTAATTAATACTGAACCGCATTTATTAGACTTAACATAGAATGCATACTTGGACCAAGGGCATTATTTCCTTCAGTCTCCCACTTGTCCTTACGGACAAGTGTGCATTTCCTAATTCCTTTGTCGCTCGATGCTTGCTCTTGAACATAAGGTAAGAGTTGTCATCCTTATTACGTCCAGAGGTGTTCCTCGATTTCAGAGTTCAACTGATCAAATAAACAGATAATCATAGCCTATGATTCATCCGAGCACGGCCATGCATTTCACAGTTTCTAGCTCTCCGAGTGGCCTTGTACAACTTTTAAGCATCTCATCCCGATTTATGGGAGGACAATCCCAATCTTGCGATCTTGAGATTAGACTTCGTTTGATAGGTGATTACCTGAGCGTTGCCTTTATAGCCTCCTTTTAGGGTGCGACGGTTGGTCAACGTCAAAGCAACCAGTTCTCAAACAAGTAATCTCAAATCACTCAGGTATTGAGGATTTAGTGTCTAATAATTTAATGAAATTTACTTATGACAGACTTTCATCTCTTACAGTAAAGTTTCATAGGTCTTGTCCGATACTAGTCTTCCCAAAGTAAGTATCTATGCAAATGATTATGACATTGCCATGTCCACATAGTTCAAGAAACAGAACTACTAGTCATCTTGCATTCTAATCGTCTAATGTTTTCTATGCGTCCAATTTTATAGAAAACTCCGACTAGGGACCATTTTCAACTTTTGACATTCAAGTTCACTTGATAGACATTTCTTAGTCACAGGACTGGTCCTGACAGTCTATCCTGAATATATCGTCAAATTTGAAGGGACTCATCATTTAATACTAAACCAAGATTAAATGGAATATGAAAATACCTTTCATATATGATAAATGTTCAACCCCATTGTTTTACAACCATGGGCCTCAAACCCATCTTTAAAATAGTTCATGGAATTCAAAGCTATGCTTGATTTCCAGTGCTACAGCGTGAGTGTTGCTTCTCACTTGTTGCATAGGTTTAGTTATCATGCTTTGCCAATCTTAATATCCTTTTCATCGAATGTTCTTCGAGATATGATGATAAGATCTTTTCGAGTTTGTTTATTATGCGATCTAGTCTTTCTTACTTTGATGGTGGTTCTACGCATTTTGCAATGAAGAGCCATCAAGTTAGCAGACATGTGATCCACCAAAGTTCAATGAAGAACTCATTAATATAAACAACTCTGTTTTATTGCTTCTTAGGCAATAAGTACTTTTACTTCAACTGTTTAGGTTGCTAGTGATGCTTTGTTTGGATTTACTTATCCAAGCAGTTCACAGACATGTGGAAGACTTTCCAGCTGTATCTTAGAACATAGAAATTAATATTTTAATTTCCCACGCAACAACTCATGGTCTCCAATCCATGTTGCCATTTCAAAACACGATGCTCTATAGCTCGTCCTTATCAATGATTAACTCCAAAGGGTCTTGCTTGATCCTTTGCCAGTGTTTATGCGTGTAGCATCAATATTTAGCATATCTTTATTTCCTTGAATCAAGAACTATTCCTATGTACCTTTTCAAGTACCATAAGTATTCTTGATCTCAATCTAGTTGATCTTCACTTAGATCAATAGAGATTGGTATATGTTCGTCATGCCTAAAGTCATACGATACATTTTTGGCGATCCTCATATTATATCATACATGATAAATTCTTTTGTAGAATAATTCCCAATTGAATTCTATTCATGTAACTTTAGCTCATTCAATTTCAGTAGATACTGAATCCAGCTAAATTCTTTGACATATAATATAGGTGAAGAATCTCATTAGATTCTTTGATGTTAACTTAGTAAATGCTTATACATAGTTCAAACATCCTTTACTTAGATTTATTCACATGGGTCGAATATCTCCAATGGAGACTTTCGTGTTTGATTTAGTAAATGCCATTACTTAATCCAAAATAATATCATAAGATCTTTGTAAATAGATCTTAATACCCAGTATGTACTAAGTTTCGCCCTGGTCCATTATTGATGAATAATTTCAAATCTAAGTCATTAGCATTTGAATGTTATTTCACAATAGAGAGATATGTGTGTGATACACATAGGACCAATTAAGTTTTAAGTACTCCCACTAAACTTCTTATATATCTATAAGAATCATGTATATTTTATGAAACTAAAATACTTATTAGTTTCACTAAAATACAGTTCCAATTCCCAATTGCTTGCTTAAATCTGTACTTAGATTTTATAAGCTAGCTTTCCTTTTCAAGCATTTATTTGGATCCACAAACTCTATGACATACCATGTACATATTGTATTCCATCATTTGATTGAGGAATACGTTTTGTCATCCAATTGCCATATGTACCAATATGCAATCATTGCTTGAATTATAGACTTAAGCATTACGATTTTGCATGAGGTTTCAACACAATCCATGCCATGAATTTGCTTGTAACCTTTAGCAACTAATCTAGCTTTGTGTGTGAACACAATTCCATGTTTGATGGTTTTTATCCTTAAAACAAACTTGCAACCAATAGGTGTGAAACTATTCTTGCAAATCAACAAAATTTCAATTTTGTCATCAAAACATTGAGTATGTTTTATGGCCTCTAACCATTTAAAACATTTGAGTCTATATATAGCCTCTAACCATTTTAGGGAATCTGGGTTTCGTCATAGCTTTCTTACAAGTCACAAACTCATTAATCTACATGATAATAGTTTGACTGCAAGTTGTAGGTTTCTTCACTATTTAATAGAAGAATCTCATAGTTTCATTGACCTGATCTCTATGTTTCTTCACTATCTAATAGAAGAATCTCATAGTTTCAGTGACTTGAATTCTATGCCTACTTGGGTATAGAACATCAAACAATAGAATATCAATAGCCACTTGAAAGTCCTTTGAATATTCTGTTCTCCTTGAAACACTTGTAAAGTCTTCTAAGAGATATCTATTCTTTAAAGCCACTTCTAAAGTCCTTAAAGAATAAGTTCGGATTTTCTGAAGCACTTCGAAAAGCCTCCGGAATGTCCGTTTATGTTTGTTGTTCGCCTCGAAAACTTTCGAGGTCTATTTTCTCCCACTTGTCATTTTGGAAACGAATCTCCAAAAGGACATTATTTCGAGCAAACAAACATTATGTTCTCAAAAATTCGTGGTAGAAACAATACCCTTGTGTCTCATTTGAATAAATCACAATGAAACATATATCTATACTTGGACCTTAGTTTGTTGAATAACAAACACTAAGCTCCCACTGAGTTTAAGAACTCTTTAGATATATTATGAAAAGATATTCTGAAATTACTTTTCAATAGCTTTGACGAATTTGGTTTAGTTTGGTGGTAGTTGAGCATTTTGTTTTAGAAATTATAGGAAAAGTCTTTATGATCCATCATTGATTGAATCAAGTACTAATCGACTTCGATCATTCCAACTTAGATATGCCATATCTTATGGAGCTAGATTGTGAAATTACAACACACAATCATTGATGATCATATTTGGTCTCAAGTAATCATCAACATGATCTAACCTAGATCTTTATGATTTCTTACCAAGTGGATTTTATACTTCTGAATCTTTGAACTAGCCAAACAGATTCAACTTATATCACATTTGAGTAAATAAACCTATATTCACTCAAATCCATGTGAAATAATAAAGTCATAAAATCTTTCTTTAGCTTTGAACTCTATCGTCTAGGCGTTCTAACAATAGTTCATATCTTTTGTTACTTTCAACAAGTAAGACTAGCTTGTCTTAAGTTGATCTAGAAATTAACCAACTTTCAAAAGTCCATTAAAATAGAGCTTTTGAATGTTAACTTGTTGATATGGTCTAAGCAACAATGCCAAAGATTAGTGGAACTCAAATCAAGGGGTTGATTTGAACCTAGTAAAGTTCTTTAAAGAGTTGTTTGTTTTAATCAAGCATATTGACTCAACCTGTAATTGACCATTTCATTCAAATAAACAAACATTGTTTTTGTTTTTCTTGAATGTGAGTCTTTCTGTGTTTGAAGCAGAAATTTAGGTATGCTGATTATGGAACAAAATAGCCATTAAGTTCCAGCCTTTGAAAGGACTTAAAACAAACTAGATGACCCTACAACTAATGTAGCATTGCCATGCTTCATTTCCCACTTGTAGGTCATTAGTGTATCCTAGCTTCCATTGTTTGAGTTATTACCGAAGTAAGAACCTCAAGCGGTATATGATACCAAGGAAGTTTGATTGCTAGGTCACTTCTCTTTAAACATAAATTTATAGGTAGAAACGGAATCGTAAATTCCTTTCATTTGTTCCTCGTTTTCCTTATTTCTTGTATCCTTTCTTATAGTCTTAAGAATTGAATTCTTTAGTGTTGACTTTTATACTTTGTTAGACATGTCCAATGTCACCAACAAGGTTCTTTACCATTTTAATTTATGTTGAATATTTTGTTTCAACTAGATAATCTTACCAGAAGTTTCTAAAGTTCTCTAAGCATCGATCTATTCGAATGTCTAGGGACTAGACTCATTCGAGAATTAAATGGACAAAGATATTAGGTTGTTAACCATTGGTAAAGCTGAGCGTATTAAACTCAATGCTTTATGATCTCAAAACTACATTGTATTTTGAATTCACAATCACCAATCGGTTTGCCATTCGATTTTGATTCTCGAAAACAACCATAAAAGTCGATATAAGAAACGTACATTTTAAATTGCTCATTTTCTCTCATTTCCGTGAATCGTTCTTGGATTCACTACCAATCGAGGAAATTTACTGTTACCTTTCTAAAAGGATTTATTGCAGTGCAAGATATTTAATTATAAACAATAATTAAAACATATATTGAAGCATGCAAAGTCTAAACATTTATCATGAGTAATAACTTGAAAATGAAAGCAATCATGCAATTTAAACAAGTCATTAGCATTTTATTCGAATTATGTGTTCCGGCAGGTGTGAATAAAATGATTCCAAGATCCTAAAACCATTGAAGAATTAAGCACAGTTTGTCGACTCAATCCTAAAACATCTTAGGTAAGCAAAAGCCTTTTGCTAATAGTCTAGAAACTACTCTTGGTTGATAGGTACGTCTAAGAACTTGTTAGGTAAACCTATCGATTTTGCCACGACATAAAAGGACTCCTTACTTATATCGTTGAGTTTCACCAAAACTAACATGTACTCACAATTTATTTGTGTACCTTGCCCCTTTAGGACCAATAAGTAACACCTCGCTGAGCGAAAACTATTACTAGATTGATGTAAAGGATATCCAAGCAAGTGTATATTTTGGCATGGCACCTTTTAACTCAATTTTTAAGTTTGGAACTTAAGGCTCTTACTATGTTGGTTAGATTTTAAGTGAACTAAAATCCTTAATCATGCAACATAATCAAGCTTTTGATCTCATGCATTTTAAGACATATTTAAAAGCAATAAATAACTTAAAACATGCATAAGATATTTGTGATCTAGTATGGCCCGACTTCATCTTGAAGCTTTAACTTCAAAGTCCGTCTTGAAAATCTCCGTGGGAGGCACCATTTTCTTCAAATAGGATAAGCTATAACTAATTACAACTATTTGATGGTACGCAGACCATATTTGAATTGAAAAATAACTTTGGTACTTTAGACCAATTACATTCAAATTAATGGTACGCAGACCATATTTTCTATCCTATTTGGGCCATACTAGTCACTTCATAACCTGCAAAACAGTACATATACAATATATACCATTCACCCATTCATTATCATGAATGGCCCACTTAGCTAGTTAGTAAAACACATTATGCATCACGTAAATATTTGCAGCAATTAATCAAGGGCACCAATAATCTACCAATTATTCAGTCCTTATTAATTCTAATCAAGTTGTTTTAACCTTAAGGATTTGTAGACCTAATCAAGAGTTTATGACTAAAAAGCGCTCCCACTTAAACCAATAAATTCATATGCTTTACTAATTTTAAACATAAAAATGTATTTCTAGTCTAACCGGAAACATACAAATTTAATTAAAATTTAAAGCTCATATAAATTTATAATTGAATCCAAAAAGTTTAATTTAATTTCAGTCGTATTTAAATTAATTCATGATTTTAATTTTAGTAAAATAATTAGAATAAATAAAATTTATTATAATTACAATATTCAAAATTAAAATCCAAGAAAATAATTTAAATTATTAATTTTAAAATTAATTAAAATTACGTGAACTGAAATTTTCAAATTAAACATTCAAAACGATCTTTAATCGTAACGCAAACACCCTACGCGTTGCACGCCCATGGGCCGCACGCACACAGCCATTGCTGGCCATGTGCGCGCAGCCCATGCGCTCGTCGCATAGCTGCTGCATCCCCATCGCAAGCCTCCGCACGCATTGGTGCTCGCTGCGCGCGCCAGCGCTCATCGCACGCGAGCTATCGCTCGCAGTGCGCGCGCGACATCGCTCGCTGGGCGCGCGACATCGCTCGCTGGGCGCGCGAGCCATCGCTCGCTGGGCGGGCGACATCGCTCGCTGTGCGCGCGAGCAATGCTGGCTGTGCGCGCGAGTCCTCGCTCGTTGTGCGCGCGAGCAATGCTGGCTGTGCGCGCGAGTCCTCGCTCGTTGTGCGCGCGAGCAATGCTGGGCGCAGCGCTCGTGGCACGCGAGCTTGCGCTCGCTGCGTGCGAGGCTGCGCGCTCTTGTGCGAGGCAGCGCGCGTTGTGGCGCAGCTCGCTTGCTGCCCACACGCGACTGCCTTGGCTCGCCCTTCGCCCATGCCCATTCGTCCATTGCTCGTGGCACACGACACAAGGCAGGGCTGCTGCCTTGTGCTCGTGCACTACGCCCTTGCTCATTGCATTCGTGCCGCACGGGCGACGAGCTCCCTTGCTCGTCGTCGCATGCCCGCATTATACAACACCCCTTAAGGGTAACACGAAGCGTCCATTGCTTCGTGCGTGCAAGTTTTATGAACGAATCGCATAAAAATTTAAAATTTATATTTAAAATTAATGACAAATTAATAAATAATATTAATTTCATAATTTTAGGGCGAAAAATCGAAATTTTATTATCCAATTGATTTCCGATTGTTATGGATTCAAGTCTAGGTCATAAAAATTTAAAATTTATCATAAATTTACAATTTTTATGGTGGTTTTTAATCATAGGTTTCTAATTAAATTACAATTAATTATGAAAATCAAATTAATTCTAAATTATTCTAATTTTCAACAAATTAATCATAATTACAAATTAGATTGCATAATTAACAAGACTAGGCATTCAAACTTGTTAAACATATGCAGTAGGTCAATCAAAAATTCAAGATTTATCAACAAGAATCGCAAATATTTAATTTAACATCTTAAATTTACGAAATTTTGCATTCGAAAAACTAAAACCTTCGAAAAGTCATAGTTGGCCTTCGAATTTGAGAATTCTGGGTTCGGCAGAAAAATAATATTTTTGTCAAAATTTTAGAATGTCTTTTACATGCGGAATTGACACAAAAATCACTCAATTCGGATGAGTAACGAAGAAACTGCCGAAAAACTGCGTACGTATAATTAAATAAACGCAATTTGCAATTAATTAACAATTACGAAAATTAATCACCCCTTTTAATTCTTGCAAATTTGTAATATTTAACCATGTTCATGCAATTTAGATTATGAAAATAATAAGGGGCTCGTGATACCACTGTTAGGTTATGATACATATGACATTACATAGATCATGCGGAAACAACCATTAACCCAGGACAACATATTATTTACACATAATCATATAGCATAATTTAGATGCATACTCTTTGTTGCGTGCCCTCCCTAGCTGCGCCCGAACCGAACAAGAACAAGTCTTTAGGACTCCAAGTGTCGTCCCTCCGTAGATAGTCCACAGTACGTCCGGATCCGCCTTAAGATTGACCAACTAGAATCGCCCTTAAGGTACTAGAAAATTTCGGCACTTTTATGAGCAAGATGTGTGTTTTAATTTTCTCTCAAAAAACTTACTTTTGAATACTTTGAAACTTGTTATAAATTGTGAGCCCTAGCCTCATATTTATAGGGGTATGGAAAGGGAATCGAAATCCTATTCAGATACAAATTAATTAAACCTAGA
Organism: Spinacia oleracea; assembly: GCF_020520425.1. Lineage (NCBI taxonomy): Eukaryota > Viridiplantae > Streptophyta > Magnoliopsida > Caryophyllales > Amaranthaceae > Spinacia > Spinacia oleracea. The sequence continues at coordinate 58,154,313 of NC_079489.1, read as the reverse complement.
ATCCTACAAGAACTCTAATTTTAATTAATTTATCAAATAGAATTAGGAATTTAATCATTAACCGAACTCTGCATGTTTTAGGAAACGTGCACGAACACAAACACTTGCACACACACGCACGGCTGCCACGATGGGCCCCATGCGTGCGCGCGAGCAGCAGCCCACGCAGCGCCCGCGCGCGTTGCGCGCTGCGCGTGCTGTGCGCGCTGTGCGCGCTGCGCAGCCTGCTGGGCCTGGCCTTGCGCTGGGCCTGGCGTGGCTGTTTGTGCGGCGCTTGGCTTGCTGGGCGATTGCCTGGCTTCGTGCTGGGCCTCATCCGGCAGGCCTCGTCCGATTCTTATTCGTACGATGCGCTTCCGATTAAATTTTCCGATTCCGGAATTCATTTCCGATACGAACAATATTTAATATTTCCGATTCCGGAATTAATTTCCGTTTCGAACAAATATTTAATATTTCCGTTTCCGGAATTATTTTCCGATTCCGGTAATATTTCCGATTCTGACAATATTTCCGTTTCCGGCAATATTTCCGATTCTGGCAATATTTCCATTTCCGATAATATTTTCCGATACGTACCATGTTTCCGTTTCCGGCAACATCTACGACTTGGATAATATTTATATTTCCGATACGATCCATATTTCCGTTTCCGGCAATATCATCGTTTCCGGAGTATTCATTTCTTGCCTGTGACGATCTTAGCTCCCACTGAAACCAAGATCCGTCGGTTCCGAATATTCATAGATGGAGTATTTAATGCCATTAAATACTTGATCCGTTTACGTACTATTTGTGTGACCCTACGGGTTCAGTCAAGAGTAAGCTGTGGATTAATATCATTAATTCCACTTGAACTGAAGCGGCCTCTAGCTAGGCATTCAGCTCACTTGATCTCACTGAATTATTAACTTGTTAATTAATAATGAACCGCATTTATTAGACTTAACATAGAATGCATACTTGGACCAAGGGCATTATTTCCTTCATAGATTTGATGTTAGAAGATTTGGATAAGAAAATCAGAGTGCATAATCTGACAATTGTGAAAGGCAAGAGAATAACAACTTTCATACACTCTAGAACAATGGTTCTTACTTGGCTAAAGGAGTTCACGAATGGAAGAGAGTTAATAAGGCATGGGGTAACTCGATTTTCTACCTCTTGCTTGACTTTAAGATGTCTAAATGAGCAAAAAGGTCCATTATTAGCCATGTTTACATCTTCAAAGTGGAGATCATCTAGGTTTGCTGCTTCTGTAGAAGGAAAGAAGGTTCAACGAATTATTTTGGATACTCGTGGGTTTTGGAGTAGTGTAATAATGTGTTTGAAAGCTACTCTTCCCTTAATTAAAGTGTTGAGAATGGTGGACTCGGATGAACCTTCCATGGGATTCATTTATGACGCAATGGAGCAAGCCAAAGTTCAAGTCAAAGAAAACTTCAACAACGTGGAGAAAAAGTGAGTAATTCAGTTTGTTTTTCTTACTTTTGTTTCATTTTACATTACCTTAAATACTTTAGAACTAATTTATGTGTTATATATTTTGCTTGTAGTTACAAACCTGTGTTGGACATTATTGACCGGCGTTGGGAAGCTCAAATCCACAGGCCATTACATGCTGCCGGTTATTTTTAGAACCCACAAATTCATTATCGACCAAATTTTAAACCTAGTGCAGACATAAAGATTGGCCTGTATGCTTGTTTGTCAAGAATGGTCCATGACCCTGAAGAGCGAGTTACAATTGATTTGCAAATAGATAACTTTCATAATGCAAGAGGGTTGTTTGGATTTCCTACTGCTGTGATGACAAGAGATAAAAAATCTCCAGGTTCATTTCTCATTTTTTTTCTTTTAAAGTTCTAACTTTTTAATACTTAATGATGGTTTTAATTAGTTTGGTTTCTAACTATTGGTGTAGCTGATTGGTGGGATTCATATGGGGATGAATGCCCAGAACTGAAGAAATTTGCTACAAGAATTTTGGGCTTAACATGTAGCTCATCTGGTTGTGAACGAAACTGGAGTGCTTTGAGATGGTAAGTTATCGAAACATAATTGATTTAAAAGCAATAGCTTGTTGATTAAGTGAGCCTTTACTATAAAATAAAATGCCATATTCTTTTCCAATGTTATAGTAAGGTGCATACAAAGAAGAGGAACCATTTACACGCTCAAAAGATGAATGATCTGGTGTTTGTAATGTACAAACTTAAATTGAAGCAAGAACAACTAAAGCGAGCTTCCAAGTATCAACCCCCAGTTGTTCCTGTTTTAGATGAATTGTCATCAGATGATGAATGGATAAAAGAAACTGAGGATCCTGTTCTTCTAGAAGATGGAGCATGGTTGAATGTCCTTGATAGAGCAGCAAGAAGAGCAGCTAGAGAAGCCTTGAATATAATGCCTGGGAATGAGGAAGAAATCAATCAATCGCAAAGTAAGTTTTTTTACTAATGTATAATTTCCTTGCATGGTATTTGAGCTTTTTGACCTGTTATGGTGAACAAATGTCCTGAAAACAAGACTCAGGACAACTAATCTCTTTTGCAGTTCCATAATTTTCATTTTTTGAGCTTTATTGGCAAATTGTTAGCATGTTGGGTGGAATTATTTACTGGTGTTTTATACTTTGTGGTGATCCTTCATGGATCAGTAATATGCTCTCATAGTTGTAGATAGTTCCTTGTGTCCGAACATATATTCAGGCACTGTCAACTAATAGACCAGGAAATGTAATTTGCCTGCCATGTTCTTTAGAGTTCAAGCAATGCTGATTTTTTACTCAATGTTCGGTAGAAATGTTGTCTGGTGAAAAAGAAAAGAAAACTTAATTGTTTGGTGTCCTAAATTGAACTGATGTTTGTTAATTATATGAAGCTTATTTGTAATATAATGTATTGTATCTTTTATCATTAAACTTTTACTTTTCAATTTTTTGTATGATTTACAATTAATTCATTCCCGTAGATGCGAGTGTCGAGCAACTTGAAATCAGTGACGACGAGAATGATGTGGTTGCTTGTGTTGCTTCAAATGAGGTTCATGATTCTGGAAACTTAGAAACTGATTTTGGTGAAGGTGATGGTGATGATTATGATTATGATGATCTCAATGTCACGGGAACCGGAACATCGGGGGCATTAAGTGATTTTGCTGATGACGAAAATTTCGGCTATGATGAAAATTAATTTGTGTTGTTGGTTATTTACTTATTTAGATTAATTACTAAAAGTTGTAATGCTTAAAAAATATTTTCCTTGTATTATTTGGATTTTTAAGCTTTAAAAGAACATTCGTAGTATTTTGTTAACCATGTATGACACTTATATCGATCTTATGTAAGCAAAAGTGTGTTTTTGGGTCTTATTTTTATTAGAAAATCATGTACTAGTCCACCTTCAATCATTTCACTCGCTCAATTTGTCAAATTTGTAGGATCTTACTATCCTACGATTCGATCCTACCCCCCTCACTGATCCCAAGTGGGATCCCGATCCTGATAACCTTGATCCTCGTATCTAAATATTACTTTTCACAATGAAATCATTGACCATTCTGTTTAATTCATATTACATCCCAGTTGCCACGCATATCAATTTGTTAAACAATATGGTATAATTAATAAATTGACAACTGAAGCGTTCCCAGAAAAATTAAGCTTGCCTAAACAAAGTTCTCCGTAATATTCAGATCCAATTTTCAATCAAATAAACAAAAATTTGATAACCAATTGTGCAGCTCGCATATGTTTATTGTATGCATCTAGATTTTACTTCAGTCAACATAAAACTAATAGAAACCCTATATCTTTACACACCAAATCTACTCACAATCCCCATACATCAAAATATACTAACCAAAGTAAACACAACATCAGAAAAAGTAAACACAACATCAAAAAACGAATAAGAACTAGAAAACCTAATTTAACTTGTTAGAAAATAAAATTTAGAAGGATAATTACCTAGGTAACAAAAGAAATCGAAAAAAAAACCCAGAATTGAAGGTAGAACGAGAATATGAGAAGAAGGAGAGAGTGTTCGCAGGAGAAGAGGAGGACGAAAGAGAGAGAGGGGAGGAGGGTGAGAGAGAAAGAAATTCTGAAAATTGGGGGAATGGGGGAAGTCATTCAACGCGGGTAAGTTACTAATCTACCCTTACTATTTTCGTTTTTTCGGGGAGATCTTTGGCCGTTGGATTGGTTTGATCAACGGCTGAGATTAGTTCTCAGTTCTCATCTTAAGGGGTGGTTCTTACCCGATCGATTATATATATATATATATATATATATATATATATATATATATATATATATATATATATATATATATATATATATATATATATATATATATTGAGGGGAGTTTTTTGGAGAGCATTTAGAGCGTCCACGTAGGATTTCCACGTCATCACATATCATTAACTAATGTTCTAGGTTTATTATAAAAAAAAATTAGAGTCTTGCCATGATTAAATTGGTAGATAATATGATAAAGATAGATTCCAACAAAATTTTATCCTATTTCTCTTCTACGTTTTTGTATATACATATACATATAAGCTAAGTTCCTTTTTCAATTATGTAGCCACCCTCACCAAGCACATATATAAAAATAAAAAAATAAAAAATGGTAGAATATTACATTTTTTTTATTCGAAAGAGGAAATAAATCAGCAAACAACAACCAAAAAACAATGCAAATAAAACCACAACTACAAGATTAAGAGGGGAGAGGGAATTAGGCGAGGAAACACAAAACCCACGTAGAATAGTACGTGGTATACTCGAACGGTTGAACCTCTTCCGTAGTATTCTTTAAAGTCGACGTGAAGCACAAACTTTAATTCAAGGAGGGCGATTCCTGCAACAAATTATAGTAGACTGCTACTGTGCAATTGACAATTGATGACAAGGAATTAATTGTCTTTTTTTCGACACAACAAACCACAATCTAGGTGTGAAAATTACACGGTTGCAAGCTCACATGTCTCCATAACATTCACGACACATGCGAGATGGCCAGAAGTAGTGGTCGGGCAGAAGTAAGGAAGACCATTATTTGCATGATGTGGCAGTAGTTAAATAAATAATTAACAACAATAACATTTCTGCAATACATATGTTAGCACGTTGGAGTTCCAAAAGAGGGTATTACCTCATGCTCATATAATTCTATTGTAGTTATTGATAATAAATGGTGAATGTTATTTCAATTACCTTAATAATAAGGATTCCATTCACTTTTCATTCCCCTCTTATTTTTTTTGGTTACATTAGAACTTAGGGTAGAGGTGACAATGCTATTTGATGCTTGTATTTCACGATTTGGAACTTGGATGACCATATAGCGTAATAAAAGGTTTAAATTTTCACCCAAGTGTTTGATTTATGTCTTATGATGGCCTTCATTGTTACCCAATGTCAAAGTTAAAAATTGGTGTAATCTGATATCTTGATGTACTCAAACTTAGGCATTAGATGTATTTTTCAACAATAGTCGCGCAAACTCCCAACTTCTCTTTTTTGAAGTTCACTATGGCTGGGGCCTGGGGGTAGGTTGTAGGATTTGCCTACTCAACATTGAGCTATCTTAAAAGGGTGAATGAAATTTAGTTAAAAGTTGTCGATTTCCGTAACTTCTACTAAGCTACAAAACTTTAGATTAAACTCAAATAGTTGAAGTCATTAGTAGACCAAGCAGCCTGCTAAAATTCAAAAAATAACTTCACTCTAGGCTTGAACACAAAGCCAACAATCGCTTAAATTTATTTATTTTGGTATAGTGAATCCTTATTACTATAAATATGTAACTAATATTATTCAAAAAAAAAAATTTAAAAAAAAAGATAAATAAGCACCCAATAAAAAAAGTTAAGAGATAAATTTTGCTAAGAATAAAATAGATAAATAAGTACTAAGTAAAAGAGAAAAAAGAAATACAATTATCACCTTTAAAAAAATAAGATAGAATTGGAAACAAAAAGAGTTACATGAGGGGTATATCTTTCTAAAGTATTTTACTTTAAAAAAGAACTATAGTGTGGGTTGAACAAGATAATGATAGGGAGTTATCTTAAAGTTTTTATTTTAAATTTTTTTTTTTTTTTTGTAATTGTTAGTTTTAGTTTTCACGTGGGAATTGAATATAATAGTTAAAGAAGAAAAATAGATAGAATAGTCAAATTTATAGTATATAGGTTTCATTCTATACAATAACATACGTGTAATATACGATTAATTTATCCTACTTAAGCGCATAACAGGCGCATAATAGGTTTCAAAGCTGGTAAGTCCTACTTAAAATAAATAACCAAATAATTAAACTATATTCTAAAATATTATATTAGTAATTAAGTAAATAAAGTCCTACTTAAACTAAATAACATTTTTTTTGGAATTAAATTTTTTTTGGTCAACTTAACTTATCCAACCAATAAAATGTTATCACACCAATCTCCTACAAACGTGTATAGAGTACTAAATATTTAATTAGTAATTAAGTAAATAAAGTCATACTTAAATTAAATTCCAAATAATACATGTTCTCGGATATGCATAATATACAATTAATTTATATTGGATTGAAACGCAATAAATGTTGGCGTTTGATATTTACCAGGAATTGAATCCATTGTCGTAGCTAAAATGGATGGAACAACAAATGAGCACCCCAGAGCAAAGGTAGCAGGAATTTTGACACGTTTTCATTTTTTGCCTTTGTTGTAATACGACTGTCGAGTAGCCTCTTTATGTGGAGATTGCATCAATTTATATGTTATGGTTGTGAAGAAGATTAGGAAGGATGTGCTATAAAATTTAGCAAGGAAATGAGAGTAACATTGTTTTTTTAATTTGTACGGGTTTATGTAAATGGGTAAATGTTGAGGATTTAATATAACATAAGAGAAAATGAAGCAAACTCTAAGGGATAAACTAAATAGAATATGGGGCGAAATAATAAGGGCAGAGGGAGTCTATACTTATAAAAAGTATATGTAATGATTTCGTTGAGATCACATGAATAACTAACTCGAGTTTTACCATTATAGAACTAACCATTTCATAACTCGGTTTTTCTATGAGTGCCTTTTTTTTTGAAAGGTAAGATGAATAATACATTGAGAGCCCCTCCGCTCGAGGGTCACTCATAAGCAATCACTACAGACAATAGAAAATAACTGCGGGCTATTACAAGGATCTATATGAAGGAAATAATGCCCTTGGTCCAAGTATGCATTTAATATTAAGTCTAATAAATGCAGTTCAGTATTAATTAACAAGTTAATAATTTAGTGAGATCAAGTGAGCTGAATGCCTAGCTAGAGGCCGCTTCAGTTCAAGTGGAATTAATGATATTAATCCACAGCTTACTCTTGACTGAACCCGTAGGGTCACACAAATAGTACGTAAACGGATCAAGTATTTTATGGCATTAAATACTCCATCTATGGATATTCGGAATCGACGGATCTTGGTTTCAGTGGGAGCTGAGATCGTCAAAGGCAAGAAATGAATACTCCGGAAACGATGATATTGCCGAAAACGGAAATATGGATCATATCGGAAATATAGATATTATCCAAGTCGTAGATGTTGCCGGAAACGGAAACATGGTACGTATCGGAAAATATTATCGGAAATGGAAATATTGCCGGAATCTGAAATATTGCCGGAAACGGAAATATTGTCGAAATCGGAAATATTATAGGAATCGGAAAATAATTCCGGAAACGGAAATATTAAATATTTGTTCGAAACGGAAATTAATTCCGGAATCGGAAATGTTAAATATTGTTCGTATCGGAAATGAATTCCGGAATCGGGAATTTAACCGGAAGCGCATCGTACGAATTAGCATCGGACGAGACTTGCTAGACGAAGGCCCAGCACGAAGCCAGGCCTGCGTCCAGCAAGCCATGCGCATTAACACAACACAGCAAAGCCTCGCCAGGCCCAGCGCAAGGCCAGGCCCAGCAAGGCCATGGCGCGCGAGCGAGCTCGTGGGCTGCGGCCTGTGCTGCTCGCGTGGGCCGCAAGGCTTGCGCGGGCTGTGCGGCTCGTGCTCGTACTCGTGCAACGCATGTGTCCAATACAAATCCTAAAGCTAATGGAATTTGTTCTATGATTAAATCCTAATCCTAATAAAGATAGAATTTGTTCTATGATTAAATCCTAATCCTAATAAAGATAGAATTTGTTTAATAGAATTTTAATAGAATTCTAATTAAACAAATTGGTATCCTAATAGGATTCTAAATTCTTTTCCATGACTCTATAAATATGTGCCTAGGTTCACAAATTTATATACAAGTTTTCAAGTATTCAAGGGTAAGATTTTCAAGCAAAAATCAGCCAAACACTTGCACCCTAATAGCCGAAAATTCTAAGAACCTTAAGGGCGATTCTAGTTGGTCAAGCTTAAGGCGGATCCGGACGTGCTGTGGACTTTCTACGGAGGGACGACACTTGGAGTCCTAAAGACTTGTTCTTGTTCGGTTCGGGCGCAGATAGGGAGGGCACGCTACAAAGTGTATGCATCCTAGACTAATTATATGATTATGTGCAATTAATTTGATTCCTGGCATTAAGGTTTTTCCGCATGATTTATGTTGTTCATATGTATCATAACCTAACAGTGGTATCACGAGCCTATTATTATTTGCATAATCTATAAATTGCTTAACATGGTTAAATTTTACAAATTTGCAAAGAATTAAAAAGGGGTGATTAATTTTCGTAATTGTTAATTAATTGCAAATTGCGTTTGTTTAATTAATATGTACGCAGTTTTTCGGCAGTTTCTTCGTTACTCAACGAAATCGAGTGATTTTTGTGTCAATTCCGCATGTAAAAGGCATTCTAAAATTTTGACAAAAAATTAATTTTTCGGCCGAACCCAGAATTCCCAAATTCGAAGCCTAACTATGACTTTTCGGAGGTTTTAGTTTTTGGAACGCAAAAATTTGTAGATTTAAGATGTTAAATTGAATATTTGCGATTCTTGTTGATAAATCTTGAATTTTTTTATTGACCTACTGTATATGTTTAACAAATTTGAATGCCTAGACTTGTTAATTATACAACCTAATTTGTAATTATGATTAATTTGTTGAAATTCAAATAATTTAGAATTGATTTGATTTTCATAATTAATTAATGATTTAATTAGGTACCCGTGATTAAAAACCACCATAAAAATTGTTAATATATGATAAATTTTAAATTTTTATGACCTAGATTTGAATCCATGTTAATCGGAAATTAATTGATTAATAAATTTTTGATTTTTCGCCCTAAAATTATGAAAATAATATGATTTATTGTTTTGTCATTAAGTTTAAATTAAAAGTTTTAATTTTATAAATTCGCTCATAAATGTTGCACGCATAAAGCAATGGAAGTTACATGTTACCCTTAAGGGGTGTTGTATAGTGCGGCCACGCGACGACGAGCAAGGGAGCTCGTCGCCCATGCGGTACGAATGCAGCGAGCAACGAGCGTGGCAAGCACAAGGCAATGGCTGCCTAGGGGCTGTGTGCTACGCGTGTGGGGCGATGGGGCGATGGGCAAGCAAGTGCAGCGAGCAAGGCAAGCACGCGTGGGTAGCGATGGATGCTGCGCCACAACGTGCGTTGCCTCGCCCAGCAGCACGCCAAGGCAGTAGCCAAGGAAGTAGCCAAGGCAGCGACAAGCGCAGCACAACGTGCACGCGGGCAGCGTTGGTTGGCTTGTCCAACAAGCGTTGCCCAGCAGCGCGCCAAGACGATGGGCGAGTGGGCTGCGCGCAAGCGTGGCTCGCTGGGCCTGACGCATTGATGCGTTGTTGTTGCTTGGGCTTTGCTGTACGATCAATCGAGTGACAAGGGGTTGGTTGCTTGTTGGACTTGACGAGGCATGGGCGCAAGCCCATGGCCTTGTCTTGACCCGATTGGTTCGTTTTAATTTTAATTTGAAATTTTCAGTTCGGAAATAGTTTAAATTAACTTTAAAATTAATAATTTAAATTTTTTTCTCGGATTTTAATTTTGAATATTATAATTATTATAAAATTTTAATTTATACTAATTATTTTACTAAAATTAAACCTTGAATTAATTTAAATTCGTTTAATTCAACTGAAAATAAATTAATTGGGTTCGATTATAATTTTATATGAGCTTTAAATTTTAATTAAACTTGTATGTTTCCAGTTAGACTAGAAATACATTTTTATGTTTAAAATTAGTAAAGCATATTAAGTTATTGGTTTAAGTGGGAGCATTTTTAGTCATAAACTCTTGATTAGGTCTACAAATCCTTTAAGGTTAAAACAACTTGATTAGAATTAATAAGGAATGAATAATTGGTAGATTATTGGTGCCCTTGATTAATTGCTCCAAATATTTATGTGATTCATAACATGTTTTACTAACCAGCTATGTGGGGCATTCATGATAATGAATGGGTGAATGATATATATTGTATATGTACTGTTTTGCAGGTTATGAAGTGACTAGTATGACCCAAATAGGATAGAAAATATGGTTTGCGTACCATTAATTTGAATGTAATTGGTCTAATGCACCAAAGTTTGTTTTTCAATTCAAATATGGTCTGCGTACCATCAAATAGTTGTAATTAGTTTAATTATAGCTTATCCTATTTGAAGAAAATGTAACCTCCCATGGTAAAATACAAGACGGAGTTTCCAATCCATTTTCAAGACAGACTTTGAAGTTGAAGCTTCAAGATGAAGTCGGGCCATACTAGATCACATTTATCTTATGCATGCTTTAAGTTATTTATTGCTTTAAATATGTCTTAATTATGCATGAGATTATGGCTTGATTATGTTGCATGATTAAGGATTTTAGTTCACTTAAAATCTAACCAACATAGTAAGAGCCTTAAGTTCCAAAGTTTAAAAATTGAGTTAAAAGGTGCCATGCCAAAATAACACTTACTTGGATAACCTTTACATCAATCTAGTAATAGTTTTACGCTCAGCGAGGTGTTACTTATTGATCTTAAAGGGGTAAGGTACACAAATAATTGTGAGTACATGTTAGTTTTGGTGAAACTCAACGATATAAGTAAGGAGTCCTTTTATGTCGTGGCAAATTCGATAGGTTTACCTAATAAGCTCTTAGACGTACCTATCAACCAAGAGTAGTTTCTAGACTATTAGCAAAAAGCTTTTTGCTTACCTAAAAGATTTTAGAATTTAGTCTAAATACATAAAGTGCTTAATTCTTCAATGGGTTTTAGGGTCTTGGAATCATTTTATTCACACCTGCCGGAACAATAAATTCGAATAAAATGCTAATGACTTGTTTAAATTGCATGATTGCTTTAATTTCAAGTTATTATTCATGATAAATGTTTAGACTTTGCATGCTTCAATGTATGTTTTAATTATTGTTTATAATTAAATATCTTTTACTGCAATAAATCCTTTTTAGAAAGGTAACAGTAAATTTCCTCGATTGGTAATGAATCCAAGAACGATTCATGGAAATGAGAGAAAATGAGCAATTCAAAATGTACGTTTCTTATAGCGACTTTTAGGGTTGTTTTCGAGTATCAAAGTCGAATGGCAAACCGATTGGTGCTTGTGAGTTCAAAATACAATGTAGTTTTGAGATCATAAAGCATTGAGTTTAAACGCTCATCTTTACCAATGGTTAACAACCTAACATCTTTGTCCATTTAATTCTCGAATGAGTCTAGTCCCTAGACATTCGAATAGATCGATGCTTAGAGAACTTTAGAAGCTTCTGGTAAGATCATCTAGTTGAAACAAAATATTCAACATAAATTAAAATGGTAAGAACTTTGTTGGAGTGACATTGGACATGTCTAAACAAAGTATAAAAGTCAAATCTAGAGAAATCAATTCTTGAGACTATAAGAAAGGGTACAAGAAATAGGAAAACAAGGAACAAATGAAAGAAATTTTACGATTTCGTTTCTACCTATAAGTTCATGTTTAAAGAAAAGTAACCTAGCAATCAAACTTCCTTGGTATCATATACCGCTTGAGGTTCTTACTTCGGTAATAACTCAAACAATGGAAGCTAGGCTACACTAATGGCCCTCAAGTGGGAAATGAAGCATGGCAATGCTACATTAGTTGTGGGGTCATTTGGTTTGTTTTAAGTCCTTTCAGAGGCTGGAACTTAACGGCTATTCCATTCCATAATAAATATACCTGAATTTTTTCTTCAACACAGAAAGACTCACATTCAAGAAAAACAAAAACAATGTTTGTTTGTTTATTTGATTGAAATGGTCATTTACGGGTTGAGTCAATATGCTTGATTAAAACAAACAACTCTTTAACAATAAAAACTTTACTAGGTTCAAATCAACCCCTTGATTTGAGTTCCACTAATCTTTGGCATTGTTTCTTAGACCATATCAACAAGTTAACATTCATAAGCTCTATTTTGATGAACTTTTGAAAGTTGATCTCTAGATCAATTCAAGACAAGCTAGTCTTGCTTGTTGAAAGTAACAAAAGATATGAACTATTGTTAGAACGCCTAGACGATAGAGTTCAAAGCTAAAGAAAGAGATTTTATATATGACTTTATTATTTCACCTAGATTTGAGTGAATATTGGTTTATTTACTCAAAGTGATATAAGTTTGAATCTGTTTGGCTAGTTCAAAGATTCAGAAGTATAAATCTCACTTGGCAAGAAATCATAAAGATCTAGGTTAGATCATGTTGATGATTACTTAAGTCAAGAATGATCATCAATGATTGTGTGTAGTAAATTCACAATCTAGCTCCATAAGATATGGCATATCTACATTGGAATGATCGAAGTCAATAGGTAATTGATTCGATCAATGATGAATCATAAAAGACTTTTCCTATAATTTCTAAAACAAAATGCTCAACTACCACCAAACTAAACCAAATTCGTCAAAGCTATTGAAAAGTAATTTCAGAATATCTTTCCATAATATGTATCTAAAAGAGTTCCTAAACTCAGTGGGAGCTTAGTGTTTGTTATTCAACAAACTAAGGCCCAAGTATAGATATATGTTTCATTGTGATTTATTCAAATGAGACACAAGGGTATTGTTTCTACCACGAATTTTTGAGAACATAATGTTTGTTTGCTCGAAATAATGTCCTTTTGGAGATTCGTTTCCAAAATGACAAGTGGGAGAAAATAGACCTCGAAAGTCTTCGAGGCGAACAACAAACATAAATGGACATTCCGGAGGCTTTTCGAAGTTCTTCAGAAAATCCAAACACTTATTCTTTAAGGACTTTAGAAGTGGCTTTAAAGAATAGACATCTCTTAGAAGACTTTACAAGTGCTTCAAGGAGAACGGAATATTCAAAGGACTTTCAAGTGGCTATTGATATTCTATTGTTTGATGTTCTATACCCAAGTAGGCATAGAGTTCAAGTCACTGAAACTATGAGATTCTTCTATTAGATAGTGAAGAAACATAGAGTTCAGGTCACTTAAGCTATGAGATTCTTCTATTAGATAGTGAAGAAACCTACAACTTGCAGTCTAACTATTATCATGTAGATTAATGAGTTTGTGACTTGTAAGAAAGCTATGACGAAATATAGATTCCCTAAAATGGTTAGAGGCCATATATAGACTCAAATGTTTTAGATGGTTAAAGGCCATAAAACATAACCAATGTTTTGATGACAAAATTGAAATTTTGTTGATTTGCAAGAATGGTTTACACCAATTGGTTGCAAATTGGTTTTAAGGATAAAAACCATCAAACATGGAATTGTGTTCACACACAAAGCTAGATTAGTTGCTAAAGGTTACAAGCAAATTCACGGCGTGGATTGTGTTGAAACCTCATGCAAAATCGTAATGCTCAAGTCTATAAATCAAGCAATAATTGCATATTGGTACATATGGCAATTGGATGACAAAACATATTCCTCAGTCAAATGTTGGAAGAAACTTTGTACATGGCATGTCATAGGATTTGTGCATCCAAATAACGCTTGAAAGGAAAGCTGGCTTATGAAATCTAAGTACAGATTTAAGCAAGCAATTGGGAATTAGAACTGTATTTTAGTGAAGCTAATAAGTATTTTAGTTTCATAAAATGTACATGATTCTTATAGATATATAAGAAGTTTAGTGGGAGTACGTAAAACTTAATTGGTCCTATGTCTATCGCACACATATCTCTCTATTGTGAAATAACATTCAAATGCTAATGACTTAGATTTGAAATTATTCATCAATGATGGACCATGGCGAAACTTAGTACATACTGGGTATTAAGATCTATTTAAAAAGATCTTATAATATTGTTTTGGATTAAGTAATGGCATTTACTAAATCAAACACGAAAGACTCCATTGAAGACATTCGACCCATATGAATAAATCTAAGTAAAGAATGTTTGAACTATGTATAAGCATTTACTAAGTTAAACACCAAAGGATCTAAGTGAGATTCTTAACCTATATTATATGTCAAAGAATTTAGCTGGATTTAGTATCGACTGAAACTAGATGAGCTAAAAGTTACATGAATAGAATTCAATTGGGAATTATTCTGCGAAAGAATTTATCATGCATGATATAGTATGAGGATCGCCAAAAATGTATCGTATGGCTTTAGGCATAACGGACATATACCAATCTCTATTGGTCTAAGTAAAGATCAAGTAGATTGAGATCAAGAAAGATTTATGGTACTTGAAAAATTACATAGGAATAGTTCTTGATTCAAGGAAATAAAGATATGCTAAATATTGATGCTACACGCATAAACACTGGCAAAGGATCAAGCAAGATCCCTTTGGAGTTAAGCATTGGCAAGGACGAGCTACAAAGCATCATGTTTTGAAATGACAACATGGATTGGAGACCATAGGTTGTTGCGTGGGAAATTAAATATTAATTTCTATGTTCTAAGATACAGCCGGAAAGTCTTCCACATATCCGTGAACTGCTTGGATAAGAAAATCCAAACAAAGCGTCACTAGCAACCTATAAAGTTGAAGTAAAAGTACTTATTACCTAAGAAGCAATGAAACAGGGTTGTTTATGTTAAATTGTTCTTCACTGAACTTAGGTAGATCACATGTCTGTTGACTTAATGGTTCTTCATTGCAAAATGCGTAGAACCACTAATGTAGCAAGAAAGACCAGATCACAAAATAAACATACTCAAAAGATCTTATCATCATATCTCGAAGAACATTCGATGAAAAAGATATTAAGATTGGCAAAGCACGATAACTAAACCTATGCAACAAGTGAGAAGCAACACTCACATTGTAGCACTGGAAATCAAGCATAGCTTTGAATTCCATGAACTGTTTTAAAGATGGGTTTGAGGCCCATGGTTGTAAAAAGTTGGGGTTGAACATTTATCATATATGAAATGTATTTTCTTATTCCATTTAATCTTGGTTTAGTATTAAATGATGAGTCCCTTCAATTTGACGATATATTCAAGATAGACTGTCAGGACCAGTCCTGTGACTAAGAAATGTCTATCAAGTGAACTTGAATGTCAAAAGTTGAAAAAGGTCCCTGGTCGGAGTTTTCTATAAAGATGGACGCATAGAAAACGTTAGACGACTAGAATGCAAGATGACTAGTAGTTCTGTTTCTTAGACTATGTGGACATGGCAATGTCGTAATCATTTGCATAGATACTTACTTTGGGAAGACTAGTATCGGACAGACCTATGAAACTTTACTGTAAGAGATGAAAATCTTTCATAAGTAAATTTCATTAAAATTATTAGACACTAAATCCTCAATACCTGAGTAATTTGGGATTACTTGTTTGAGAACTGCTTACTTTGACGTTGTCAACCGTCGCACCGTAAAAGGAGGCTATAAAGGCAACGCTCAGGTAATCACCTATCAAACGAAGTCTAATCTCAAGATCGCAAGATTGGGATTGTCCTCCCATAAATCGGGATGAGATGCTGAAAGTTGTACAAGGCCACTCGGAGAGCTAGAAACTGTAAAATGCATGGCCGTGCTCAGATGAATCATAGGCTATGATTATATGTTTTATTTGATCAGTTGAACTGCGAAATCGAGAAACACCTCTGGACATAATAAGGATAACAACTTTTACCTTATGTTCAAGAGCAAGCATCGAGCGACAAAGGAATTAGGAAATGCACACTTGTCCCTAAGGACAAGTGGGAGACTGAAGGAAATAATGCCCTTGGTCCAAGTATGCATTTAATATTAAGTCTAATAAATGCAGTTCAGTATTAATTAACAAGTTAATAATTCAGTGAGATCAAGTGAGATGAATGCCTAGCTAGAGGCCGCTTCAGTTCAAGTGGAATTAATGATATTAATCCACATCTTACTCTTGACTGAATCTGTAGGGTCACACAAATAGGACGTAAACGGATCAAGTATTTAATGGCATTAAATACTCCATCTATGGATATTCGGAATCGACAGATCTTGGTTTCAGTGGGAGCTGAGATCGTCAAAGGCAAGAAATGAATACTCCGGAAACGATGATATTGCCGGAAACGGAAATATGGATCGTATCGGAAATATAAATATTATCCAAGTCGTAGATGTTGCCGGAAACGGAAACATGGTACGTATCGGAAAATATTATCGGAAATGGAAATATTGTCGGAATCTGAAATATTGCCGGAAACGGAAATATTGTCGGAATCGGAAATATTATCGGAATCGGAAAATAATTCCAGAAACGGAAATATTAAATATTTGTTCGAAAAGGAAATTAATTCCGGAATCGGAAATGTTAAATATTGTTCGTATCGGAAATGAATTCCGGAATCGGGAATGTAATCGGAAGCGCATCGTACGAATTAGCATCGGACGAGACTTGCTAGACGAAGGCCCAGCACGAAGCCAGGCCTGCGTCCAGCAAGCCATGCGCATCAACACAACGCAGCAAAGCCTCGCCAGGCCCAGCGCAAGGCCAGGCCCAACAAGGCCATAGCGCGCGCGAGCTCGTGGGCTGCGGGCTGTGCTGCTCGCGTGGGCCGCAAGGCTTGCGCGGGCTGTGCGGCTCGTGCTCGTACTCGTGCAACGCTTGTGTCCAATACAAATCCTAAATCTAATGGAATTTGTCCTATGATTAAATCCTAATCCTAATAAAGATAGAATTTGTTTAATAGAGTTTTAATAAAATGCTAATTAAACAAATTGGTATCCTAATAGGATTCTAAATCCTTTTCCATGACTCTATAAATATGTGCCTAGGTTCACAAATTTATATACAAGTTTTCAAGTATTCAAGGGTAAGATTTTCAAGCAAAAATCAGCCAAACACTTGCACCCTAATAGCCGAAAATTCTAAGAACCTTAAGGGCGATTCTAGTTAGTCAAGCTTAAGGCGGGTCCGGACGTGTTGTGGACTTTCTACGGAGGGACGACACTTGGAGTCCTAAAGACTTATTCTTGTTCGGTTCGGGCGCAGCTAGGGAGGGCACGCTACAAAGTGTATGCATCCTAGACTAATTATATGATTATGTGCAATTAATATGATTCCTGGCATTAAGGTTTTTCCGCATGATTTATGTTGTTCATATGTATCATAACCTAACACTATATACATTTAGTCACTAATTAGATGTCCAACGCTAGCAATCCAATCAGCTGCTCTATTAGCTTCTCTAAAAATATGCTTGATTTCCCACTTGTCGAACGAGATGAGGAGTCTTTTTAATATCGTTGATAATGTTGTAAAGTTTCCAAGGGATAGGCCAAATCCCTTTAACTGAGTTGATAATGAGGAGGTTTTCACCTTCAATGTAAGGTCCTATGATATTGTGACGCTTGGCTTCTTGAACATTTTAAATATTAAGAACATATTTATACTCCAACTTGAAAAGGGACCTATTTTAACTTTCTATTATTGGTATAATTTATAAAACACCTATTTATATACGATGATATAATAAGATAAAATGTACGAAAATTTACAAACTCGTGCATCGCACAGGATTCAATACTAGTTCATTTTAATTATAAGATTTTATAAGCTCTATCTATAATAACTTTCAATAACTATATTTAAGTTTTCATACACAATTAATATTTAGATTATAAATCGTACATGGCACGGATACTATATTAATAGGATAAGTATATTAATCATCACCTAATGGTTTAATTGAAAGTGGTCGGGAAACGGAGCCTTCAAGTAGCTGAAAAAAGTAATCAATTTGAGATAAAATACAACTTTCATCTGAAGTCGAGATAAATCAGATACAAATAGTGAAAATACTGCAAAGCCCCAAAAATTCATTAGGCTAGAAAAATATTGCTATTAGCTTCTTGCCCTGTGATCGGTTTCCCCTGGACCATAAACCATACACTTTCGCAGTTTTGAACCCCTCGTCTTAGTAGTTCTCAGAAACAAAAGGTCTTGGATGCAACATGTGCACATTAATATTAATGTGCACCAACTTTCACACGTGTGAAAGTTGGCTGAAATAAATAAAAAAAAAAAAAAAAAAAAAAAAAAAAAAAAAAAAATGCACGGAAATAAAAGTCACGCAAAAGAAGAGGAGAGAGAAGAAAAGTCGCAGAAAGAGGAGAGAGAAAAAAAAACGCAGAAAAATTCGCAGAAAGAGGAGAGAGAAAAAAATTGCAGAAAGAAGAAAGAAGGAAGAAGAATGCAGAAATAGGAGAGAGAAAGAACAAAAACGATCGAAAACGAAATCGAAACGCAGAGAAATCGAAATCTAATGGAAAACCTAATTCGAAGTGTGATTCAATCAACTCAAAGAATTCAAGTTCCGGTTGAACCTGATATTCAAGATGCAACAATGGAGGACGTTCTCAACAATTGTATAGAAAACAATGCTTTGGCAGAGGAACGTGAAGAAGAAGAGTTAACTAACGAAATCGAAGCTGAAGAACAACATATTATTTCTGATTCTAAAGGTATGAATAATTATGCGTTGGAAAAATTAATTATATGTTCGAAGTTAAAGTTATAGTTATGAATGTAAAAGTTAGAGATATTTCTGTAAAAGTTATGTAAATGTGTTGGTTTGGTTGTAATATTGGTGTTTGAAAAAGTTACAGAGGTCAAAGTTAAAGTTGAGGTTTTCAAAGTAAAAGTTAAGTATGTGAAATGTAAAGTTTAGAATATTTGCTTAGATTTTTAACATGATATTACTAGAGAATTTACAGTTGTGGTTTTATGCGTAAAAGTTATAGTTTGATGCGTAAAAGTTAGCCTTGTTTTCATATTATTTCTGATTCTGAAGTTATGAATAATGATGCGTTGGAAAAATTAATTATACGTTCAAAGTTAAAGTTATAGTTATGAATGTAAAAGTTAAAGATATTCCTGTAAAAGTTATGTAAATGTGTTGGTTTGGCTGTAATATTGGTGTTTGAAAAAGTTGCAGATGTCAAAGTGAAAGTTGAGGTTTTCAGAGTAAAAGTTAAGTATGTGAAATGTAAAGTTTAGAATATTTGCTTAGATTTTTAACATGATTTTAATAGAGAATTCACAGTTGTGATTTTATGCATAAAAGTTATAGTTTGATGCATAAAAGTTAGCCTTGTTTTAATAGAGATAAGGCTTATTTTAGTAAAAGTTATAGTTTTATGCATAAAAGTTAGACTTATTTTAGTAAAAGTTATCCTTATTTTAGTAAAAGTTATAGTTTTATGCGTAGAAGTTATACTTGTTTTAGTAAAAGTTGCCTTGTTTTAGTAAAAGTTATAGTTCTATGAATAGAAGTTAGACTTATTATAGTAAAAGTTGGCCTTGTTTTAGTAAAAGTTCTAGTATTATGCGTAAAAGTTAGGGTTTTATGATTAAATTTTTTGCTGATTTTTAATAATTGCAATAACAGAACCGGATCAAGATATTGTTGGAACGCTGATGGGTTACACTGCCGAAGCAGTGGAGGAACTTCTAGGTTTCTACGAAAAACATGCTAGTGCGATTGGATTTTCCATAAGGATAGGAAACACGAGATTCAAAGTTGGGACAAGAATCGTGCTTGAAAAGACATTTCTTTGTTCAGCAGCAGGAGTAACAAACAATGGAAAGAACAAAAAGAAAAAAGTGCAAACAGTTGTTCCTGTAGTGCCCAAAAAAGAGAGAAAACCAAGGCAAGTTCCAATCACAAGAACTCGATGTAGGGCATGCTTGAGAGTGAAAATGAATTCTGAAGGCAGATATGCGGTTGTTAATCACGTGATAATTCACAACCATGAATTAACTAGAAGTCAATGGCACTACTTGCATAGATCTGAAAGGAAAATAACGGAAGAGAAGGGGGAGGCAATTGAAACTATGCAAAAATTCGGTAATAGTTACATTTTGATAGTAAAACTTACATTTTTAGTTGTAAAAATGTTATTCTGTGTAAAAGTTATTGTTTTGATAATGCTTGTGTTACTACAATCACCTTCTACGATGAAAAAAGTTGGAAATATAAAAGTCACACTCATGTCAGTTAAAGTTAAGCTTTTTAAAGTAAAAGTTAGGTTAGAGTAGAATGAAGATTGTCTTTAACTTTGACAGCAATTTCCTTAACTTTAACCTACATAACTACAACTTTAACACAGAAAACTACAAGGTGTGAAATAAAACAAATTGCCTGACAGAAATTAACTGAAGAAAGGTAAAACTGTAAAAGTTAGACTTTTATCAGTTAAAGTTAAGTTATTGACAATTAAAGTCAGGTTTGAGATGAGGAATACTGTCTTAATTAACTTTAGAACATTTTCCATTACTTTGACATAAAGAACTAAAACTTTAAAAGAAAAAAAAGTTAAAGTTGGCCTTTTTGTACTAAAAGTCAGGTCTGAAGAAGTAAAAGTTGAGTAAAGTTAAGGAAATTTTGTGAAACACTACCTTTAAGTTTTGTGGTTTTGTGATTTTCTACCTTATAAAAACTTTTTTAAATTTAACTACCTTACAAGTTTGATTTGTTTGACTAATACTGCCATTTGACGTTTTTCGTTAATGTTTTCCGTTGTGTATTTCTTCTATTATTTTAAATATATATGTTTATTTGTCGTTTTGTTCATTTGTTATATTAAATAACCGTTGTAGTGGAGTTCAAAGACGGAAAACATTAATGAAAAACGTCAAATGGTAGTGTTAGTCGAACAAACCAAACTTATAAGGTAGTAAAATATAATTTTCATTTTAAAAGGTGGCAATTCACAAAGCCACCAAACTTAAAGGTAGTGTTTCACCAAATTTCCTAAAGTTAAATAAAACATTTTGCCTAAACTATTATTTTATTTACATTCTTTTATGCACAACTGACAGGTCTGTCATCCACGACTTCTTTTAACTACATGGAAATTGAAGCTGGAGGTGAAGAAAATTTAGGGCACTCGAAGAAAGACCATCTAAATTACTGCACAAGGTTAAAAATGAAGCAAATAGGAGGTGATGCACAAGCAGTAACTGACATAATGTATTTAGAGATTGAAGGTGACCCAAACTTCTATTTTAGATTTAGATATATTGGATGAAAAAGGAAAATTGAGGATTTTGTTTTGGAGGGACTCTATGATGATGGAATACTATGGAATTTTCGGATATATAGTGGTTTTTGACACAACCTATAGAACAAACAGGTGTAACCTAATTTGTGCTCCAATAGTTAGAATAAACAACCACTGGAACAATTTCATGTTTGGTTGTGCATTCATAGGAGATGAAAAGATTGAGTCGTTTGTGTGGCTTCTACAAACTTTCAAAAAGTCAATGGGGGGGGGGGGGGGGGAAGTCCAATATCAATCTTTACAGATCAAGATGTAGCAATGAACAATGCCATCAATGAGGTAAAAATCCAAGATTTATTCTTAAAGTAGTAGTTTTCTGTGCTAAAGTTATAATGTAATTCCTAAAAGTTAGTTAAACATGTAAAGACCTTTTCTTAATTTTTATTACACTGTACTAAGTTTTATATTGATATTGCTAACTATTAACTTGAGGGGAACCTGAAATGTAAAGTTATGCAGTTTTGAGTTATAAAAAGTTAAAGTTTGCCTTTTTGTATTTAAAGCCAGGATTGTTGTAGTAAAAGTTAGGAAAACTTGAATAAAACATTTTACTTGAGATTGGATTGTATATGCAGGTCTTTCCGGATTCAAGACACAAATTATGTGTATGGCATTTTCATCATAATGCTATTACCAGATTTGGGGCATTGAAACGAGATCCAAATTTTAAGAAGACATTCAACTATTGCTTGTATAAGTGTGTCACAGTAGTTGAATTTGAAACCAATTGGAGATCAATGCTGCAAACATATGAGCTGATAGGGGAAGAGTGGTTTACAAATGTATACGATTTGAGAGAAAAATGGTGCCCTGCCCTTAGCAAAGACTTCTTTTCAGCTGGGATTTTGTCTTCACAACGAAGTGAAAGCACTAATCACTCCATCGGGTTTATAGCAAACAGAACAACAAGTTTAACTGATTTCTATAGATTGTTCAAAGGAACAATACAGCGTTGGAGAAGTACAGAAAAGCAAGCTGAATTCACTTGTAGTGAATCAGTTGCATCCTCGGCTTTATCACTATCTGGATTGCTAAAACATGCATCAGAAGTTTACACGTTGTCACTATTTAGAGACTTTGAGGAGGAACAGTAAAATTAATTTGGAAAGAAGGTAAATATCAGAAGTTAAAGTTTCCATTTTTGAAAAAATATAAAGTTAGTCTTTTTGTTGTAAAAGTTAGGCCTTTTTTTATTAAAAGTTAAGTAAACTGAAATATAAAGTTTATTAACTTTTACTTCACCAGGACTAACTTTTATACATATTTTCCTAACTTTCCACCTTACTGAATATCGGAAGCTAAAATTAACATTTTTGGCAAAAAAGTTAAAGTTAGGTTTTTTGTTTTAAAACTTAAGATTCTAAGTTAAAGTTTAGGCATATGAAGGTAAAGTTTAGGATTCTGAAGTTAAAGTTAGGTTTTTTGTTTTAAAATCCATGTAACCTGAAAAATTAAGTTTCATAACTTTAAGTACACCGGTGCTAACTTTTATATTGATTTTCCTAACTTTACAATATACTACTACTAATGCAGGTAATACTCAGTTCTATGTTGTGTCCATTGATGAAGAACCTTGGTCTGCACAGAGAGTAACATACATCCACGAGAGCCAGACAGTATCATGTACGTGTAAAAACTTTGAAGCTTCGGGATGGTTGTGCTACCACTGCATTAGGATATTGCACCTTCATTTGGTTAACCAGATTCCAAAACAGTACATCAAAAAGAGGTGGACAAACTCTGGCAAGTCATCGGTTTGGAACAAATTAGAAAATGAAAATCCGGAAGAGGTGCAGTATACACCTTGGCGCCAAACCATGGCTAGGAAATACTACAACCTCGTCTTGAAAAGCCAGTCAAATGAGGAGACAAGAACCCTTATGGAGGATGGTTATGCCGCTAGTGTGTCTCTGGTTGATGAACTTCTGGCATCATTAAATCTTTCAAATACTGAAGATGCTTCAACCACACAAACAAGCGCAACAGCAGCACCCGAAACAAGCACAACACGAGCACCAGAAACAAACACAACACCAACAGGTAAAACTTAATGTTTTTTTTCTAAAAGTTAAGATATTAACAGTTAAAGTTAGGTTGGAGATGAGGGAAGTCTGTCTTAACTTTAGAACAAATTTCATAACTTTAACATACAGAACTACAACTTTAAACCGAAAAACTACAATGTGTGAAATAAAAACATACTGGAACTCACATTAGCTTAAAAAGGAAAATATGTAAAAGTTAGGGTTTTATGTGTAAAAGTTTGGGTTTTATAAGTAAAAGTTATAGTACATTATGTTAAATGTTTATAGGTACTCATGACACAACAGCAAGTGATACAAGTGTACAACAAGCTGCAACAAGTTCTGAACCTGCAACAAACACATCAACTGAACCTCCTATGGTGTTGGATCCTGCACATTGCACAACAAAAGGAAGGAACAAAAGACCACGAGGACCGCTTGAGAAAAAGAAAAAGGGAAAAACTACAGCGTCTCCAACAACAAACTTTGGAACAATAACTCCAAATTTGAGATTATTTTGATTCATTTAATGTTTCTTATCAAAAATAGAATTTAAATTTTCATTAAAGTTAAAGTTAAGGTTTCTGAAGTTAAAGTTTAGGATTCTGAAGTTAAAGTTGACTAGACTTGAGAACTAGTAAAAGTTAGTTTTTTACATTGAAAGTTTGAATATATGCATTAAAATTTAATGAAGTATGATTTTTACCTCAAGTGTATATATTTTTTAATCTGTCTTTTGTTTAAAAATGTAAAAGTTGAGATTTATATACTAAAAGTCAGGCTTGATGCAGTAAAAGTTGAGTTATATTTGCGTAACTTTTAGCATAAAATTGACAACTTTTAATATGTTTCCTAACTTTTACTAAAAGTCACCAAAAACCCATGTTACTTGGACTGACTCAGGTACGTGTCCAAGTGTCCAACCTAGCTAAAGTGTGAAATTTTTTCCGGATTTAAGTCGAAAATGAAGTTTCAGAGTCTCTGAACCCATGTCGGAGTGTCAAAGATCTGAAACGGATACTTGATGTAAAATGAAGAGTTGGAGTAATATACCAAAAACCAATATTATACTTAAAGTTGAATGTTTTTTACTTAAAGTTAATCTTTTTGTAATAAAAGTTAGGTAGACTGATATAAAATTTTCTCAACTATAACAACAAATGAGCTAACTTTAATTGTGATTTTCCTAACTTTTCACATATAGGAAACATCAAAAGAAAGGTAGCTGTTTTGAGTACAATAAGTTAAAGTTATCGATTTAATACTAAAAGTCAGGCTTTATGCAGTAAAAGTTGAATTACATTTGCTTAACTTTTAGCATGAAATTGACAACTTTTAATATGTTTCCCAACGTTTACTAAAAATCGCCAAAAACCCATGTTACTTGGACTGACTCGGGTAATAGTGTCGGACAAAGGTACGTGTCCAAGTGTCAGAACTAGCTAAATTGTGAAAATTTTCCAAGATTTAAGTCGAAAATGAAGTTTCAGAGTGTATGAACCCATGTCGGAGTGTCGAGGGTCCGACACGGATACTTGATGTACAATGAAGAGTTGATGTAATATACCAAAAATCAATATTATACTTAAAGTTGAGTGTTTTGTACTTAAAGTTAACCTTTTTGTAATAAAAGTTAGGTAAACCAATATTAAATTTTCTTAATTATAACAACAACAGGGCTAACTTTAATTATGATATTCCTAACTTTAAGCATAGAATCAACAACTTTAAATACATATTTTCTAAGAGTTAAGTTAATGGCAGTAAAAGTTAGGAATTTTGACATAAAAGTTATGATTCAAAAAAATCTAACCTCTTTCAAATCAGGATAACTACATTTGATCCCTTCAATTATCATCGTATAAACTCCACAATCAAGGTCAGAACCTTTGGGAGTCTTCCAATCAAACTCAACCTCCTCGATGGCGAACGTTCCAATATCACCTTCATGATTATGGCCTTTCTCATCAAGGAAACTACCCAGGAGATCACACTGAAAACAAAATTAAACACATTTATTGGTTTATAACAGAAAAAAGTAAGTTGAACCGGTAATTCAACATTCTTAAATTGACTAGAAGTAATTACCAGAGTTGTTGAAAAAAATTCCAAGTCAATGATTTGAGCTTCATTATACACAAGATTGTCCACGTGTTGCATTGTTTTGGTTTTCAAATTCAACACAGATAGGAAAAAGTGGCTTTCTCGAAAAACAGGAACAAAAACCTACAAAAACAAAACATATTGTGAAGTTAATAGATACACAAAAACAACACTTAGACTACGGAAAGTAAACTTTAACTTCAGAATCCTAAACTTTAACTTTGGATACCTTAACTTTAACTTCAGATGCCTAAACTTTAACTTCGGATGCCTAAACTTTAACTTTAAAATCCTAAACTTTAACTTCAGAAACCTTAACTATAACTTCAGAATCCAAAACTTTAACTTTAGATGCCTAAACTTTAACTACAGAATCCTAAACTTTAACTTCAGAAACCTTAACTTTAACTTTAGAATTCTCAACTTTGACTCTAGAATCCTCAACTTTAACTCTAGAATCCTTAACTTTAACTTCAGAATCTTAAAGTTTAACTTCAGAATCCTAAAGTTTAACTTCAAAAACCTTGACTTTAACTTCAGAATCCTAAACTTTAACTCCATATGCCTAAACTTTAACTTCAGAAACCTTAACTTTAACTTTAGAATCCTAAACTTTAACTTCAGAAACCTTAACTTTAACTTCAGAATCCTAAACTTTAACTACAGATGCCTAAACTTTAACTTCAGAAACCTTAACTTTAATTTTAGAATCCTTAATTAAATTTTGATGTGATGCACAAGTAATAACTGACCAGTTCAACACAGGTGATGTCAAAGCCAGAGTTGTGAATATCAGTCCACACTTTCCAACAAACTAGAAGCTGATCCATAGCAGCCTCGTTAGTTGAATCTTGCCAAAGAAGTTCCAGAATTTCCTACAAGAGAAAACAAACAAATTAGTACAACATAAACATTTCCTAAAAATACCTTAGCTTTTACTAAACTACTACACAATTTAAGAAACTCACACTTTTGTATCATATGTACTGGATAAAACCAGACCAAAGTTTCCCTAAAAAAAATCAAAGTTAAGCTTTATTAAGTTAAAGTTATGCCTTTTGTACTTAAAGTTAGGACTATGTATTAAACGTTAGCCTTCACTTGGTTAAAATTAAGTTACATTATATAAAACAATTAAAAGACTTACTCTGCATCCACTACGACAGGATCATCCAGAAGGCAATAATCAGCAACTTCTTTATACAACTCAGGCATACGTTTCATGTTCCTCTTGTAAAAACGCATGAAATGTCCGACAAGGAATGGTTCAACGTTAACCTTACCACATGGAATTCCGACTTTAGGCTTGCCATTACAGAAAGAAGAGTGAATAATGGAATGATAACCAACGGTTGGATTGTAAAATTTTAATTCTTTTGAAGCAGTTTCATGACTTGAAAGAGGGGCAACACTTGGAAGAGGTTCAACACTTGGAAGAGGTGCAACCGGATGCTCAGATAAGTTTGGTTGTACATAACCTCCAGAGTTGCGCCTGTTGTAGAATAAATGATTTCTTGTCATTTAATGTAAAAAGTTTAAAGTTTTTTTTTGATATTTCTAACTTTTCAATATAGTAAACTGAAATATTAAAGTTAAAGTTGCACCTGCATTGGTCTGCTGAGTTGGATCAGTGATAGCATCAACAATACGAGGTTCATCACACTGTACAGCAGTCTCGTTACCGATTTCGTTGACATTAATTTGATGAAGAACTTCTTGAATCTTTTCATTTGGACTAACATCTCGAGGTATAGCAGAAGGTTTTGCATCACAAGTTATATTCTCCAAACCTCCTGGCATAGACTGAACTGAAAGTACCATCTCAGCCAATTCTTGCATCATGGCATAATACCTTGGATCCAAATCATCATCCGATAGCAATGGAGATGAGCGGCGTTTCACTGCTAATTTAGCTTCAAGTTGTTTCAAATGGAAATTTGAAACAATTTCCAAGTTCCTCTTCATTCTCAAATACTCCGCATGGATTGCCTTCAAGATTCAGGAAAAGTTAAACTTTTTGAATTAAAAGTTAGACTACCGAAACCTTAACTTTAACTTCAGAAACCTTAACTTTAACTTCAGAAACCTTAACTTTAACTTTAAATTTAGAATCCTTAACTTTAACTTTAAAATCCTTAACTTTAACTTTAGGATCCTTACCTTTAACTTCAAAATCCTAAACTTTAACTTCAAAATTCCAACTTTAAGTTCAGAGTCCTTAACTTTAACTTCAAAATCCTTAACTTTAAGTTCAGAATCCTTAACTTTAAATTTAGAATCCTTAACTTTAACTTTAGAATCCTAAACTTTAAATTAAGAATCCTTAACTTTAACTTTAGGATCCTTAACTTTAACTTCAAAATCATTAACTTTAACTTCAAAATCATCAACTTTAACTTCAGAGTCCTTAACTTTAAATTCAAAATCCTTAACTTTAACTTTAGAATCTTTAACTTTAACTTTAGAATCCTTAACTTTAACAACAAATTTTCAAAACTACAATAAAAAATTTAATAAAACATAAAATAACTATAAAAATGTTGAGAAGAAACTTACATCAGTTGCAATTGATTGAATTACTGAATTTGACAATTGACCATCAGGAATGATGAACCGTATATGGTTCTCATCATCATTGGCAGCATCATTATCGCATGTATCCCTACCACAAATCTTGGCAAAACCATCTTCAAAACCCAACTTTTGACAAACAGGGTAGGTCACCGTATTTAATATACCACTACCAAAGCAAGTTGAATCCTTTTCCAAAACAAGCCTTTCGTGAATTTTGGTACCAAACCAATGCTTCATCAACGGAAGACTACAACTCTCTGCAATGCCCCTAAATTGAAGGCGATGGAAATAGACAAATTGTAAAACCCATACGCAACCACCAACATTACCCAGGCAGCCTGAAGTTTTATACTTCCTAATAGCTCGACAAAGTCTCTCATGGACATATTCACTCCAATCAAGATTCTTTATTTCATCTACATCCTCAAGAACTTTAACTAAATCCAAATCAACAGTCCTATTAGCTATAGGAGCTAAGAAAACAAAGAATGCAAACATCACAAATATTCGCTTGAACATTTCTCCACCATCCACTAATTCACCCATCTTAATCTCCAACTGATGTAGTGGAATGGTTGCATTTTTTTTTAACTTGAAAGTAATCTCTCCACTGATTTTTCAAACCTACATCTTTAGTCCTAGTGTTGTTATCTACAATAGTGTTGTCAGAATGTAATGGGAGAAGAAACACATCATGCACATCAGATGGAGTAAATATGAATTCCTTTCCAGCTTCTATTTTAAATAACCAACTAACGGGATCAAAATGATCAATCAACTAGGGAAATAATGTTGTATCTAACTTAGAAGTTTGCATAGGTAAAGATAACAACCAACTTAATCCAATTTCCGAAACAGCCTTAATTTGATTTGTAGTGAATTTTTGCATGACAGCTGACAAAGCATTTGGTCTACACTGGTTAGTCATGTTTGAAGTACTGCAACCCCCATCCAAGCTGAAAAAAGAAAACAGGTAAAAGTTAGACTTTTAGCAGTTAAAGTTTGGTTATTAACAGTAAAAGTTAGGTTCCAGATGATGGAAGAATTTCTTAATATTTACAACAAATACCATAACTTTAACCTACATAACTACAACTTTAATATTAAAAAGGAAAAAGTTGACTTTTAGCAGTTAAAGTTAGGTGAAAAAAAGTCAAAATCCTTAACTTTAACTTCAAAATCCTTAACTTTAACTTCAAAATCCTCAACTTTAAGTTCAGAGTCCTTAACTTTAACTTCAAAATCCTTAACTTTAAGTTCAGAATCCTTAACTTTAAATTTAGAAGTCTTAACTTTAACTTTAGAATCCTAAACTTTAAATTTAGAATCCTTAACTTTAACTTTAGGATCCTTAACTTTAACTTCAAAATTCTTAACTTTAACTTCAAAATCCTCAACTTCAACTTCAGAGTCCTTAACTTTAATTTCAAAATCCTAAACTTTAACTTCAGAGTCCTTAACTTTAATGTTAGACTTTTAGCAGTTAAAGTTAAGTTATTAACTATTAAAGTCAGGTTTAAGATTATGAATTCTATCTTAACTTTATATCATTTCCATAACTTTAAGGCACACAAATACAACTTTAACACAGAAAAGGTCAATTTGGGAAATAAAACAAATTGTAAAACTCACATCTGGACATCATTATCAGATTCAACAGGAACATCAGCATCCACCTCATCCTTAATCCTTGTCTTCTTCCCTTTTGCTTTTATTTCAAGCATCTCAGTCTTGACCTTTACTTTCTTCTCCATGACTCCCGGCTTCTTCTTCCCTTTGCCTACCGGTTTAACATTAGCCTCATCAGCCTCAACATCCAAATCAGCATTAACATCCTCGTCCTCGTCCTCATCAACATTAACATCCTCATCCTCATCATCTTCATAAGCATCATCGTCATCATCATCATCATATTCATAAATATCTGAATCTGGATATTGTATTTCCTCATCTTCTTGTAAAATCTCCCTCTTATTAGCAGTTTTAGTTCTCGGCATGATTCAATGATGTCAAAAATCACTGCAAAAGTTAAACTCACATTAGATGAAAAATTTGGAAATATAAAAGTAATAGTTTTAGCTGTTAAAGTTAAGATATTAATAGAAAAAGTTAAGTCTTAAATGATTGAAAACTGTCTTAACTTTTATGGCAATTTCCATAACTTTATTATATAAAACTAAAACTTTAACACAACAAAGTACAACGGTGAAATAAAACAGACTGAAAGACTCAATTTAGTTGAAGAAAGGTAAAAACGTGAAAGTTAGACTTCTACCAATTAAAGTTAAGTTATTCACAGTTAAAGTTAAGTTAAATGAAATGAAGTTAAGTTAGACTCTCTAACTGAGTCTTGGCTTCTACTAAACCAACAGCAAGTATTTCTCAAGTGGATATGAAGATTCAAAACCTAAATGACATAGATTCAAGGATTCAACATGCTTGCAACTTTGAATACAATGTTCTTCACTATTAGGTGAATAACCTTAACTTATTAACAAATTTATAAACTTTATAAAACAGAAACTAAAGCACAAAATTGAAAAAATATGCTAAGAATATACGTGCAAAAAATCAAAGCAATAATCGATGAACCTAAAATCGCAATAATCGATACAAACCTAAATTAAAACACACAAAAACAAAATCGAAACAACACAAACAAAGAAAACACAATCTCAACATAATTAGAAGAATAATTCAAGTAGAACAACTAAAATAAAATAACCTAATTATCAAAATACGAAAAAACAAAGAGAATAGGAAAAAAACTAACATTGATGAACAGTCAAGGTAAATGTAGCCAAATCGCGAAGAAATTGCAGAAGAAATTGCAGAAGAAATCGCGGAATTTGCAGTTGAAATGCCTGAAGAGAGAGAGAGGAGAGAGAAAAGAGAGAAGCAGCGAAAACAGTAAGAAGAGAGAGAAAGAACGAATGCAAGAGCCCCAATTCGATAAGACAAAAAAAAACCAACTCACACGTGCCATATTATGTGGGTTGCCTAATATGGGCTTGGTGTACAATAATTTGATCCTATTATACTTCCAGACCTAGGTTCACAAATGATTGTAAACAAGAATTTGTGTCTCCGAATGTAATAGATCCTAGAAGACTAACATCAATCAAAAGTTTAAAGTAGCATTTTACAGATTGATAGTAACATTACACAGTCCACACTCCACAGAAATAAGTCTCCGGCCCGAATGATCTGCCAAAATTAAAATACCAGTAACAAAACAATATCTGCATAGTCTTCTATCAAGAAAACAAGATAAAATTAATAACTAATTATCCCATGGATGAAGTCAAGTGAAGCCATATAGCACTTTACGAGGGTCCAGCTGCCCACTGCAATAACTCGAAGATACAGTTGAGATTTCTTGATAGCCCTTCCACTCTTCTGAAGGTTTTAAGACTATCTGTGATTCAACCGCAGCTGAATCAACACAGAGCATGGATTTATAATCTTCATCTCCCAAATCCGGCATAGCCTTTGCTTTTTTGTCCCAAGGATTCCAAACAGCTGCATAACACAAAATTATAGATTTTGTAAAGCCTTTTAAACAAAATACATAATAGATTCTGCGAAAATGGTAAGACGTGTCACAATGATGACATGACATGTTTATGTGTCATGATTTAAATTGGAAACTAAAATATTTAACTTATATATCCTATCATACATGTTTAGAAAAAAGGTAGGAAAATCTTAATATTCTAATTTGTTTTCTTCTTTATATCGACTAACTAATTTACATATTTTCATAGTAAAAATATTATGAAACTCATAACCTACGTGGCTCCTATATGTACCAATTAAACTCCGACACATAAGATTGCGACAGCTAAATGTTGTCGCAACTTGCGACCTTTTATCATCACCCTTCTAGATTCTGAATCTTAAGATATGCAAAGAACAAAGGCAAAAACTAAGTTCAACAAAAATTAGCAAAGTACAATTGGAAAACCAAGTTACATTTGGGCATGCATTAAAAAGGAAAAAAGGTTTCGATAGAAAACAATAGTTTAGCGAAAAAAGAAGCCAAGGAGAGAAACTGAGAAACACCCCATATAAGCGGGCATATTCACTGCTTCAACATGGTCAGAATAATTACCATAATAAACTGGTCAAAGCTATAGTCAGTTGTAATTCAAGTATAAGGAAAAACATACAAGAGTTCTAGATAACTGAATTTGAAACATATAATTACCTGCATCAGGCATGCCGTCTTTACGCAGAACAAAGGTGCGCTTCTTCTCATGATCTATAATAGCAATCTTAGACGGTGTTCTCAGATATACATGGTCAATCTACAATAGAGAAGCCATTATGAATAGAAAACGGAAACAAACTTCTGCTGTCATAGTAATATTCTCAAATGCCTATTACAAAGATAACCTCAAAACGCTAGAGAAAAGTGATTGATAAAGTACCTCACCATCGAAAGTAATTGCATCTGCCTGCTCTGTGTACCTCTCCCTATTCATTAAATTATCAAGGTAATCTAGAGTCTCCAAACCTTCAATACGCACTTCACTGCAAATTAAGTGAATTATGTAATCCTCCCAAAAATTATACTGCGTCAAATCATATTGCTTTATGTAAAACTTCAAAACCACCTAACCATCAATTGAGGTTGACAGAAGTGACAGTAAAGCATCAGTCTATCAGACCACATAGTTGCAAAAGGTCAAGAAACAGGCTTTTACAACTTATTCAAGATAAAATAGTTTTGACTTTTGACGAAAGGGTATATGTAGAAAACCTGATATCTGATATGGACAGGTAATTACGCAGGGCGAACATGAAAGAGAAGCTTTTGTTGTCTGTATTTCTCACACGAGGAATCAAAGTGAGCTTCCCAGAGCTAATAGAAACCCGAAGCCTCAATTCAAAGCTGAATGAACACAATAAATAATTAGTACACACGCTGTCTTATCTTAAGTGGTAGAACTACAACAGAAGCAGACCTCTGAGACCATATCTTCAAATCATCTTCTGTAGACTTCAATATCAAATCTACAGTCGAATTATTAGTTGCAGGAACCAAAGGTGCAGGAGAGCTATCTAATGACCACATCCTGTTCCTTGCCAATCCATGTCGCTCAAGTGAGCCAAAATTTCCAAACTAAAACAAGAAAATCTGTTAAGAACGCAGATTTTCAAAATAGGATAGCATTGATATTTTGGTCACTTAGTCTAAGGCAAACCTGAGGAAAGCAGATGGGAATTCCTCCTCGAACAGCTTTCGGTGGCTTCCAAATGGCCTGTCAAGCATCATGCCTTGCAGTTATCAATCAAAAAGTGATCAGAGATATAACTGTCTGCTAATTTAGGCTAGGCTATAGGCCATGCTTATAGAAAAAAGTTGGATGTCTAACTTTTTAACGTATAGGGTGGTGAAATTTTTGAAAAGTAAACAGGAATCTATTCCAAAATTTAAAAGCACAAGCACATCCCAAATACCAAAAGTTTGTTTTATTAAGATGCTCTAGAAAAAGAATTATCACTGAGGATTTCAAGAATTATGATGAGTTCTCCACCTTCCAATTCTACATAGTCCAACTAGATTTGAGCTATTCGCAGTATCTCTTACTTGTAACGTAATAGGAGTCATTTATGTTATCTTCTCTATCGCAAATGGCATTCAGCTAAATCACCAAAGAGCTCGCATAAGGGATTCTCAAACTGTGAATTCAGTAAAATCATTAACAATCTTGTTGTTGACTAAACTACCCTTTTGGTAATAATAGGGAACTTGGGGATGTTGTTTGTCGTATTAAGGTGACAGTTGACAGAGAGAATGGCATCCTTAAATCAATACCTGGTGATAAAGAAAATGCTAACAGGACATAAATAAATAAAATAGTAAGCCTGAAAAGATGAAAGTGATGCTGATCCTCAGTCATCCATCTAAAGGCCAACAGAAAGGCAAAAAGATGAATGGTCATCTTTGCATGCTTTAAGCCTAGAATAGATCCCATCCCAGTCTTTGTTCACTTGTGCTATTCCCTTAAATGTGGCCAGAATTAAAATTCTAAAAGCAAAACTTTTTCTATGTTAGTGTTTGTAACTCGTTAGTCTCATGTCATCATATCCGGCTACCACTAAAATTTTAAAAGAACCCAATGCAATAATTAACATCAAGATCTAAGCATTAAACTGATAATCTGTTATTTTCAGAAATCTGGAATAATATCTTAAGGTTTCAATATCTAAACGTATATGAATACATTAAGTGCTAAAGTGGTCAAAATTAATTCCTTACCTTGGTGCTCATGAAAAGCATTTCTTCTCTTCGTTCATTTTTCCAGGAAACAACCTGCCCACCATAAAGTAGGACCTGATACACATGTAATTTACTTCCTCAGTTCCATGACATCCACGGCCATTTGAAAATAATCCTCATTTATTTATACTACCAGCAAACAAGGAGAGAAGCCTTTCCCCATATAATACGACAATGTCCTTTTTTGACTTTTACTAAGAAAACAAATTTCCAATCAACAATAGTTTGATTTACCAAGCAGCTCATAAAAACCCATGAGCATTTCAAAACTAATATGGTATCTTGGAAGACCATTGAGCACTAAGTAAGTCTTCAATTGAACTAATTATGTAGCGAATTGTGTTGATATTTTCCTAATGATTCAAATATATTCATTCCCTACTCAAAAAGAATCCCCAAGACTGATTATTCACCAAAACTACGAAATACTTCTTCTTTGATAGCAACTCCAAGGCAGATCAAATTCACCCAAATTAGTAACTAGTAATGTCACAGATTAAGAAACGAGATTCCTTAATCCTTCATCCAATTTAACTAACTCACAGATTACATACAACCTTCATTACCAAACATTATGATCATAAAACCTCTAAACACCCTAAATATTGACTGTCACATATATTTCCTTTACTGATCACTCAAATATTCTAACTCCTGCTTTGTTCCCCATTTCTCCTCTAATTACCCCAAAAAATAAAATCAAAATTACAGCAATTGCAACAACCCAAAAAACCCAAACAAAACCCCATGAAATTAAAATAACAAAAGAGAAAAAAAGCCCATGAATTTAAAAGGAACAAAAAAAGAAAAGCCCATAAATTTAATAGATTAAAAAAACACCCATGAAATTAAATGTGTTTATAAATATGATAAAAAGGTAGAAAGA
Source organism: Spinacia oleracea (assembly GCF_020520425.1). Lineage (NCBI taxonomy): Eukaryota > Viridiplantae > Streptophyta > Magnoliopsida > Caryophyllales > Amaranthaceae > Spinacia > Spinacia oleracea. The sequence continues at coordinate 58,118,932 of NC_079489.1, read as the reverse complement.
GATCAAGAAATTGATGAAACAAACCTCAGTAGATGATCCCATGGGCTCAGTCAATATAATTTTTGGTAACCCATCAGTATCATGAATCATATTCACTGACATCTCCCTCAATCTCTTCTTCAAATTTAATTTTCCTTTTCTCCACTCCAGCTGCAATTCAACATTCAAAAATAATTAGAAACTTAAAAAAAAAAACACAATTTTAATCCAATATAAAGGAGAAACCCCAGAAGATTTCATTAATATTCCAAAAGAATTAACACAATATACATACAGAGAAAAAGAGAATCAGACACACACCCGAGAAAGGTAATAGAGCAAAAGATGTTCTTTTGAGTTGTATAAATAAGGAAATACAAACCCCGGTAGGTAAATGAAAGTAAACGGTTGGTTTAACAAAAATAATAATTCCCTCGTTTTCTTTTACTTCACCGTTTCGATTAAGAAAAAATTGTGTAAAAGGTCTTGCGCGTACAAGGTGTATAATAAATTTATTGTACACCAAGATAACTTTTATGCAGTTTTTTTTGTAACTTTAACCTATTTTCATGTAATTTTTATATTATAAAATTAAAAAGTTGATAGATAAACATTTTAAAGGGTTAAATGATGAATTTATTCATTATTAATAATTTTGAAGAAATAACTTTTATTCAAATGAAAAAATTTATCATTAAAAAATAGATAACTTTTACATAAATAAATGTAACTTTTAAGCATTTTGAGTCAATTTTTACTCTGGTGTACAATACTTATTGTACACCCATTATAAATAAGAATTTGTGAAAACTGTAAATACTTGTATTAAAGTTCCCCCATGTCCTAAGACTTATCTGTTCCTAAATGATCATTACGCTTACTATTTACACGGTAATTAATTAATTTTGGTGAACATCTGATGGTAGGATAACAAATGAAAAATGAGAGGTTATAAATTTTTAAGGAAAATTTGTAAAAAATAATCCAACCTTTGGCCGCTCTTCCATCAACAGTACGACATATCGATTAATTCTAAATGATCCAAAGTTTATGGGGTATCTTCCCAAAACCGTTCATGACCTGTTGATAACCGGATGAACAAGTCAAAACGACACGTGTCTTTATCTAATTGGTTTTTATTCTTTTAATTTTTAATTTTTAATTTTTAAGATTTTGATTTTAATTTTAATTTTAACTTAAACTTAAAATAAATAAATAAATCATTCTAATTCTCTCTCCTTGTCTGAGTTTTTCTCAATCCTCCATTCCTCCTTCTTCACTCTCCTTCGATTCCCCTTCATTTCCTCTTTCATCTCCTCTCCTCTCCCATAGTTCTATGAAAACCCCTTCCTCTTATCAGTTTATATTCTATGCGACAATGGTGAGTTTAAAAATCACCACTAACCTTATCTCTCCTCCCATATCCACCGTTACAAACACCATCTTCGACTCATACAACCACCAACTTCGACTCACCCACTCCCTAGAAATGCCGCAATTTTCTTACCCGTTTTCGATATGTTCCCTCCCTCACTCATATTCAAAAATCTCCATAATGTGGGTCTCCTTTAATAATCTCAAAAAAAAATGTAATTTCTGTTGAAAATTGGAGATGGGGATTTGGGGCCTTGGGGGAAAAATTGGTTGATTTCTGGTGGTTGTCGGTGGCGGCGCAACATGAGTGAGAAACTTGGGGCTAGGTGGGGCGAAAAATCGAGGAGGGAGTTGGCTGGAGGTGGTTTTGGCAGGGGAGGTTGTTGCGCGCGTCGAGCGGTGGGTGGGAGAAATTGGGGGAAATTGGTTTGGTGGTTACAGGTGGCGGCGCAGCTGGAGTGAGAAATTTGGTCATATCGAAGAGGGTGTTGGCTGGAGAGTGGTTTTAAGTTGTGGTAGGGGAGGTGATTGAGGTGGGTTCAATATGGTAGGACAGCGAATGGGAAGCAGGAAGGAAGGGGGGAGTAGCTGGCTGGTTGCTTGTAATGGGTTTGGTGTTCGACATTTGTGGTAGCAGGGCAATTGTTGATGGTTGTAGGTGGAGGTACAGTGGTGGTTATGGTGGATTCTAGTGAGGAAGAGAGAGATTGAGAAGGGGAAGCAAGAAGGGAAGGAGATTTTTTTAAAATATGAAAATAGATATCCAATAAATAAGCAACACGTGGCATTCTTAATCTTAAAAAAAAAAACTTGACCTGCTACTAAGGTTGTAGGTAAAATGAACTGTTTTGGGAAGAAACCCTCTAAACTTTGGATTATTTAGAATCAATCAATATGTCGTACTGTTAATAGAAGGGCGGCCAAAGGTTGGATTATTTTTTACAAATTTTCCATTTTTTAATAATGTGAGTGGATGAAAATTAATCTGTATTATATAAGTGAAGAGGTGAGGTTATTTTATTAAATCCACTTTTGATGTCCCCCTTGGATTGCTAAAATACCCTCCACACTTATATAATAGATAGTGTAAATTTTTAGTTGTACTCATGTACAGCTAGAGCTGGTTGTACCCCATCCAGAACAACGTTGTTTTGTGTTGTTTAAAATGAATATTAATATACTGGTATAAAAATAAACATTTACAATTTTGGAAATGAATTTATTTATTTATTTGGAAATGAACATTTACTATTTTGGATATGAACATTTATTTATTTATTTACAATGAATATTTAATATTTTGAAAATTAACATTTGTTTATTTATTTTGAAATGAACATTTATTATTTTGTAAATGAACATTTAATTATTCATTTGGAAATGAACATGTATATACTCTTTCAAAGATGAACGTTTATCTAATTATTTGAAAATCTTCATTTATTCAACCAATTTAGAAATGAACATTACTAATTGTGAAATGAGTATTTACTAGTTTAAATATAAACATACTTATTGTATTACTAGGTTATTACATTAATCAATATATTTTCATGTAAGGTGCAATGAAAACATGTCAGGTAACATATTTTCCAAAAAATGAACATTTTGGCCATTGCCTATGTAAAAGTGTACTTGAATTACAAGACACTGGTACAAATCATCCTCTTATTTTTCTATGTATTGAATCTTGAATCTTGTTTTTGATATATTATTGAGTTTTGATACTTTTGAATGTGTCTATGAAGTGTGATTTGAACATAATATTTGACCATCACGGTTTCATTTTCCTCATTGTTGTATGCTAAAAATGAAAATAGTAAGTAATTTGATATGATGATCACAACTAATTTAAAAATGATCATCTACTGATTTGAAAATGATTAGCATGCAAAAATGAATATTCAAGAATAAACAATGTGAATTAAAAAAATATTTAAAAAATTTGCTTATACTTGATCGAACTTTCAACATTTTATAAATGTTATGCTCAAAATGAATTTTAACATGTTGAATTTTTATCATATAAATCAAGCACAACTAACATAATAATCAGTTTATAAATGAACTTAACACTTCTTCAAAATGAATATACAAAATTTGAAAATGAAGAGAGAACTTATACAAAGTGAACTTAAATAGTTATCCATACTACACATTCACATTATGAACATCATACCTCTTACTTTTCATAATTTGAACATAAAAATTTATAATAATGAACTTTTATTATCATAAAATGAAAATTTTATTATGAGAAAATGAACATTTTATTATCAAAAAATGAACATTTTTTATCCGAAAATGAACATTTTAAATTCCACAACTTAATCAAGTTAACCATCGTAAGTTTAATCTTTATTCTAACACTTAGAGGCTCTTCTCCCTTAGCCTCCACCCGTTTTCCATTTACCATTCGCCGGTAAACAATACGACCATAACACTCACAATTCTACATGTAACCTCTTAGTTCCTTCTGTTAGGTTATGATACATATGACAATACATAAATCATGCGGAAAAACCATAAAGCCAGGAAAACATATTATTTTCACATAATCATTTAGCATAGTATAGATGCATACACTTTGTAGCGTGCCTTCCCTAGCTGCGCCCGAACCGAACAAGAACAAGTCTTTAGGACTCCAAGTGTCGTCCCTCCGTAGATAGTCCACAGTACGTCCGGATCCGCCTCAAGATTGACCAACTAGAATCGCCCTTAAGGTGCTAGGAATTTTCGGCTATTGTTGTGCAAGTGTATGGCTGAATTTTCTTTCAAAAACTTACCCTTTGAATACTTCAATCGTTTGTAAATAATGACCCTAGGCACTTATTTATAGAGGTATGGAAAATGAACTGGAATCCTATTAGGATACTAATTAATTTAATTAGAATCCTGCTAGGACTCTATTAAATAAACTTTATCTAATAGGTTTAGGATTTAATCTTTTATCGAATCCCGATAGCTTTAGGATTCGCACACGAGCATCGCACGAGCACCGTACACCCGCGCAGGCCTTGCGGCCCACGCTGAGCGCACAGCGCTCGGCCCATGCTGCTGTCCGCGCGCGCCCATGGCTTCGGCTGGGCCTGGCTTGCTGGGCCTGGTCGAGGCTTTGGCGTGTGTTGGTGATGCGTGTGGCTTGCTGGGCGATGGCCTGGCTTCGTGCTGGGCCTTCGTCTAGCGAACCTCGTCCGACGCTAATTCGTACGATACGCTTTCGATTAAATTCCCGATTTCGGAATTCATTTCCGATACGAACAATATTTAATATTTCCGATTCCGGAATTAATTTCCGATTCCGATAATATTTCCGATTCTGACAATATTTCTGTTTCCGGCAATATTTCCGATTCCGGCAATATTTCCATTTCCGATACGTACCATGTTTCCGTTTCCGGCAACATCTACGACTTGGATAATATTTATATTTCCGATACGATCCATATTTCCGTTTCTGGCAATATCATCGTTTCCGGAGTATTCATTTCTTGCTTGTGACGATCTCAGCTCCCACTGAAACCAAGATCCGTCGATTCCGAATATCCATAGATAGAGTATTTAATGCCATTAAATACTTGATCCGTTTACGTACTATTTGTGTGACCCTACGGGTTCAGTCAAGAGTAAGCTGTGGATTAATATCATTAATTCCACTTGAACTGAAGCGGCCTCTAGCTAGGCATTCAGCTCGCTTGATCTCACTGAATTATTAACTTGTTAATTAATACTGAACCGCATTTATTAGACTTAACATTGAATGCATACTTGGACCAAGGGCATTATTTCCTTCAGTCTCCCACTTGTCCTTAGGGACAAGTGTGCATTTCCTAATTCCTTTGTCGCTCGATGCTTGCTCTTGAACATAAGGTAAGAGTTGTCATCCTTATTATGTCCAGAGGTGTTTCTCGGTTTCAGAGTTCAACTGATCAAATAAGTAGATAATCATAGCCTATGATTCATCTGAGCACGGCCATGCATTTCACAGTTTCTAGCTCTCCGAGTGGCCTTGTACAACTTTTAAGCATTCATCCCGATTTATGGGAGGACAATCCCAATCTTGTGATCTTGAGATTAGACTTCGTTTGATAGGTGATTACCTGAGCGGTGCCTTTATAGCCTCCTTTTACGGTGCGACGGTTGGTCAACGTCAAAGCAACCAGTTCTCAAACAAGTAATCTCAAATCACTCAGGTATTGAGGATTTAGTGTCTAATAATTTTAATGAAATTTACTTATGACAGATTTTCATCTCTTACAGTAAAGTTTCATAGGTCTGTCTGATACTAGTCTTCCCAAAGTAAGTATCTATGCAAATGATTATGACATTGCCATGTCCACATAGTTCAAGAAACAGAACTATTAGTCATCTTGCATTCTAGTCGTCTAACGTTTTCTATGCTTCCATTTTATAGAAAACTCCGACCAGGGACCATTTTCAACTTTTGACATTCAAGTTCACTTGATAGACATTTCTTAGTCACAGGACTGGTCCTGACAGTCTATTTTTAATATATCGTCAAATTGAAGGGACTCATCATTTAATAAACCACAATTAAATGGAAAAATGAATTCTATTCATTTATTGTGAATGATTAACCAATAATGTTTTACAAAGATTTAAACTCTAAAACTTTAAAACATTAAATAAGGACATCAAAGCCATTCTCCAATATGCTTGATTCCCATGGCTGCAGTGTGCGAGTTGTGCTTCGCCTGCGGCAGAGGTTTAGTCAATGGATCAGATATGTTGTCATCAGTTCCAATCTTGCTTATCTCGACTTCTTTTCTTTCAACGAACTCTCGTAGAAGGTGAAATCTACGAAGTACATGTTTGACTCTTTGGTGGTGTCTAGGCTCCTTTGCATGTGCAATAGCTCTGTTGTTATCACAATACGGGCTATTGGTCCTTTAATGGAGGGGACTACACCTAGTTCACCTATGAACTTCCTTATCCATATAGCTTCCTTTGCTGCTTCATGTGCAGCAATGTACTCCGCTTCAGTTGTAGAATCCGCAATGGTGTTTTGCTTAGCACTTTTCCAGCTTACTGCACCTCCGTTGAGGCAGAAGACAAACCCAGACTATGATCTGAAATCATCTTTGTCGGTTTGGAAACTTGCGTCCGTAAGCCTTTAACAATTAATTCATCATTTCCACCACAGACCAGGAAGTCATCTTTGTGCCTTTTCATGTACTTCAGAATATTCTTGGCAGCAGTCCAATGTGCCTCTCCTGGATCTGACTGGTATCTGCTCGTAGCACTGAGTGCGTACGCAACATCCGGGCGTGTACATATCATAGCATAGATGCATATGGAATCCCATTCATTCATCTACGCTCATCAAGTGTTTTTGGGCACTGAGTCTTGCTTAGAGTTATTCCATGAGACATGGGTAGGTAGCCTCGCTTGGAGTCTGCCATCTTGAACCTATCAAGCACCTTATTGATATAACTGCTTTGACTAAGTTCAATCATCTTTTTAGATCTATCTCTGTAAATCTTGATGCCCAATATGTATTGTGCTTCTCCTAGATCCTTCATCGAAAAACATTTCCCAAGCCAAATCTTGACAGAGTTCAACATAAGAATGTCATTTCCGATAAGTAATATGTCGTCGACATATAATACTAGGAAAGAAGTTTTGCTCCCACTGACCTTCTTGTATACACAAGATTCGTCTGCGTTCTTGATGAAACCAAAGTCACTGACTGCTTTATCAAAACGTATATTCCAGCTCCTGGATGCCTACTTCAATCCATAGATTGATTTCTTTAGCTTGCATACCTTTTTAGCATTCTTTGGATCCTCAAAACCTTCAGGCTGTATCATGGACACAGTTTCTGTTAAAACGCCGTTTAAGAAAGCGGTTTTGACAGCCATCTGCCATATCTCGTAATCGTAATATGCAGCGATTGCTAACATTATCCGAATAGACTTTAGCATTGCAACTGGTGAAAAGGTTTCATCGTAATCCACACTGTGGACTTGCCTGTAACCTTTTGCAACCAATCTAGCTTTAAAAACTTCAAGTTTCCCATCCTTGTCCTTTTTCAGTTTGAAAACCCATTTGCTTCCAATGGCTTGGTAGCCATTGTAATCCCCCGTAATTTTATACATTGTTTATATTTTTTACGTATATTTAATATATTTAAGTACAATTTGCGGATTTTAGAAATGAATATGTAATTAAAATATAATTATTTTATCTCATTTTGAATACTTTAATGACTTACGAAATCAAAATGTATTTTCGAATTTTACGTTAAAACGAATTCGAATTACGAAAATCGATTAAATTTAGAAAACGATCCTATCCGATTTTGGATTCGAATCCTAAAACTAAATTCCTAAGTCTAGCCCAATTGAATAAAGCCCAATATTATAAACCCATAACCCCATACTTCTACTCCATGTAAAACACAAAACACAAAACACCAAACCCCTCTATTCCTACTTCACGTAAAAACCAAAAAGGGCAAAACCCATCTCTCTCCTTTCCTGCTTCCTCTTCCTCCCTCTGCCCAGCCGCCGACCACCACGAGCACGCCACCAAGGCCGCCAGACCACCTCGCCGGTAAGCCACCGCTTCATCCCCTTCTCCTTCTTTCTTTCTCTTCCGTTCTCCTTTTTGTGTGACTCTCTTTCTCACTCGTTCTTTGTTGCCCGAGCCAACAGCCACGTCGCTGACCACCAGCTCTCACCACCACCTTGCTCGCGCAGCCCCCGCGTCGCCACCCAGCCTGCGCCGCCGCTGCCTTGTCCCTGCTCGCCGGTAGTTCTCTTTCCTCCTCCCTTTCTCTTTTCTCTTTTATTCTTTTGTTGTGGTTGTGTATTCAACTGATTGTGGATGACCACCACTCGTTCGCGCAGCCACCGCAAGTAGCACCACCGTGTGCCGCCGTCTCTCAGCCCTGCCGCAAGCCACCTCTGTCCGCCAGCCAACTCTCTCTCCTCCTTCTTGAATTGGTAACTTTCTTAAACCCTAAGTAACTAATTATTTTAAATTAAAGTTTGTTAATTTAGATTATGTTCTTAAATTAAATTTATAATTTTTATGGTAAATATGATTTTCAGATTTGATGTTGAGATTAAAAACGAATTAATTTTCAGTTTTGATTAATTAAAATTAAGATTAGGGCTTAATCATAATTTATTAACTTGAATTATGTTTTCTTGAATTAAAGTTATGGGTTTTGTGATTTAAATTATAAATTTGAGATTATATGGATTTTATAATAAAGTTATTAATTTTCAGATTATCTAATTACATTGAAATATTGATTTTTGATTATTTAAAGTATGAAATTCAAGGTTTTTATGATTATTAATCATGATGGGTTGAGTATGGATCATTGAATTGGTTGTGTTGAGATACTAGGAACGTAGATTGACCATGGTGAAGCTTTTAAATGAAATTATATTGCTGAAAATTTAAAGTACGATGTTTGCAAAAGTTTTCAACGAATTTCAATCACTAATTCAATAATCATGATTCTAGGAAATCAAATGTTTAAGTTTTGATATTGGGGAAAGTTCTAAATATGTTTAGGATGCATTTAGAATGCTTTCTTATGGTTGTCAATGATTAGGAATTTATTGGGATTATTTGTTGGTTGTTTTAGGCGGAGAATTCTCTTTAGGCGACTTTTGAAAGTGTTAAAGTGGCCTATCAGTTTGTTTACACGAGGTACGTACATACCTGTGTGCTTGGAATGTGTGCTAATTGTTGAAACCATGTTGAATCTTGTTGTTGAACTTGGTTATGTTGATATTATGGACGAACTGGGTTATATTGAATGTGCATGTTTAATACTGTTGGACAAACTTATTGAACTTATTTTGCACTATGAGAACTGTAACATGTTAGTATGGATGATTGATACAAACATGTTGGTTGGGAACACTAGATTATTCTATATGATTGGTTTGGATCGATTGGTTGTTGTTCCCTTTCTATCTTTTCACTACTTTATGAGGGCGGAGGACCTTGTTTAGTAAGTTGAAACTTTATGCCCATATACAGGGTTGCTCATGGTTAAAGGAAAGGTTGGATAAATTGGAATGAGTCTTGATTGATGCTTTTATGATCACTTACTTAATTCCAAGATAAAAACAGTTGTGAACAAATGTGAATTGTATGTCTTATGTAATGGTTGAGTCATAACGGAATCTCAATTTGTAAATCATGTAAAGTGAAACCGAATAGCAATAGCTTTAGACTGTGCACGTCTGAAGTGACGGACAAACAGGAGTTGGGGTTCATGGTGGTAGCCCATGGCCTTTTCTGGGACCGGATTGATCACCGTGTTCTATTTTTATTCAAACGTTCCTCGATATCGCAGGTCACTGAGGTTACGGAGTCGCGCCCGTACCTCGTCTTCCTTGGGGAAGACTTTTGGTTGGACAACTCGGTCCATTGTCTATTTCAACTAAAATAATATCATTGTCATTAAGTCTAGCTTAGCCTAGTCGAGTATGGTCGTCAAATTATTATGTTTTGTCTGTCCTTACTTATATTTATTAGTATCATGTTAGGGTTGTTGGTTTGATAGTATCATGCTAGGATTGTTGTTGTTTTAGTATGTAGTACTCAGCTTTGCTGATTACGTGCTTTGTTTGTGTGTGTTGATCATGGCTATGCCTTATTGATCCTGTGATGACCCATCTTTGGTGAGCAGTCTCTAAGGATCAATAAGCGTTGCCCATCTACAGGTTTGAAGATGATGCATCATTGGGATCGGGATTAGAGAGCTTGTAGTTCTATTCGTTTAATTAAGTGATTTAATTTGTTAACTTGGATTTGAAATTTGTCGTACTATTCGTATTTCCTTAATTCAGTTAATTGGTTTGGACCTAATATGTAATAGATTATTTATGAACCTAAAAGTTAGTTTTATGTTTTCCGCTGCAAAATTCTGAATAAGCCGTAACGTTTTCACACGGGCGATAATACTTTGATAATTCCCTACAGTTATATTTAAAAAGGGGTTATTTTAGAAAATGGGAATTGTTGGGGTGTTACAAAGTGGTATCAGAGCTAAAGGTTTTACTGACTTTTCGTGTCTGCTTTTCAAATTATTAGGCGCCTAAACTAGCTAGGTTCCTAAAACAAATTTCCTAGAATTGAGCTTCTACTTATTATATCATTCAAAAAATGCGTACTTTTTTTTTGGGGGACCAAATTCATTTTAATTTTGTTTGAAAGCATATTTATATTTCTTATTTAAATTCGAAATTAACTTATTAATTTGAAACTTTTCATTTATTCGAATTAAGTACGTTCCTTTTCTTTTCGAAATTTAATTAAATATATTCGAAATATATATATATATATATATATATATATATATATATATATATATATATATATATATATATATAAAAAAAAATCGTTTTTATTATTCATTCTTGTTTTATTCTTTAAACATTTCAGTGTTTTACTATGATTTATTATGAGAGATGGGTAGTATAGGAAAGGGCATATAGAATAGAAGCATTGTGTTTGCATTATATCAACATGATTGTACTTTATCTGCCTACTAACTGTTTGTGTCCTTCCTATGCTTTGCGATTGCTATTTATTCTTACTTATGGTGTATTGTGGGATCGTACGGTAAGTGAGAGTACTAATTACTAACATAGAAACTATGTTTAATCGTCATAGATCACTAATCATGTCTGACATAGAAGAGAATAGAGTAGGGAGCAACTCTAACCCTATCGTTCTGAGTGATGATGACTCCAGCCCTATCGTTCTAAGTGATGGTGACTCCAATCTTATTATGAGTGATGATGAAAAGGTGATGAATTATGAACCTGACAGTAGAATTCGTAGTCTATAGCACATTTGTCGCGAAGTAATGAAAACAAGTGCATATGGTAGTGATGATGAGGCAATTCGTGAGTATGACCGTGCTGTGGGTCAAACAAAAATGGATATCTACAAAGCCTTTCTGAGGGTTGAATCTGATTCTGAGCCTGAGATTGAGTTTGAGTTTGAGCCTGAACCTGAGCCCGAGCCCGAGCCTGAGCTAGAGGAAAATAATCATCAACTTCAAGGTCTACGAAGATCCTCAAGGCCAAGAAAAGAAGCTTATTATTGTGATATGGATGATGATGATGAACTTAAGTATGAGTTGTTCACCCTAGACGATTATAACGAATCAAAGGACAAGTCCGATGATGTCTCCCTTTAACTTTGCTTACATATTTAGTTGCGTGTGAGAAAATGTTGGACAATTCGCCCAACCATAGTTTATGTTTATATCGTAGAACCTTTTTACTTTATTTTGAGAACAGGTGTGTGTTAATATTTAGGATTGTTATCGACATTCTTTTGAGGAATAAAAGTTAGATTATGGATTATCCAAAGGATCAAAGTTTATTACGGGCACGCAAGGGGAATGTTTTCTTCTTTATTCAACCTTATTATTCGTGATGATTGAAGTTATTCCTTGTTTCTCAGCTGAATGTTCTGCATGCAAATATCATTCGTAGATGATTGTTCATTTTATGTGAATTTTGGATGTTGGTGTGATATTACATTGCTAGAGGATAATATAAGTAAAGTTTTGAACCTGAATTAGAGTATATTAATTTCAGGTCGCGTTCTAGGATGACCAACAGTAATGACCTAGCTGCTGTCTTTCGCCTCTTGGCGGAAAAACTAGCCCAGGAAAGAACTGAGCGCCCCAATTCTGCAGGAGACATGTTTGAAAGGCTTGCGAAAGTTAAGCCACCATACTTCAAGGGGCAAGCAGACCCGACCTTCCTAGAAAACTGGATTAGGGAGTTTGAAAAACTATTTTGGGTGGTAAACTGTCCTGAAAATATGAAAATAGGTCAAGCTGTCCTTTACCTAAAAGATGAGGCCGATCTATGGTGGAAAGAGAATGGAACTAGGCTAAGTGTTGTTGAAGGATTTAATTGGGACTCATTTGTTGTTGCATTGAGGGAAAAGTTTTATCCTCCTTTCATAACAAAACGAAAAGCGCAAGAATTCATAAACCTTGGGATGGGGAGTATGACTATCGCTGAATACTATAGTAAGTTTATAACTTTGTCGAGGTTTGCACCTGAGGTGGTAGCTACTGAGGAGCTAAAGGCTCAGAGGTTTGAGCAAGGGTTGACCGATGAGATTCAGTTGGGATTAGATGGAGAAACCTTTACATCCCTAGATAATGTGCGTGAGAAAACCACCCATATTTATGAATTGCAGTCTAGAAGGGACAAGAAAAATGTGGTTGGGGAGAAAAGAAAAGAGTTTAATGCTGGGAAAAACCAAGGGAATTTCAAGAAAAGTACGAAAGTGAACAGGAATGAGGGTGGAAATGGAAATTTTCAACAGAGGAACAATCAGGGGCACAACAATAGCAACCAATCTGAGAGAGTGCATCACTGTAAGAGATGCAACAACAACCATCCTGGTAAAAACTGCAAGGGAGAATTAGTGACATGCAACTATTGTCAGAAAAGGGGCCATAGGGAGTATGAGTGCTTCACCAAGCAGAAAAAGGAACAAAATGGTAATGGAAGTGAAAATCAAGTGAGGTTTAACCAGTCTGGAAGACAAGATTCAAAGCCTGGAGGGGCACAAAACAATCAAGGAAACTATAATAAGCCCGCAAATGATAACAACAACCAGAATAAGACTCCGGGCAAACCGTTCTTGATGTCTAGAAATGAAGCTGAATATTCTGCAGACGTAGTTCATGGTACTTTTTCTATTAACTCTGTGCTAGTTAAAACATTATGTGATTCGGGAGCAACTTATTCTTTTGTTTCGTCATCTGTTGTTAAGAGTCTGAATTTGGTAGATTTTGAGTAATTGATTTACCTGTTAGTATACCTACTAGTGTAACCATAAGGTGTACCAAGTTGTTTAAGAATCCGCCTTTTAAGATAAAAGATTGCGTTTTCTTTCCGATTTGATAGAGTTTAATCTGGGAAACCTATATGTAATTTTGGGGATGGATTGGCTAAGTTTGTTCAGGGCCAAGTTAGAGTTTGTAATTCAGAAACTAAGTATAAGGAACCCTATTGGAAATTTGACCTCATATAAACGTTTTGGGAAGACCAAGAACCTTGGGGTTATTTCTGCAATGCAAGTGAGGAAATTGATGATAAGGAGTGTGAACTATTTTTCTGTAGGAGCTAGATGTGAGTTAAGAAGTCGGAATGAAGATCGAGGATGTTCCAACTGTGAATGAATTCATGGATGTGTTTCCTAGTGAGATTGCAGGTATGCCACTTGCTAAGAGCCGTTGAGTCCCCTATAGACTTAGTTCCTAGAATGACGCATATATCTAGAGCACCATATAGAATGACACCTCCTGAAATGAGCTAATTAAGAAAAAGTTGCAAGAGTTGTTTGGTCAAGGAATATATTAGGCCTAGTGCATCACCGTGGGGAGCTCCTGTGTTGTTTGTTAAGGAGAAAGATAAGAGTATGGAATTATGCATCGATTTTAGGGAGCTAAACATCATCAAGAGCAAGTATCTATTGGATCAATTGAACTGGGCGAGTGTGTTATCGAAGAATGATTTGTGTTTGAAGTATCACCAATTGAGGATAGCTGATAAAGATATACCTAAGACCTCATTAGGACTCGTTATTGTCATTATGGGTTTAGAGTAATGTCTTTTGGGTTAACCAATGCACCTGCCATAATTATGGATTTGATGAATAAGATTTTCTACGAATCCCGAATTAAGTTCGTTATTATGTTACTGATGGTATCCTGATTTATTCAAGGAATGAAAAGAGCATAATGAAATCTTGAGGATTACTTTGGAGACGCTTAGATAGAATCTAGTTTTATGTGAATGAAGTACACAAATCTTGAAGTCATGTGCGTATAAGTGACACCGGTGGAAAAGTGAAGGACTATATTGATCGAAAACCACGTTACGTAAGGGAGTAAAATTAAGAGAAGATTCGAGTGGTCCAGGATTGTTAGAAATTTGTTGTCTTGAAAAGAGGGGAATATATGAATTGGTGAAATACTAGGATTTAAGCCCAAGAGTTATAAATCCATGAAAGGCGTAATGAGGTTCAGTAGAAAAGGAAAGTTGAGCAGAAGGAGTGTCTGTAGATCCTGCTAAGGTTCGAGCTGTGAGTGAGTGACCTACTCCAAAGAACGTGTCTAATATTTGAAGTTTCCTAGGCCTATTTGACTGTTATAAGAGGTTGTGAAGACTTTAGAAGAGAGCAAAACCAATGGCAAACTTGTTGAAAAAGGAATCAAAATTTGAGTGAAGTGAGAAAAGTGAGGAAGCTTCTAGATTTTAAAAGAGAATTTGACCTCCGCAACTGTTGTCGCGTCAATTGAAACCTTGTAAGCCTAATTACCAAACCCATGACCTAAAGTTAGCTGCTATTGTGTTACCTGCGAATATTTGGAGACATTACCTTTATAGGGCAACACGTAAGATCCTTACCGAGCACAAAAGTCTGAAACTTTGGCAATAAGGCCCAGTTGAATCTTGGGGACAACATCGAAAAATATACTGCTTTCCACCCTGCAATTGATGGTCAGCCTGGGAGGACTAACCAAACTACGGAATATATGTTGAGAGCCCGTGTTATTGACTTTAAGAGTAACTGGGGAACCACCTAGATTCGATTGGATTTCTTGAAAGATAGTTACCATACGAACAGTAAGATGTCACATGTTGAGGCATTGTATGGGAAAGAAGTGTAGAGGTTCCACTTGTTGGGATGATTTTAGTGAAAATATAGTATTGGGGGCAGAATTCGTTGAAGAAAGGAAATACCCAAAGTTATTCCCTGAGATGAGTTACGAGGGCGTAACTCGTTTTCTTTAAGAGGGGTAGAATACGATATAAATTCGCGCTTTTTACCTAATTTTATGGTGTTTTTATGCATTTTTATGCTTATTTTAGCAAATTATTCATGTCGATGCAAGTAAATAGATTCTTCGCGTAACAAATAGGTGTTCATGAGTAATTCAAGAAACTTTAAGTTGGCAAAAGAGTGTACATAAATGCCACAAGTATTTCTCCAATGAGAATGAGTTGAAAAGTTTGGAAAGATAGGTGAATTTTCGTGTCAAGTTTCGGGACGAAACTTCTTTTAAGAGGGGTAGATTGTAATCCCCCGTAATTTTATACATTGTTTATATTTTTTACGTATATTTAATATATTTAAGTACAATTTGCGGATTTTAGAAATGAATATGTAATTAAAATATAATTATTTTATCTCATTTTGAATACTTTAATGACTTACGAAATCAAAATGTATTTTCGAATTTTACGTTAAAACGAATTCGAATTACGAAAATCGATTAAATTTAGAAAACGATCCTATCCGATTTTGGATTCGAATCCTAAAACTAAATTCCTAAGTCTAGCCCAATTGAATAAAGCCCAATATTATAAACCCATAACCCCATACTTCTACTCCATGTAAAACACAAAACACAAAACACCAAACCCCTCTATTCCTACTTCACGTAAAAACCAAAAAGGGCAAAACCCATCTCTCTCCTTTCCTGCTTCCTCTTCCTCCCTCTGCCCAGCCGCCGACCACCACGAGCACGCCACCAAGGCCGCCAGACCACCTCGCCGGTAAGCCACCGCTTCATCCCCTTCTCCTTCTTTCTTTCTCTTCCGTTCTCCTTTTTGTGTGACTCTCTTTCTCACTCGTTCTTTGTTGCCCGAGCCAACAGCCACGTCGCTGACCACCAGCTCTCACCACCACCTTGCTCGCGCAGCCCCCGCGTCGCCACCCAGCCTGCGCCGCCGCTGCCTTGTCCCTGCTCGCCGGTAGTTCTCTTTCCTCCTCCCTTTCTCTTTTCTCTTTTATTCTTTTGTTGTGGTTGTGTATTCAACTGATTGTGGATGACCACCACTCGTTCGCGCAGCCACCGCAAGTAGCACCACCGTGTGCCGCCGTCTCTCAGCCCTGCCGCAAGCCACCTCTGTCCGCCAGCCAACTCTCTCTCCTCCTTCTTGAATTGGTAACTTTCTTAAACCCTAAGTAACTAATTATTTTAAATTAAAGTTTGTTAATTTAGATTATGTTCTTAAATTAAATTTATAATTTTTATGGTAAATATGATTTTCAGATTTGATGTTGAGATTAAAAACGAATTAATTTTCAGTTTTGATTAATTAAAATTAAGATTAGGGCTTAATCATAATTTATTAACTTGAATTATGTTTTCTTGAATTAAAGTTATGGGTTTTGTGATTTAAATTATAAATTTGAGATTATATGGATTTTATAATAAAGTTATTAATTTTCAGATTATCTAATTACATTGAAATATTGATTTTTGATTATTTAAAGTATGAAATTCAAGGTTTTTATGATTATTAATCATGATGGGTTGAGTATGGATCATTGAATTGGTTGTGTTGAGATACTAGGAACGTAGATTGACCATGGTGAAGCTTTTAAATGAAATTATATTGCTGAAAATTTAAAGTACGATGTTTGCAAAAGTTTTCAACGAATTTCAATCACTAATTCAATAATCATGATTCTAGGAAATCAAATGTTTAAGTTTTGATATTGGGGAAAGTTCTAAATATGTTTAGGATGCATTTAGAATGCTTTCTTATGGTTGTCAATGATTAGGAATTTATTGGGATTATTTGTTGGTTGTTTTAGGCGGAGAATTCTCTTTAGGCGACTTTTGAAAGTGTTAAAGTGGCCTATCAGTTTGTTTACACAAGGTACGTACATACCTGTGTGCTTGGAATGTGTGCTAATTGTTGAAACCATGTTGAATCTTGTTGTTGAACTTGGTTATGTTGATATTATGGACGAACTGGGTTATATTGAATGTGCATGTTTAATACTGTTGGACAAACTTATTGAACTTATTTTGCACTATGAGAACTGTAACATGTTAGTATGGATGATTGATACAAACATGTTGGTTGGGAACACTAGATTATTCTATATGATTGGTTTGGATCGATTGGTTGTTGTTCCCTTTCTATCTTTTCACTACTTTATGAGGGCGGAGGACCTTGTTTAGTAAGTTGAAACTTTATGCCCATATACAGGGTTGCTCATGGTTAAAGGAAAGGTTGGATAAATTGGAATGAGTCTTGATTGATGCTTTTATGATCACTTACTTAATTCCAAGATAAAAACAGTTGTGAACAAATGTGAATTGTATGTCTTATGTAATGGTTGAGTCATAACGGAATCTCAATTTGTAAATCATGTAAAGTGAAACCGAATAGCAATAGCTTTAGACTGTGCACGTCTGAAGTGACGGACAAACAGGAGTTGGGGTTCATGGTGGTAGCCCATGGCCTTTTCTGGGACCGGATTGATCACCGTGTTCTATTTTTATTCAAACGTTCCTCGATATCGCAGGTCACTGAGGTTACGGAGTCGCGCCCGTACCTCGTCTTCCTTGGGGAAGACTTTTGGTTGGACAACTCGGTCCATTGTCTATTTCAACTAAAATAATATCATTGTCATTAAGTCTAGCTTAGCCTAGTCGAGTATGGTCGTCAAATTATTATGTTTTGTCTGTCCTTACTTATATTTATTAGTATCATGTTAGGGTTGTTGGTTTGATAGTATCATGCTAGGATTGTTGTTGTTTTAGTATGTAGTACTCAGCTTTGCTGATTACGTGCTTTGTTTGTGTGTGTTGATCATGGCTATGCCTTATTGATCCTGTGATGACCCATCTTTGGTGAGCAGTCTCTAAGGATCAATAAGCGTTGCCCATCTACAGGTTTGAAGATGATGCATCATTGGGATCGGGATTAGAGAGCTTGTAGTTCTATTCGTTTAATTAAGTGATTTAATTTGTTAACTTGGATTTGAAATTTGTCGTACTATTCGTATTTCCTTAATTCAGTTAATTGGTTTGGACCTAATATGTAATAGATTATTTATGAACCTAAAAGTTAGTTTTATGTTTTCCGCTGCAAAATTCTGAATAAGCCGTAACGTTTTCACACGGGCGATAATACTTTGATAATTCCCTACAGTTATATTTAAAAAGGGGTTATTTTAGAAAATGGGAATTGTTGGGGTGTTACAGCCATCTGGCAAATCGACCAAATCCCATACTTGGTTTTCTGACATGGAGTCTAATTCAGATTGCATGGCTTCTTGCCATTGCTTGGAGCTAGGGCTCGTCATAGCTTGTTTGTAAGTCGCAGGTTCATCACTTTCAAGTAATAGAACGTCATAGCTCTCGTTCGTCAAAATACCTAAGTACCTTTCCGGTTGAGATCTATATCTCTGCGATCTACGCGGGGTTACATCTCTAGGTTGACCATGATTCTCACCAGATTCTTCTAAAGATCTTTGAGTTTCATCCTGAATGTCATCTTGAGCATTCTCTAGAGTTTTTTGTTTGACTCGAATTTCTTCGAGATCTACTTTTCTCCCACTTGTCATTTTGGAAATGTGATTCTTCTCCAAAAAGACACCATCTCGAGCAACAAACACCTTGTTCTCAGATGTATTGTAGAAGTAATACCCCTTTGTTTCCTTTGGATAGCCCACAAGGATACATTTGTCAGATTTCGGATGAAGTTTGTCTGAAATTAATCGTTTGACGTATACTTCACATCCCCAAATCTTAAGAAAATACATATTTGGAGGCTTTCTAAATCATAACTCATATGGAGTCTTTTCGACAGCTTTAGACGGAGCTCTATTTATAGTGAGTGCAGCTGTATTTAGTGCATGTCCCCAAAATTCTATTGGAAGTTCGGCCTGACCCATCATTGACCTAACCATGTCTAGCAAGGTTCTGTTCCTCCGTTCTGACACACCGTTCCATTATGGTGTTCCAGGAGGAGTCAATTCTGATAGAATTCCACATTATTTCAGATGGTCATCAAATTCATAGCTCAGATATTCACCGCCTCTATCAGACCGCAGTTCCTTAATCTTCTTGCCTAATTGATTCTCTACTTCACTCTGAAATTCCTTGAATTTGTCAAAGGATTCAGACTTATGCTTCATTAGGTAGACATAACCATATCTACTGAAGTCATCAGTGAAAGTGTTAAAGTAGCTGAAACCACCTCTAGCATTTGTACTCATTGGTCCACATACATCTGTATGGATTAAACCCAATAGTTCAGTTGCTCTTTCTCCAACTTTAGAGAAAGGTTACTTTGTCATTTTGCCAAGTAAACATGATTCACATTTACCATAATCCTCTAATTCAAATGGTTCTAGAATTCCTTCCTTTTGAAGTCTTTCTAAGCGTTTCAAGTTTATATGGCCTAATCGACAATGCCATAGATAGGTGAGATCTGAATCATCCTTTTTGGCCTTTTTGGTATTTATGTTATAAACTTGTTTGTCGTGATCTAATAAATAAAGTCCATTGACTAATCTAGCAGATCCATAAAACATCTCTTTAAAATAAAACGAACAACTATTGTCTTTTATTAAAAAGGAAAATGCCTTAGCATCTAAGCAAGAAACTGAAATGATGTTTTTAGTAAGGCTTGGAACATGGAAACACTCTTCCAGTTCCAAAACCAGCCCAGAGGGCAACGACAAATAATAAGTTCCTACAGCTAATGCAGCAATCCGTGCTCCATTTCCCACTCGTAGGTCGACTTCACCCTTGCTTAACTTTCTACTTCTTCTTAGTCCCTGTGGATTGGAACATAAGTGTGAGCCACAACCTGTATCTAATACCCAAGAAGTTGAATTAGCAAGTATACAGTCTATAACGAAAATACCTGAAGATGGAACGACTGTTCCATTCTTCTGATCTTCCTTTAGCTTTGAACATTCTCTTTTGTAATGGCCTATTCCATTACAATAAAGACAGCTTGATGTGGACTTGTCCTGCTTTGATTTAGCATTGCCCTTGGACTTTCCACTTTTCTTGAACGGTCTCCCTCTAGCCTTGAGTAAATCTTTGGCTTCACAGTCCAGTATTATCTCAGCCTTTCTGACAAGGTGAACAAATTCTGCAACTGTTTCTTCTCTTGGTTCACTTAGGTATAGTTGCTTGAAGCGACCAAACCCACTGTGTAGTGAATTGAGCAAGATAGAGACTTCCATCCTTTCGCTTATTGGTGTTCCTAGTAGACTTAGGCGATCAAAGTATGAACGCATAAGATCCACATGGAACCTCAGTGGGACGCCTACCCTCTGTTTAGTGCGAAGGAGCTGAACATGTGTTTCTTGGACTTCCATCCTATAATACCTGTTGGGAGAACTAACCTTTAGACCAGACATTGATTCAATCAACTCATGGACGTTCAGGTCCCTGTCCTCCGTGCTTCCACGACAGATATCCCTCAGATTCTTGATGAGCGTAAAAGGTCCATAAGCTACAAACTTTCTAGCCCATTCATCAGGGATATTGTTCAGCATGAGACTCATAACCTTTTTGAGATCCGCATCCCAGGCGGAAAATCTTTCAGGGGTCATGTCTCTGGCATAGTAGCTTGGCATGGGATGTAATAGTAGATACTCAAGTCCATTGAGTCTGATTATTTCAACTAGCTTAGCTTCCCATTCAAGAAAATTCGATAGGTTCAGCTTAACCATAAGCTCAGAACCCATGATGATGTTTTGATTGTTGTTTGCCATAGTTAAAACTACAATTGAAAAGAATAAACAAATAAATAACCATTCACAGTTTCTCTTAATAAACTTAAATTCTAGCATACATGCATAATTCAATGTTCATTAAGCATTTTATTCAAGTTATGTGTTCCGGCAGGTGTGAATAAAATGATTCCAAGATCCTAAAATCCATTGAAGAATTAAGCACAGTTTGTCGACTCAATCCTAAAACATCTTAGGTAAGCAAAAACCTTTTGCTAATAGTATAGAAACTATTCTTGGTTGATAGGCACGTCTAAGAACTTATTAGGTAAACCTATCGATTTTGCCACGACATAAAAGGACTCCTTACTTATATCGTTGAGTTTCACCAAAACTAACATGTACTCACAATTATTTGTGTACCTTGCCCCTTTAGGACCAATAAGTAACACCTTGCTGAGCGAAAACTATTACTAGATTGATGTAAAGGATATCCAAGAAAGTGTATATTTTGGCATGGCACCTTTTAACTCAATTTTTAAGTTTGGAACTTAAGGCTCTTACTATGTTGGTTAGATTTTAAGTGAACTAAAATCCTTAATCATGCAACATAATCAAGCCACAATCTCATGCATAATTAAGACATATTTAAAGCAATAAATAACTTAAAGCATGCATAAGATAAATGTGATCTAGTATGGCCCGACTTCATCTTGAAGCTTCAACTTCAAAGTCCGTCTCGAAAATCTCCGTGGGAGGCACCATTTTCTTCAAATAGGATAAGCTATAATTAAACTAATTACAACTATTTGATGGTACGCAGACCATATTTGAATTGAAAAACAATTTTGGTACTTTAGACCAATTACATTCAAATTAATGGTACGCAGACCATATTTTCTATCCTATTTGGGCCATACTAGTCACTTCATAACCTGCAAAACAGTACATATACAATATATACCATTCACCCATTCATTATCATGAATGGCCCACATAGCTGGTTAGTAAAACACGTTATGCATCACATAAATATTTGCAGCAATTAATCAAGGGCACCAATAATCTACAAATTATTCAGTCCTTATTAATTCTAATCAAGTTGTTTTAACCTTAAGGATTTGTAGACCTAATCAAGAGTTTATGACTAAAAGGGCTCCCACTTAAACAATAAATTCATATGCTTTACTAATTTTAAACATAAAAATGTATTTCTAGTCTAACCGGAAACATACAAATTTAATTAAAATTTAAAGCTCATATAAATTTATAATTGAATCCGCTTATTTAATTTATTTTTCAGTCGTATTTAAATTAATTCATGATTTTAATTTTAGTAAAATAATTAGAATAAATGAAATTTATTATAATTATAATATTCAAAATTAAAATCCAAGAAAAAAAAATTTAAATTATTAATTTTAAAATTAATTAAAATTACATGAACTGAAAATTTCAAATTAAAATTTAAAACTCGACAATCGTGACATGACGAGCACTTGGGCTTGCGCCCAAGCCCCGTCGAGTGCACGACCCATCGATGTCCATGGCACATCGTCGCAGCAGCCACGCGCAAACGCAGCAAGACAAGCCACGCTTGCGCGCAGCCTGCCTGCCCATAGCATCGCAGCAGCTACGATGCTCCTCGCTCGATCGCTCGCTCGCTCGCTCGAGGCCACGCGTTGTGGTGCGCAGAGCAGCGATCGTTGGGCGACCAGCTCTCGCTCGCTCGCGCGCCCACAGCGTGCCATGGCTTTGCCCATCGCCCATCGCGCACAGCGCTCGACACAAGGCAGGGCTGCTACCTTGTGCTCGCGCGCCATTGCCTTGCTCGCTGCATTCGTACCGCGTGGGCGACGAGCTCCCTTGCTCGTCGTCGCACGCCCGCACTATACAACACCCCTTAAGGGTAACACGTAGCGTCCATTGCTTTGTGCGTGCAAGTTTTATGAGCGATTGCATAAAAATTAAAAAAATTTAATTCAAAATTAATGACGAATTAATAAAACATATTAATTTCATAATTTTAGGGCGAAAAATCGAAAATATATTAATCAATTAATTTCCGATTAATCATGGATTCAAATCTAGGTCATAAAAATTTAAAATTTAACACAAATTAACAATTTTTATGGTGGTTTTTAATCATAGGTATCTAATTAAATTATTAATTAATTATGAAAATCAAATCAATTCTAAATTATTCGAATTTCAACAAATTAATCATAATTACAAATTAGATTGCATAATTAACAAGGCTAGGCATTCAAACTTGTTAAACATATACAATAGGTCAATCAAAAATTCAAGATTTATCAAAAAGAATCGCAAATATTTAATTTAACATCTTAAATTTACAAAATTTTGCGTTCGAAAAACTAAAACCTCCGAAAAGTCATAGTTAGGCTTCGAATTTGAGAATTCTGGGTTCGGCCGAAAAAGATTTTTTTGTCAAAATTTTAGAATGCCTTTTACATGCGGAATTGACACAAAAATCACTCGATTTGGATGAGTAACGAAGAAACTGCCGAAAAAATGCGTACATATAATTAAATAAACGCAATTTGCAATTAATTAACAATTACGAAAATTAATCACCCCTTCTAATTCTTGCAAATTTGTAATATTTAACCATGTTTATGCAATTTAGATTATGAAAATAGTAAGAGGCTCGTGATACCACTGTTAGGTTATGATACATATGACAATACATAAATCATGCGGAAAAACCATAAAGCCAGGAAAGCATATTATTTACACATAATCATTTAGCATAGTATAGATGCATACACTTTGTAGCGTGCCTTCCCTAGCCGCGCCCGAACCGAACAAGAACAAGTCTTTAGGACTCCAAGTGTCGTCCCTCCGTAGATAGTCCACAGTACGTCCGGATCCGCCTCAAGATTGACCAACTAGAATCGCCCTTAAGGTGCTAGGAATTTTCGACTATTGTTGTGCAAGTGTATTGCTGAATTTTCTTTCAAAAACTTACCCTTTGAATACTTCAATCGTCTGTAAATAATGACCCTAGGCACTTATTTATAGAGGTATGGAAAAGGAACTGGAATCCTATTAGGATACTAATTAATTTAATTAGAATCCTGCTAGGACTCTATTAAATTAACTTTATCTAATAGGTTTAGGATTTAATCTTTTATCGAATCCCGATAGCTTTAGGATTCGCACACGAGCATCGCACGACCACCGTACACCCGCGCAGGCCTTGCGGCCCACGCTGAGCGCACAGCGCTCGGCCCATGCTGCTGTCCGCGCGCGCCCATGGCTTCGGCTGGGCCTGGCTTGCGCTTGGCCTGGTCGAGGCTTTGGCGTGTGTTGGTGATGCGTGTGGCTTGCTGGGCGATGGCCTGGCTTCGTGCTGGGCCTTCGTCTAGCGAGCCTCATCCGACGCTAATTCGTACAATACGCTTTCGATTAAATTCCCGATTTCGGAATTCATTTCCGATACGAACAATATTTAATATTTCCGATTCCGGAATTAATTTCCGATTCCGATAATATTTCCGATTCTGACAATATTTCTGTTTCCGGCAATATTTCCGATTCCGGCAATATTTCCATTTCCGATAATATTTTCCGATACGTACCATGTTTCCGTTTCCGGCAACATCTACGACTTGGATAATATTTATATTTCCGATACGATCCATATTTCCGTTTCCGGCAATATCATCGTTTTCGGAGTATTCATTTCTTGCTTGTGACGATCTCAGCTCCCACTGAAACCAAGATCCATCGATTCCGAATATCCATAGATAGAGTATTTAATGCCATTAAATACTTGATCCGTTTACGTACTATTTGTGTGACCCTACGGGTTCAGTCAAGAGTAAGCTGTGGATTAATATCATTAATTCCACTTGAACTGAAGCGGCCTCTAGCTAGGCATTCAGCTCACTTGATCTCACTGAATTATTGACTTGTTAATTAATACTGAACCGCATTTATTAGAAGGAAAATTTTGTAATATTAATCCAACCTTTGGCCGGTTTTCTTTTATTAATCCCACCTACGACATATTTTTTAATAATCCCACCTTTACTACCCAACGACTTTTATTGGGCTTAAGTGACCGATAACCGGTGAAAAAATCATCGAGATGGTGATGATTTGATGATGATGACTGAATATATCGAGGGAGAGTACTTCCACGTAGGGACATATTATCGCCTACAATAGGTTTATGACGTTTTAGGCCCAATAAAAGTCGTTGGGTGGTATAGGTGGGATTATTAAAAAATATGTCGTAGGTGGGCTTTATAAAAGAAAATCGGCCAAAGGTTGGATTAATATTACCAAATTTTCCTTATTAGAATTAACATTGAATGCATACTTGGACCAAGGGCATTATTTCCTTCACCTTCCTATTAAGATTCTGCTGGTAACAACCTGAAGCTCAAATAACCCCAAAGCGTTATTGCCTACCATAACTTTTGTAGTATTTATCTGCCTCCTCCCACGAAAAAATTACCATTCCAACCAAGGGAGAAGAAACCTCATTTCTTTGTAAACTAGGGACGAGGCTCTCATCCCGAGCTCCTCAAAAAAATTGGAATCAACCTCATTCTCTAATACAGAAACAAATATTAATCTTGATATTGTGAGCATCGACTGATCAAAGAGTATAAAATACAACAGACCTCAACACAACAAAATTGAGATATTGATTTTATGAACACACATTCACCGAAAATACCTACATTCAAATGTTAAAGTACAACAACTTCTTGCAGAATTCTAAACTACACAACCAACAACAAATTACCATCAATGATTGCATCAATCTACATGATCCATAATTTGGCTTAGTTGAGTAATTCAAATGCATAAATTTGCATAATATACAACATACTTAACACTTCATTGACCAATAATTAAGCATAATCATAGACGCATAGTCGACCAAACTCTAAATTTCAACAATAATTGAAATTGACTAACTATTAATTAAGCATAACCATAGTCGATCAAACTCAAAAATTCAGCATGATTGAACTTTGTTGAGCAATTCAGAATATTTTTTTTAGATGAGGCATAATTCAACAAGTAAATTCACTCTTACCTTATTCAAAGTAAATGAAACTTGATAATTAGGGTCAAGGAATTGTCAATTTCAATCAAGAGTAACGAGCAGAAACTATGCACCAACCTCCCTCTTTCTCTTTCCTATAGCTTTCTTCTCATTCTTGTTGTTGTCTATGGTATTTTCCTGCTCTTCTTGTTTGTCCTTTGTGTTTTTCTACTCTTAAGGTACCTATTTCCCCAGTAAATTTTTCCTCCTAGTTTCTTCGGATTTCTTTCCCATTCTTACTTTCCCATTTAAAGAATTTATTTTCTATTTAACTTATTTTCCTTATTTCTTTTCTCTTTTATTATATTTTATTGTTGGTTCTTGTCATAAAAGATCATCTATGTTCATTTTCTAGTCTTCCTCTCCTTTAACCACCCTTTAAAAAAGAACCCTTTAAAAAAGAACCCTTTAAATGCGCAATTCATTTACTAAAGTACTCCATGTGTTTTAATTATTACCACCATTTGTTACCATAAGAACGGGGAAAAAAGTGAATGGGGTACATGAGTTCGTTTGGTTATTAGAGGTTTGAAGAAGACTTTTGAATTCTCTCTCTCTATCAAACCCTAGCCTCCTTAAGCGAATATTGAAGGAGCTTCCATCGATTTTTATCGGTGGAAAGCCCCAATCTTTGTTATTTCGCTGGTTATTCCTTTTATTATGTCTGTTTTTTGATTATAATAATGTGCCTCCTAGTGTGAGGACTTTTCTCCCTTGAAAACAGGGCTTTTCTTTTCCTTCAGGGAAATTTGTTTTTTAGGTTATTTCGTATATCTGTGTGTATGAGGGAAAAATATTATTGGTTGAAGATCAAGAACATCAAGATGAAGATCAGATTTCAATTGCTAACATCAGACATTAAAGATGTTGAGTCATCGAAAGTCGATTATGGTTGGAATACTACTATATCAAAAAAGCGGTTCCGAAGCGTGCATACTAGTAAATTGGTTGAAGAATTTCATATTGATGTTTTAGATTATATTTTGTTTAGGGCTAATTATTATTGTAGATGCCGTATGGCGATTTATTAATGATAATTTTCCTATTCCCTTAAAAAAAAAAAAAAAAAAAAGATCGGGAAAGAGTAATGTTAACTATTACCACCATTTGTTACCATAGACTTATGAGATGTAACAATTGGTGGTAATGGTTACCCTTAAAAAAATAATTGTGTTACTACACCTCTTGTACCGAACATTGGTTAAATAAAAATAGTTAAGTGATCCCATTTTCATCGCACATAGGACAAACAAAATTAATAAAAATAAAATCCAAAAATACTCTGAATGCCTAACTCGTTTGCTAAAGTAACCATTTAAATGTAGCCCTTAAATGCCCAACTCATTTCTTAAAAAGTTTGGATTAGGGCTCTTAATGTGCCCCTTCCGCCTGTTGAAAGTTGAAACCGATTAAACCGAATTGTTCCGAACGGACCTCAATATGAACAACTCGACTCCCGTAAATCTGGTTCCCCATCTTCTTCCTCTCCAAGGCCTCTAGTAATTCTACAGCGCCAAAACTTGAGAGCTATAGCAATGGCAACAGAGGGGGATAGCAAAAAACGGAAGAGAAGAGGAGGAAAAGGAAGGACCCGCAATAAAACCCAGAATATTAATACAATCAGCTCTGCTTCTTTTACAAATGAAATTAACCCAGCTACAACCTCTAATTCTTCTCGCTCCAATCCTAATAAATCCTCTAATTTTCTGGACAAGGTATTTCCTTTTTATATTTCACCCCTTTTGTTTATTTGTTTATTTATTTATTTATTTTATACAGTTTTCAGTTTTTAATTTAATTTTATGGTTTTTGGTTTTGATTTTTATAGATGAAGGCCAGGTTATCAGGTGGGCATTTCAGGATGCTCAACGAAAAGCTTTACACTTGCACGTAGATTTCTTGAATTTCTATTTCTTTTCTGTAATTTCTATTAGTGTTGTTTGTTGAATTGGCTGCTTGAATTAATTTCCGGATTTAGAGAAGTTTGGGGTTGATGAGAACTAGGAAGGTCTGTGGTTGCATTAGAGTAGCCGAGTCGCTTTTTTATCCACGTTTCTGTGTAATGGTATTGGTGAATGGTGATCATGTGGATCGTAATCAACATAAATATGGACATGGGTAGATCTTTAAGGGGCAACATCGTAGTTTCGTTTATAAACTAAGTATTGTGATGGAATATGGGAAAAGTTGAAGGAAAATATTACATATAGCACTTCACATCTTTCTACATATTTTTATCAATATTTTGCTGTGATGGCCAAGACTCGGGATGGAATTTTGGGAATTAATACCTCGAAAACTTGCTGGGTTGTGGTGATTCCATGTAATCAGAAATTATTCAAGTTTTAGTGTGTATGATTGCTTAGGATGGTTTTGATTGTAGTGGTTTCTTGTGTGATAATTGCACTTAAAGCTTATAAAATTTCTAGATATTACCGGTTAACAATCCACAAAGTGTAGTATCAATTTTGAAGTGGTAAAGTTTGAGGAGATTTTTAGAAGCAGGCATCTATAAGACTATAACCCATATCAGGAAAGACTAGTATAGTGGCAGATTGCAAGAACACTTTAACATTTTAAAATAAAAGAAACATGGATAGGGAACGGTCATTAGAAATGAACTCCTTTGAGTCCTTTGTTAAGGCCTACAACATTGATGCCACTGAGTAATATCTTCCGGTGGTGTGATGCAATTGATGAACTATAGATGCTTTAAGTTCCCACTGTCCCTGATTCTTCGTAGGCCTACCTATTCTTCTTCAGTGAAGATGTTTAAGAATGATCTTTTTAACATGTGTGAATGTTCCCCAGAGGAGGGGGCGGTGCCGCGGTGGAGTGTGAGGAAAGGACACTTTTGAAATTCCTTGGTCAGAGCACTAGCAAAGAGCCTTCTTAAGGCCAAAAATATGGTTTTTAGTGAGTTCCATCTTTCTATGGCGTCACCGTGTTGTTTAACTGATAAACCATGAGTCCACAGGTGTTTATAGTCATAACTCATAATTTCCCCTTGATTATTCTTAGGTCTGTTTCTTTTATTTATTATCGTTTGAAAGAAACCTTTTGCCTTGTCTGGAGTTCTATTGGAAATTAAATGATTACTATCTTATTTGTTTTCGTCTTCCTTAACATTTGAGAGTTTGTTGCGTAATGAAGTCATCTTGACAACATTGAGAAGGAATCGAAGTCTAGCTACAGGGGTCATGATACACGTGCTCTGTTCTTTTGTAACTAATATGGTCTTGATCATACAACCAGGCTATTTATCTTTTACATATCTTGATTCAGCAGCAAGCATTTACATCCTCCTATGTTGTTAGTCATTCTATTGATTAGATAATATCTCTATTTTTTCATAATTGTTTTTTGGGTACAAGAAGCAGTCTCGTCATCTGTACTTTTCGGTGGAGTACTTGCCGATGTTACGCCTGAAAACCACCTTGGTGATCATGGTTAAACTTACTCTAGTCGACGAACCTTCTTCAGTTCTTTGTATGTTGTTAACCCTTGCTTGGTCCAATGACAAACCTCTTTTTTAAGTATTTATTGTTATTCCTATGATATGGATTTCCTTCTTTCACAGTTCAAGTTTCGGTTTGAGAAATTCGGTGCTTTTGGCAATTGTGGTAAAAATTATACTCCGTTTCTTATTGATCTTCTTGTTTAGAATATTTTACGTAAATTAAAGAATGAATAACTAGAGTATTATTTTGCATTAAATAGGTATCTTGTTTTGTTTTAGGAGATGGAATGGTGGTTTTCCAATTTTTTTTTTGTTAAAAAGAAACTCATTGATAGCTTTTGGATTCTTGTGCTAATGAGTGAATTGGTGTTAAATAAGGCTGCAAATGATAAAGGTGGGTTGATTAAATGAAGAAAAGTTAATGACCTTTTGAATAAAAATTGAATTTTGGCACAAAAAACAGTAAAATAATCAAAGACAAATGGGTAAATAAAGTTGTCTAAATGAAGAAAGATTCAAAATAAGAAAATATTTTTGAAAGACCTGATTAGGAAAACAGGAGGATCTGTACAAAATGGAGGGAGTAACGTTCTTGAAAATATGCGTGGTTTAGGTCATGCAGTGGTCAAAATCATGGACTCAGTTGGTTTTTAATTTGACCAGGTTTCGAATTTGGGGCATGTGGTGGTTTTTGGACCTATGGGGTCAAATGGATTGGAAGAAAATGAGCTCAAAGTGAGGATTTGTATTTGTTGGTCAATAGGCTGTGGAGGATATTTTATGTACTACAAGAAGGGTAATTATGGCAAAGGTGAGCTCAAAGAGGATTTGTGTTTGTGGGTCAATTATGGCTACGCAAGGGCAACTGTGCTACTAAGGTGAGCAAAGCTGAGCTCAAATCAAGCTATTAATACCTAGACTTCTACCGTGACAATATAAAGGGAATCAGCATTAATGTGTGAGTGTGAAACGTAGATTCAGGATCTAGCTGCTGCATCAATTACTGACCACTCTTAACAGGTCTAATGTGCAATAACATAAAAAACAGTAAGGATTTTTATTCTTGAGACAGAAGCCTAGATGATTGTAGAACTGCATTTTTGGGTCATGCCAGTGGTCAATCATCCATGTATGCAGTTACCGAATAGCGTGTCTACCTAGTTTTGCTAATAAGATTGGACAATGAAGGACAAAATTATATACATGAGCATTATGATAGCTTATGTTTGAAAGTTCGTGCCTTGGTTTCCTATCATTTCTCAAGGTGATTGGCTCATTTTACTTTATGCTAAACTTTCAATTGAAACACGCAAGTGTAGCTATTTTCTTTTTTCTTTTTTCTTTTTTCTTTTTGTGCTTCATGTCCTTTATGTTTTCCTTTTTTTCTTTGGTAGAGTGGCATCCTATACCCGAGTTCTTAAATTTCCCCTTGGTTAAAATATATTTGGTGCACAAGCATCACAATGATTTTATTAATGATTTAGTGGATGTAGCATGCTAACATTATCCTGTATGTCACATAGTACTCAACTAGTGTATGTGACATAGTACTCAACTAGAACTTTTGTAGTTTGAAGCTCTGGATGGGATACAGCTGAATTAAGATAGTGGCAGTGTGCATGTTCCCTGATAAAACAAGTGCAATCTTCGACTGTGGAAAACGTTTTTCCTGTGATTGATTTGTTTGCACTTTGAGTTTAGTTTTTACGGATATTTTCGCGGTTTTCTTCGCTTTCTGGATACTTCCATGCTTGCTGTTGTAGGCTATCTTGTGATCTTATGGCTATATTTAGTTATTTTCTAACAACGTGGTTGTAAAAATAATCATAGAGGTCTCATTGTAGAGTATCACCTTCTTCATTAGTGTTTTGGACAACGACGAATGTATAGCTGTTGCTACTTTGATGGATTTCCCTTGTGTTGCATAATGCTTCACCCTTTTGCATCTCTTTGCTAGGATTGTGGACGACAAATGTTAGCCTCATCCTTGTCTGCTGGAGGCGTTAGATGTTCATTTTAAGGGAGCTTTGAAATTCACGAGTCATTGGTCCTACCCTTGAAGTCTGGATAGGGAGCGAAATAATGATTATTGAGTCTAATATTGTTTCTTTTGAATTTATTTACTTTTCTTTTAACTATTATTCGGGTTCTTGTGCCGGCATGGATATGGTATTGCATGTCATTTCCTATTTATGATGTATTGCTGTTCGCTTTGTTTCGCTATTCTGATATCACATGTTTCTATTCCTTTTGTTTTACAGTGGGAATGAAGCACTGAAGTTTTTCAAAGAGGACCCTTCACTGTTCAATGTGGTGAGGTTCTACTTTTATGGTTTCTAGTTCCGAGGTGTTTGACTTTCCTTGGAATTATTATTGGATAAATTGATGGGTTGTAGGGACTCTGCAATTCTGCATTGAGCAGTACAAAATTAAAAAGTCACCGTCATTGGTGGTGTAGTTGAATTACCTTGCACTTTAAGTCTGTATAAATTTTGTAATCGATCTTAGAAGTTATCTAGTGTTCAGAGGTTTTGGTTCAATTTCTAGTTAATAACTTGGAAGCACACTTTATGCTCAAGTTTTCTTTGTGGCTATGGTGACCGACTTCTGGAGCAGCCACACTATTAAATGCATATCTAAATCCTATATTCCTAACTGCTTGATTGCTTACTTGCCATTGTCTGAAGCCCAGTCTTCCAGTGGTATTTTGGACATTCGCTTCCCTTTCATATATGCGGCCAATTGTTTAAAGTTCTGCCTCACAGTTTTTTTTTTTTGGTGCGAATGAGCCACAAGGGCAAGTTCTGCCTCACAGTGTCCGTGCTATTTTTATGGGTTTTGTACTTATGAATGTTATGATTTTTTTCTGAACAAAATAATGTGTCATGTAATGATTGGAAATTATTAGTTGATTTCTACTCTTTTTCATGATGAGATAGGTTCAACTCATCTCCGAGAATTGATCCTTGAGTCCATTCTCAAGGGTGTATATTCAAAAAGTACCCTTTTTTTTGTTTGTGAAATTTCTCAAGTACCCTTACACATGCCAGAAAGTACTTGTAAATGCCCCTGAAAGTTTAATCTCAGAGATGTGTGAAGCACCCCTCTTTCATACTACAAATATGTAGGACTTGCCTCTGTAAAATGTGGCTTCGTTATGTAATACTAATAGCTAGTTATGACATTTAGAAGAATCTCATAAGTCCAAACTTCTGATGCATAATGTTTGCTGGCTTTCTTCATTATCTCTGATATTTTGACATCAGAGTTTTTGATTTAACTTCCATGGAATTTCTAACTCCCACAGAAAGAGGGAAATTAATGATCTAGCCTTCCCTAGGTCACTCGAAATTTCCATGTTTTACAAATTCCTTTGTTTCCACCAAACATGTTAAGCACAATTCCTAGGAGTTTGATGTGGGAAATAACTTCCCATGAAATAACTTCGCTTAGGAATTTAATACCCATGTTAACCAAACAAGCGTTGAATGTTATTTTGTTTATATAAAATTTCGGTGTGCGTGGCATGGGCTACTGATTTTCTTCTACATAAAATTTGTTCATTTTTTTTTTACCTTTTGCAATCTGTCATATGAAAAGGCTGTCAGGAAATTGTTTTAGTCTTGTATAGTAAGTGCCTGATGGTGATTACTGTATTAGTTTTGACATTTTTCTTACTTACATGCCAGTATCATGTAGGATATCAAGAACAAATGTCACATTGGCCCGAACTGCCAGTTAACGTAATCATCAAGTGGCTGAAGGATCGTGAACCATCTTATATTGTGGCTGATTTTGGTTGTGGTGAGGCTTCTGTGCCTATTCGAACTCGTGGCTGCTATGAAATGATGTCTGTTGCATCTGGAAGTCTCACCTTCTGCTTCTCATGGTCTATGTTCCGCTAATTGTTGCCTTTTCTCTAATGTCGATTGCAGGGGATGCACGCTTATCAAAGAATGTAATGAACAAAGTCTATTCTATTGATCTCGTTTCCAGTGATCCTTCTGTTATTGCTTGTGACATGTCAAAAGTATGTTATTTTCCCAATCTAATACTTCATTGTCTTGTTTGATTGATCCAAGTGGGTGTGGATGTTTCTTGCTTTACTGAGTAAATCCATGATTCACTGTGATGGTTGTTTGATGTGGATGTATATTATATGTATTTCTTTCAATAAAACATATATCTTGGTGGAGCTTTGGCTATTCCACCGTATTAATGCTGTCAAAATTTGTTAACTACGTCCTACGCTACTTGGACTCTTCATTCTACCTCAAGTATCTATGTCAAATCTAACACTATGAACATTTGGCATTCATTTAGGTCTAAGGCTCCGTTTTGTGTGACTTATTTTGTAGTCTATCTGAAATTGTCTTGTCTTAACTTATTTGAACTTACTTTAAATGTAAAAATACTTGTTTGTCTGAAAAAACTTTTTTTTTTTACCTGAACTTATCTGAATATATCTTTACTTATTTTGTCTGAAATAAGTCAAAAAAAAGTTGAACAAAACAAAACCTAAGACATTACTTTTTTCATAAAGTAGAGGAGTCTTTTCACTTGGACCCTATTCGTGTTTAACACTGAGTAACTTGGTAAATAATTGTTCAATCACAAGGGTGTCATTTCTGGCTTGGAATAGTTGATAAGGCAGATTAAGCTCAGAGTTTTTTTCACCAAACCTTTGAGCATCATATAGAATGGAGATAGTAAAAGTAAACATTCGATTGTTGTCTTCTCTCCATGGTTGACCAGACATTTCATTTTTATCAAGTTCCCTGCGCTGGTTATCTGTAAAATTTAATTAACTCGGCTTTTGAGTGAAATGTCCTAGGTATCAGGATTTATATTTTTGAATCTCAAGGATAAGAGCATTAGAAATTTATGCACAACTCAATTCTATATAATAATTTGTGGCCCAAGTTATTGCCTAATATGGTACTAGTCATATAGACTGTTCTGTTTGTTTGTTATCCCCGTCCTTCAGGCTAAACAGCCTTGATAATTGCTTAAGTGAATGGTTGTGTCCATTCAGTTCTCTAGTACAAAGTAACATTTAACTTAGAAAATGCAAGGTTCTATTACGAGGTCTCAGTAAATCTTTTTTAAAGCATGGATACTGAGTTGGATTACTTCATTTCTATATATGAGCAGTATTGGAAAGTCAGCTCTCTTGCAGATCTCTTCTAGTCGATGATATTTGTAAGATATTTAAGGAGTCTAGTATGTTATCAATCTTCTCATGATTTTAGACTGTTTGTTGCATGCTCAATTTTTTTCGCTAAGATCAGGTGCAATATGTTTTTGTAAATGAACATGATTAAGCTGGAGTAGTTATGTCTCAATTTCATTCAAATCTTAAAAAATTATTAATGTTGTTCAAACCCTAAACAATTATTCTTGCAGACACCCCTTGAATCATCATCGGTAGATGTAGCTGTATTCTGCCTTTCACTGATGGGAACTGATTTCCCAAGTTATCTTCAGGAAGCACACCGAGTTCTTAAACCAAGGCAATAATTTAAGTTCATTATTTTTAAAGTTTTTCTTAAAAATAGATGTTTTATATTTTTCTGATGAACTTCTGATTCTTCAGGGGCTGGCTCCTGATAGCTGAAGTAAAAAGTAGGTTTGATCCAAACACTGGAGGAGCAGATCCCATTAACTTTTCAAAAGCCATATGTGAGCTAGGATTCACTACAGTAACTAAGGTATATATGCTTTTACTTTCCCAAGAAGGTAAAAGCGCATGTCTTTTCAGGACGTCTGCTTGATCATGCCATTAATCCTGGACGCCAGCTTACTTTACAGTAAAACTGTCTAATGATGAATTAATGTTTACAGGATTTCTCAAACAAGATGTTCATCCTTTTTTTCTTCAAAAAAAAGGTGTGGTTAATTTTCATTTTCACCATCTTTCCATTTCTCAGGGTATTAAGTGCCCTCATCATCCTTGTGTTTTTGCATATATGTTTGTATAGATGATTTGTTTGACAGATTTAATTTAACTGAGCCAGGTTCATGTAGCCAATCAACCGTTCCTTGTCTATTTGTTTCGTATTTTAGATTATTGATCTATTCAAATTAATCTGATCAGGAGGAGCAACTGAGAGATGTGAATGAGATTGAATGGCCTGAGCTGAAGCCTTGTCTCTACAAGCGTCGATAAGCATTTGAGAAAATAATGGGTTTTACTTATATGGTGGGTTTTGGCCTCTTCTGTAATTTTAAAGAAACATGCATCTAGCATCTTTATGATACAAGGAGTGCTTAATGTTGAGGGCACAGTTATATTAGCGACTATGGTGATGTTACTGATAACTTGGGGAAACAAGTTTTTTGGAGTTTCAGATGGGGAATGGAACTAATTCATTTTTAACACAAGACCCTACAGCTCACCACTATCAGTTTCTTTAGAAATACTTCCTTATGATATGATCGGCTAGACCTACTTGTATCCGGCATTTGTTGGTTCATTTTGCCGTTAGCTAGGAAGTCCTAACTGTCATCAGCAGTCATCTATTCGCGCAAAACTATTGCCAGTCATTTTGCCATTGTTCTTGCCTTCAGTCATGGGCTGGGAATTGTTGGCTGTGCACACCAGATTGTACCAGATCATTAAACAAGGCCAGAAAATTGTTACTAAAATGTTATGTTGTTGTATTTTGGTTACTTCACTGCCAGGTTTTATCTACTACTTTCGCTAGAGTGATCGATCCTCTAAATTATTTGAGGAATTTAATTTTGATTTTATTTTTGGGGTGTAGAGGGAGCCACAAAGGACAAGTGTACAAATTGTGTGAACGAGATTCAATATCAGGTCTTGGGTATCACCCCCTAAACAAATAAATTAGTTCACATCTACAATTTTAATTAATTGTTCTTTATCTATTTGGATGGCATCGTCCAAGGATCATGATTGCGTTTAATCAATTTCTAACAAGTAATGGTGCCACAAGATTATTTACATTCTGAATTTGAGATATCTTATGTGTTAGTGTTGATATCTATAATTTACATTAGCAATAAAACCATTAATTTAGAAATTGTGGATTGGGTAATTGCATGTAAAGCTACGCAAATTGGGTCTTACGGACGTGTGTAGGATGCTCACCGTGCACTTGGTGCAAAACAATAATAGAAAGAAACAAAACGCGCATCAGACATTAGATCCCGACCATAAAAGAATATAACACTTTAACAAAAGAACATAATCCTTTAACAAAAGAACATAGATGTTTAATAAAATAACATATTATTAAGAGATCATATTAAGAAATTGAGAAAAATATATAACTACTATTAGCTATTTTTATCGTTTTTTTAGTTTTTTTAAAATAACTATTTGTTGGTCAGTGTGCTACCGCACACGGTACTCCAATGTTTAGGAAAATAATTACTAAAACACAAGGCAATCTCGAGCCTAATGAATATATGAAAATAATTGAGCACATGTTTGGTACCATACCAACTACCAATAGATGTTCACAAGGATCTGATCTTGATAAAATGATAACCTATATTTTTAGCATATGCAATATTTATGCAGAATTGGAAAAATGGAGGGGGAAAAAGCTAGTTGTTATATAATTGTGCAACAATTTAAGAGAAATCCTTTAAAACCACAACATCAAGATGAGGTCTAAGCCTATGACACTGCTAGAGTTATTATGCATAACAAAAAAAATTGTAAAGTAAAAATAATAAACAGGAAAAAACATGAGATGGGAAGAAATGATCTGAACAGAAATAGCAACAGAAGTCACCCTTTTGAAGTTAACATTTTCCAAATTGTTGTTGTCCTACTGTTCCTGAAGTGGTTCTAAATATATACCCATAATATTCTAGTGTTTTCTCAATTGTATTCATGCATAACAATTGTGTAGTTGCATAATCCTCAAAAGCGTGAATATAGATACAATAAGAAACATCGATAATTACTTAATGTATGTTACATTCACATCCCTAATACATATTCCATAACGGATCCAAATGTGCAATTAAGTATTTTATAGTAACATAAAACCACAAGTGTTGTTTGTTCCTTTTTAAACAAACCTACCACATAAGTTAGTTTGGATACTAAAGTCATGCACCATAAACGATGAGTGCTTGCAAAAGGTGTATATGGTTAATGCACTACTTGCTTTTACAAATACATAACAAGTTACTAATAGACCATGCACATACATAAAAGGGAGGGCTTTATGAAGTGTTTACGCAGCAACCACATCCTCCAAAGCATCATCAACACCATCCTCTAGATCGGCCTCTTATAATGCCATGTGTTTAAGCCACCATCGGAGAGCATTGCTCTTGGAGAGGATTGTTGTAGGTCCAACCTTAACCAAGACATGGTTAGTATGCATCATCTCCTTCAAAACCTCAATAGCTAGGCCATCACGCTTAAATAAAGAAGGTATGCATAGCTACATAACCAGGTATAATAGTTAACATATGCTACTTTTTTTCATGTCTTAAGTAGGCTATA
Organism: Spinacia oleracea; assembly: GCF_020520425.1. Lineage (NCBI taxonomy): Eukaryota > Viridiplantae > Streptophyta > Magnoliopsida > Caryophyllales > Amaranthaceae > Spinacia > Spinacia oleracea. The sequence goes on along the minus strand of NC_079489.1, from coordinate 58,081,006 downwards.
CTTTATTCACGATGCATTATTTTGAGCATGGAGGGTGTTGCATAACTCAATAACGAATTGACATAGTATCTTGTAATGACATGTGTAAAGGTAATCTTGTGTGCTCCATGCATCACATTCGGCGTCATCAAGATCACTCCAAGAAAAAACGACCATTTGTTGTTCAGTGCTATAAACAAGTAGTGGTCAAAGAACAAGGTAATTGTTTTGATTCAATGGCTACTATTAGTAAGTATAATGGATGTTTTAGTGATACTTTACCGTGGTTAGAGATGGCAATCTCGCGGACCAAGGCCTGGAGCCCCTGAGAAACTTCTTCCCCAGCGTATATCACGACACCAAAAATGTCTTTTATATAAACAAATAAAGGGGAGGGGGGGGGGGGGGGGAGGGGGGTTTGGTCAGTATCACTGCTGCTAGAAATGTGCATGGAAATCATGCATGGATAAGATTTTAGAATTTCATTACCATATTTTTCATCCGGATCCACAACCTTGATACAGATGCAAGGCATTAGTAATCTGGGGCAGAATAGGATATGCCTCAGGATTAACACGTTGGATAACTATAACTCATTTGGAAATCCAGCTCATATTTGTTTCATTTCCACTATTGTTCTAGAGATCGGATTGGAGCATTTGCGATTTCATACTCCCGTTTGGCTGAAGAGCTTCTTTGTATGCTGCAATCTAATGTCCGAACAATGCACCACACATCTTATTCCCCAAGCTTATTTGTCAGAAGCACTAGCAGTGCAGTCTATGCGTAAAGTATATTGTTTGTGAATACTTTTACGGATGAGAGGGGATGCACCACAAAAATTTTATTTTATTTATTTATTTATATTAATTTCCGCAACTACGACCTTTTATTAATATTCACGATCATAGTATCAAGAAAAGATGGATCCTTTTTGAGTCACTACCAATCGCATGAGTCACAATATATATTTGAGCCTTGTCAATCTGGTATGGACCGTTTGGTAATGGGTTCTAGAACCCCTTCATTGCGTTCCGCAAATGTTTCCATTCTTGGAGTCATTTTACCCTCACCTTTATGGTAGAAGGATTCTGGACTTTCATAGTAAGGGTATCGGTCGCCTTGTTGGATGATTTTCCATTTTTAAGTAGATGTGTGAGGGTTAAAATGGAAATCTCTTCATTAATTATGGTGCCTTTTTTGGAAAAGCCCCTTATGTGTACTTCTTCTTTGGAGTTCTTTGCGCATAACCTATTGTTGTTCGGCATATAGGTGGTGTCATTGCCCTTAAGTACTGCTTCGTATCATGGCTTCTTAGGTTACATACTGAGTTTCCGGTGCACTGGTGACACATTGGCATCATCACCTTCATTCCCTGCATTTATGTCACGTTGCTATATTTTCCGATTATCAACGTGTGAGATCTACACCATATTAGAAACAGTATCCTTCACCAAATCTAAAACTTCATTCACACTGCGCAGTATCTCCTTCATTTTAGTCACTGTCGTCCTTTCTGGTGTCTCTCTTCCTGAAAATCCTATAACACTTCAATCAGCGAAGGAGTTTGTATCAAACCTCCTTGAGCTTCCTAAATAGAAGAGTGTAGGTGATGAATACCTGAATGATAAGCATTGATGACCTCCTATAACTCCGGAGATGGTGGTCCGTTGCTCTTATGCGGCGGAACCGATGTGCACATTATCAAATGTATTGCTCGAGTATTATCCTCAATGAGTATCGCATTTCATAGTTGATTCTGTTTCATTGGTCTTGTGGCTTGAGTATGCAGTCGAGAGTATGATTCCACACTCGAACCTCCAAGCTCGTGCTTCTATTGTTTTTAATGGGAGTTCCACAATAGGAAGTTGATCTTATCGTACTCCTATGGCTAAATTGTTAGTGAAAAAAAACGGTTTATTACGTTCATTTTTTTGTCGGGATTGAACTTTAATGTGGTAAAAACACTAAGTAGTATAACTATGTATAATATTAAATTTCGTTTTAAAAAATAAAATTCAAAACCTTTTCCCACATTTATTGGAAACTTTGATATCTTGAAAATTCGACATACTAGGTATAAACCCATATAGACATATAGATAAGGATGCCCCAATTGTTGGATCTTATGTTTTCATTGGAAAGCCAAACTTTTTTATGAGATGTACAAATGCTAGGAAAATCAGTAGGCGAAATTCATTGGTCCATAAATGATTCAAACTCTTGGTCTAACCTCAATAGTAAAACTTTTGTTTCCGAGCTACATTTTATTTGCATCTATTATTTCACCTTTAATATTTTATAGGCACTTCGTAGAGCTTGTTTTTAGTTGTAAATTTTAATACTATCTTATCTCAAGTATGTTTCAAAAACAGGGGAGATAAGATGAACATAACATGACCTAAATATTCCATTCTCTATGTCTAGTATAACGATGGGATTATGTATTTGTCTATTCACTTACTAAATTTCATGTTAAGTGCTTTTAGTAGAATGCGAAGGGAAATAAATTATGGTTTTGTGAGTGACATTGGATGCTCCCTATTACATTTACTTATTGTCATATCATGATTCTTAGAAAAAAAAATATGCGCGCATATTCGGCTTCTGAGTGATAGAAAATGAACGCGAACCCGACAAACCATCAAATCTATAAAATGTGTGGATGATAAATAAAGAATCATCCCGAAGTAAAGAAAATATCACATGGAACATGCTTTCCTATAAGAAAAACAATCAACCAAGCATAACAAAAATCTCATTCTTTCTCGATCCTACATCGTGTTCCTGAATACACAAGATTCGATTTAGAATGATATACTCAGTAGTGCAAGTATTAAAAATAAAAATTTACAACAATATAAGGGTCCTGCACGTTGTGCACCACTCTATCTTACAGAATTCCTAGCATGTCTGCAATGGCATGAATAGCTAACATTATATTTTCCCTTTAAACAAAACTTTATGTTTTCCAATGGAAATTCAACCACTTCCTCTCATGCAATTCCCTGGAAAAAGATACTTAAACTTATTTGCATTTTTTAGTAAATAAGACGGAAGATGAACAACAGAATAAGACCGAGGAACTGCACCCAATTTCCCTATTATTTCGCGAAATGTATATTCTTCGGGAAGCATGTCGAATAGGTTGGTACCTTTACATATAATATCCTGAATCCTTTTTGGGTTTAGATAATGGGAAAATCTGACACGATCAGTATGACTATAGGCCTTCATCTTGAATATGAAATCAGATATGTGCCGAAAGCAAAAGCTACAATGCCATCCTGCATCTGCAAATAGCAGATCCGTCTGGCGGAAATGTGCGTATCTAGTTACTCCGGGGTTATACCTATGTATTGAAGCCCTCCAACTATTGTCATCTACATGGTAATCGAATGAGTAGATATAGTTTTTGAGTCGTAGATGGAGGATAGGAGGGACATTATCGCACCACCTTAGTAGATCCACCGTGTGTCTGCTTGGAATCTCATCTACATCTGACATTATCAGTAAATCATCTTCTTCGATACCAGCAATTTGGAGAAGATGATCAAGAGCAACTCTTTGATACGCCTCCTCGATAAAAGGATTCTCTCCTATCTTAAATCTTCCTCCAATGGTCCCGTAACTCAACCTTGGCTCAATAAACTTAAACTTATCTCGATTAATAGAAAAGAACAATGGTTTTGGTATTCCTGTGAAGGTTGAGTTGGATTCCAATAGAACAAATTGAGTCACAAAAGGGTACAATTCGTTCCACCGAATTTCTAACATATCCACCTCATTGCTGAATAAAACTGCATCAAACACTCTACGAGGGTAATCACGAATTCCCCATCCATGAAGTTTGCATAGTGTCTCCATCGTAATATTTTCGTTGTAATAATGAGTGACCTCAACGAAATGCTTCGGAGGGTGATCCCATAACGGCCGTAGGAAATAAGTTATCTTCTGGCCGTGTAAATAAACACCAAATATGCAAAGTGGGATTAACACAAGACACAGAAGAATGCTCTTAAAATCAACTCCTCTTACAATACATTTTAATCTCGATATTATTAACCCGCCTCTGACTCCCTGTTGCACATTGCAACTAAAAATCATTAGATATAAGGACACATCCTACATTTTTCAATTTCCTAACAATAGTAGTCTAATAAAAACACCTATTATTCTTTTGTATGAGAAATTATGTTATAAGAAAATCACGCTTCAGTTCAACAATATTATAAAACATTGATTAGTTTATAATTACTCCCTACATTCAAATAGCCAACTATATCAACCAACCAAATTCTACATTTTAAATTATTATCTTTGAATTAGCAAAAAGAGGAGGTTGCAATAGGCAATAGAAATAGTAAAATGCTAACCAGAAAATAAGAACTCAAAAAAATAAAAATGGGGGATTCTAGGGTTTTGTAATAGTAAAGTTAAGAAATAATCACAAATTAAATAATTTAAACCAATATGAAAAATATAAAAGCTTAACAAATTTAGAAATTGTAGAAATCCAAATTACTGTTGGAAAACAACAACAACTACCAAAATTATAAAGGCCATAAAAATCACAATAAAATCATTAACATTCAGTGCAAAACACAAATAATCTCATTAATAACTTTTATTATAATGTTTAAATATGAATTACAAATAAAAGAATCACAATTCACATTCTAGGCCATGCAATTCATAATCCCAAATATTTAAAACTCAAATTTAAACCAAAACCAGATTAAATAGACCCACAAACTTGATCCCCAAACATAATAGAAAATATAAACATCAATTGCAAATGGAAAAAAAAAAACTCTAAAAGAACACAAAATTAACAATTAAGAAAAAATTACCTGGCTGCAAATATCATCACAAAGTGCATCAGTTTTCTTCGAACAATAGTAACCTTCAACCATAATTCTTAAAACTCAAATAAAAATAATCAACAAATTTGCCAAAATTAACCAAAATTCTCAAATTGGTTCCGCCGAAATTAATTCCATAAAATAGTTTTAAAAAAGATTATTTATCTAAAACTCACCAGCAAAGGGAGAGGAGAAATAAAGAAAGGTGTAATTTTGGTGGTGTTGGGCCATTAAAGGATGTGATTTTTTCAGGTTGGGAAGGGAGGAGGAGTTCGAACCATGAATTATAATAGTCGTTTGAGATATTTTACTCTCTTTACCTAAAATTTTAAAACAAGGGTTAAGAACTAGAAAAGCAAAATAAAGCAAAATAATTAAAAATCAAATAAAACTCTGTCGATTTATTGAATGATAAAATTTAATTATTAATGTGAACACACACATATATATATATATATATATATATATATATATATATATATATATATATATATATATATATATATATATATATATATATATATATATATATATATATATATATATATATATATATATATATATATATATATGTAATTCCAAATAGGCTAAGGGTTCACATTAATAATTAAATTTTATGTTTGGTGAAATTTGATTCATTTTTCTGAATAATATTTGGAATTGAAGTAAATCAGATTTGATATTGGTCTTAAATATGGAGTCATAATAATCTTGTTATCATTTCTTGTGGGGTTGGTCTGTCCTTTAACGTTATACCTAAATCTATTTAATAATGTGTCTATATCAATACATATATTGTTATAATCGTATGAATAACTGAAAAATTAAAGTTACTTTTAAAACATAACAGAAGTAGTGCATGGCACGGGGTAAATACTAGGTAATTTAGATAGGTGCTACCAGCACCGATCTTGCGGTCTGGCACTATGTGGCAATGTATCATCCAATGTTCCACTCAAAATTATGTACCATGAAGTATATTAAAAAGAATTTATGAATATGTATGTGTCGCATTTTTCCTCTATAATACACTAGAATGTGTCACGTCGTTCATGTGATGTTGAGTCAAGTATTACATACTACTACAAAAAGTGCTTAAATAAGGAATTGAACCTAACACCAACAGTAATAGAATTAGATGTTTAAGCACCTTAGCTAACACTAGTTGTACTTATTTAATACAAACGTACATTTTTAATACGTACGGTAAATATTTTATTACTAATTTATTATAGTTTTTTGTACATTCAAAATAATTTAAAAATAATTGGTTGTTTTATGGTGTAATACTACATTTTTTATACGTAAAAAGGAACATATTATCTTATTTGATTCGTGAAAAAAAAAGACATAAATAATGTTAACACAAATAACCAAAAAAATGATTAAAAAAAGACCTATATTATATAGTACTCATAAAAATAAAAATAAATCCAAACTATAATAAATAAAAATATTGTTATGACAATTTCAAAACAAACTGGGAGTGAGCATACAATACTATATACTCCGTGTGAAAATTAAAACTAGCAAAACATGGCATCGTAGGGGCATTACACTAGTTACACTTTAATACACGCAACTATTACTAAAAAGGTTAAATTAACGGAGTACATGTCAAGTTCAAAAATCATACATCAAATTCAATCAATCAGACGAATGGTAGCAAAACATGGCATCGTAGGGACATTACACTAGTTACACTTTAATACACATAACTATTACTAAAAAGGTTAAATTAACGGAGTACACGTCCAATTCAAAAATCATACATTGAATTCAATCAATCAGACGACTGGTTGCACAGATTCCTAATTTTTAAATTAATTTTTTTTTACACTTCATCCCTTCATTCCATAATAAGTGCTACACTTTTCATATTAAGATATTCTACAGTAAACGTAACACTTTATTTTGTTGCACTAATTATGGAATGAGAGTAGTATTGACTATAAAAAGATATTAGTAATACAAAACAAGATTATACTTCGTATGTTATAGATGGAATTGCGAGTATACAATTAAATGCTAAAAATTCACTAAGGAAAAGTGTTTACTTTTTTATATAACAAATTAATTCATTTATAAATGTCCAAACGAAATTTACAACCACGCCCGAAACTAACAAATACATAAATAAGTAACTCAATAAATAAATTCCTTTTAACAAAGGTCTTATCTTTGCATATCAAACTTTCTTTATTTCTTCTTTTGTACAGGTGAATTTTACAACGTGTTTATACTAGTAGGTCTATACATCTGATGTAAAAGTGATGAAGATGGTTGTTTTCTGATTAATCGTAGGCTTCAGTTGTGAAGAACATATCTTACCACTTAGAATTTTCCAATACTCTATAATTCCTAGATAAGACCCTTACATCGCCCTCTTGCTTGTTTGTCCAAGTAAATTGGCTCCTTACTGTTTCGGCCTACAGTAAGACATGCAGTTCCTCATAACTTGGATGTCAGTAAGATTACAGTAAGACATGCAGTTCCTCATAACGAGAAAGGACGAGCAACGCTACGGTGAACGAGCCAAGGACATAAGCGCGCAAGGCCCGCAGGCCACAGCGCTGCCACCGCGTGCAGAGAAGGCGTATAGCCTTGGGTTAGGCGCGTATAGAAGCAGCAGCAGCAGCAGCAGCAGCATGCACCAAGCGCGACCCAAGGCCCATGCGTGGGGGTCGTGCTGTGCGTGTGGGCTTAAGGAAATGATGCTCTTTGTCCAAGTTTGCATTTAATGCACTTAATGCTATGTCTAATAAATGCGGTTCAGTATTAATTAAGCAAGTTAATTATTCAGTGAGATCAAGTGATCTGAATGCCTTGCTAGAGGCCGCTTCAGTTCAAGTGGAATTAATGTTATTAATATCACAACTTACTCTTGACTGAACCCGTAGGGTCACACAAATAGTACGTGAACGGATCAAGTATTCAGGTGAATATTATATTCAGTAAATACTATAATTATGGATATTCAGAAATGACGGATGTTGGTTTTAGTGAGAGCTAAACAAACTGTGAAAAAACAAAGAAAGAATATTTGCCGGAAATGAAGATATTACCGGAAATGGAAATATGGTTCATAACGGAAATATAAATATTATCGAAGTCGGAGATATTGCCGAAAACGGAAATATTGTTCGTATCGGAAATATTATCGAAAATAGAAACATTTTCGGAAACGGAAATATTACCAGAAACAGAAATATTAGGAATCGGAAATATTGTCGAAAACGGAAATATTATCGGAATCGGAAATATTATCGGAAACGTAAATATTGTTCGAATCGGAAATATTTTCTGAAAACGGAAATCGAATCGGAAGCACGACACGAGCGACGGACCATCGCACGAAGCAATGGCCCAATTCTCGATGGGTCATAGCGCAGCGCACAGCTCGATGGGCAAGCACGCCAAGCAAGCAAGGCCATCGCTGGTGGCCAGCGCGCATGGTCCAGCATAGCTGTTCCTTGCACACGGCCCAACATTGTTGTGACCTATTGCTTGGCCAGCGCATGGTGGCCTTGTGCGTGTAGGCCAAGACTGTCCGGTTTGCTTGCTATGCAAGCAAAGCTGCCGGCCAACACTAGGGTGTTTAGGGTTTCGGTTTTTTGAATATTTTCCTAAACTTTCCTAAATTACTCTAGGGTTTTGGCTTCTAGGATTTCCTATTTTCCTATAAATACATGGCCTATGGTCATGAATTAAAACACACAATTCAATACACTTTGCCTATCACCTAAAAGTGAGATCCCGAAATCATAAACCTTATTTTATATCCTAGTTGGTACGATCTAAGGCGGATCAAAACGTACTGTGGACTTTCTACGGAGGGACGACGTTTGGCGTTATAACTTGTTCTTTTTCTGTTCTAGAGAAGCAAGGGAAGGCACACACCACAAAGTGTGTTCACTAAATTATGTTAAATGATTATGTGCATTTAATTTGGATTCTAGCATTTATGGTTTATTCTGTATGACATTAGATTGTTCATAACCTAACAGTGGTATCACGAGCCTCTAATTAATTGCATAATCATTTACATTAATATGGACTAATTTTATAATTTTACAAAGAATTAAAGGGGTGAATTAATTTGGTATAATTAATTACAAATTCATGCGATTATTCAATAATATGTTCGCAGGATTTTCTGCAGTTTTGTCAATAATGATCGAAATCTTATGTTTTTATAGTGAATTCCGCATGTAAACAACGTTTTAAAATTTTGACGAAAATGGTACATTTTTTACCGAACCTAGAATTCCCAATTTCGAAGCCTAACTAAGACTTTTCGGAGATTTTAGTTTTTCGGATGCATAATTATAATTTTAATGATATTAAAAATTAATATTTGCGACTCTTGTTTAATAATCTTGAATTAATAAATTACCTACTGCATATGATTAACAATTTTAAGATTTAAATTCGTTAATTATGCTACCTAATTTGTAATTATAATTAATTTGTTGAATTTCAAATTATTCGGAATTTGTTTTGATTTTCATAATTAATTAGTAATTTAATTGGAATCTAATGTCTAAAAGACCACCTAAAATTTGTTAAAGTTGGAATCTTTACAATTTTATGAACCCTAATTTTAATCCATAAAATTTATGTAATCAAAAATTGTTTTAATTAAAGAATTTTTCGATTTATCACCTAAATATTTATGAAATTAATATGATTTATTAATTTGTCATAAAATTATGGAAAAAAAATATAAAATATGTAATTTTATAATTCGTTCACAATCTTGCACATACGAACAAAGCTGCAAGGGCCACGAACGTACGAGGCCCTTGATGGGCGCTGCTGCTGGCTTGGGAGCACAACGTACGAGCGATAGATGCTCATGCTGTGCGCCGAGCTGTTTGGTGTGCGAGAAGCATGGGCGCGCGCGACATGTGTTGTGTGTGCCTGTGCGTGTGGAGCGAAGGATGACTAGCAACGCGCAAAGGGGTGGCATGGCCATGCCCACTCTGCCCAGCGCGCGCGCGAGAAAGGGAGCCCTGCTTCGCTGCTGCTTCCTGCGTTGTTGTGCGCGAAGAGTGATCCGCGGGCTAGCGAACGATGGGCGAGCTAGCGAGCGATCCGTCGCTGCTGTGCTGCGCTCCAGCATAACTGTTGTTGAGCGCATGTGGCCTAGGCGGGGAATGGGCTTCGTGCTCATTACCTTGCCTTGGCCCAATGATCATTTTAATTTTGTTGAGCGACGAATTTGATTAAATTTAATTTCATGCTTAAAATTTTTTCTCGGAATTTAATTTTATGAGTTTGATTAATATAATTATTTGTATACATTTTATTTAACAAAATTAAAATCTTGAATAAATAAACTAAAATTAATTTAAGGGATTCAAAATATTCGTTATATGAGCTTTAAATTTTAATTATATATGTGTTTTCCGATTGGAGTTAGACAATTTTATGTTTAAAATTAGTAAAGCATATAATTCTTGGTTTGAGTGGGAGATTTTATTCATATTGGTTAAACTCTTGATTAGGTCCTTATTACCTTAAGATTAATAAACTCGATTAGAATTACTAAGGTCAAATAATTCGTAGATTCTTGAGCCTTTAATTAGTTGTTTCAATTATTGTGTGATGCATATTTTCTGCTAACTTGCTAAGTGGGACATTCATTGATAAATGAATGAGTGAATGGTATATTGTAAATATATTGTTTTGTAGGTTACGAAAAGTGACTAGTATGGCCCAAATAAGATAGAAAATATGGTATGCGTACCATTATATTTGAGTGTAAAATATGGTCAAAAGTACCATGGTTTTTATTTAAATATGGTATGCGTACCATTAATTTGTTGTAAATCCTATTTGGTGAAAATGGAGCCTCCCATGGTGAAATTCAAGAACGGAGATTCCAATCCATTTCCAAGATGGAGTTTGAAGTTGAAGCTTCAAGATGAAGTCGGGTCATACTAGATCACAAATTTAATCTTACGCATGTTTTAAGATATTTTATCTCCTTAAATATGTCTTGATATTATGCATGAGAATATGGTATGTCTATGCTGCATGATTAAGAATTTTAGTTCACTTAGAATCTAACCAACATAGTAAAAGCCTTAAGTTCCAAAGTTTAAAATCGAGTTAAAAGGTGTCCTTCCAAAATAACACTTACTTTCTCACCTTTATGTCAAGTTAGTGAAAGTTTTCCGCCAAAGCGAGGTGTCAATTCTTGATTTTTTGGGGTAAGGCACATATTAGTTTTGAGTACAAGTTGATTTTGGTTGAACTCAACGATATATGTAAGGAGTCCTTTTATGTCGTGGCAAATGAGATAGGTTTTCCTTATAAGTACTTAGACGTACCTATCAACCAAGAGTAGTTCCTAGACTATTAGCAACAGATTTTCTTAGCTAAAATATTTTAGAATTAAGATAAGCCATAGCATGCTTAGTTCTTTAATGGTTTTGAGGATCTTGGACTCATTTTATTCACACCTAACGGAACACATAAACTTGAATAAAATTCTTAATAACTTTGAATTATGCATGATTGCTTAAATTTAATTTTATTAAGAGCATGTATGAATGGTTATTTACTGGTTTATTATTTTTAATTGTAGTTTCTAAACTATCGCTAACCACATTTCATTCAACATTCGATCAATTCACGAAAAGGAGAAGTTGAACGGGAAAAACTTCCTTGACTGGGAAAGGAACTTGCAAATAGTTCTTATGCAGGAAGGGAAGGAGTATGTCCTAGATGAGGAGATGCCCGAAGCCGCTGGCGAAGGGGTCACTCAGGCTGCCCTCAATCTTTGGATTGAAGCCAACAAGGATGTGAAGTGCCTAATGCTTGCTACTATGGGAGAAGAACTACAGAAAACGTTCATCAACTCAGATTCTTTCACCATCATCAGTGAGTTGAAGAACATGTTCCAAGATCTGGCTATGGTCGAAAGATTCGAAACCCATAGGGAAGTTCTTGAGACCAAGCTCAAGAAGGGCCAGTCCGTAAGTCCACATGTTCTCAAGATGATTGGATTAATTGAGAATATGAGTAGGCTGGATCAACAATTCTCTCAAGAAATGGTTGTGGACACCATCCTCCACTCTCTTTATAGCGGGAATGATTAGTTAAAACTGAACTACAACATTAATAGTTTGGACAAATCGCTTACTGAGCTTCACGGTATGCTGAAAACCGCTGAAAAGACGTTGAATGATAAGCAAGATATGCTTATGGTACGAGGGGGAAAATTCAAGAAATCTGGTAAGAAGAGGAATGCTAAGAAGGGTGGAAAGAAAGCTAGCCCACCTAAGAAAAATGGCACCAATTCTGAAAAGAAAAAGGTGAGCCAACCTACTTCTGAATCTGAATGCTTCTACTGCAAGAAGAAGGGGCATTGTAAGAGAGATTGCTTGAAGCTAAAGGATGATCAGAAGAACGGAACAGTTGCTCCATCTCAAGTATTTTCGTTATAGACTGTAAAATTGATAATTCAACTTCTTGGGTATCAGATACAGGTGGTGGCTCACACTTATGTTTCAATCCACAAGGACTAAGAAGAAGTAGGAGGCTTAACAAGGGATAAGTCGGCCTACGAGTGGGAAATGGAGCAAGGATTGATGCATTTGTTGTAGGCACTTATCATTTGTCGTTGCCCTTTAGGGTAGTTTTTGAACTGGAAGAGTGTTTCCATGTTCCAAGTATTACTAAAAACATTATTTATGTTTCTTGCTTGGATGCTAAGGGCTTTTATATTGAAATAAAATACAATAGTTGCTCGTTTTATTTTAAAGAAATGTTTTATGGATCTGCAAAATTAGTCAATGGACTTTATGTGCTAGATCATGACAAAGAATTTTATAACATAAATACAAAAAGGGCCAAAACAAATGATTCAGATCTCACCTATCCGTGGCATTATCGATTAGGCCATATTAACATGAAACGCATGGAAAAACTTCAGAAAGAAGGAATTCTAGAACCATTTGACTTAGACGATTATGGTGAATGTGAATCATGCTTACTTGGCAAAATGACAAAGCAACCTTTCTCTAAAGTTGGAGAAAGAGCAAGTGAACTATTGGGATTAAGCCATACGGATGTATGTGGACCAATGAGTTCAAATGCTAGAGGTGGTTTCAACTACTTTATCACTTTCACTGGAGACTTCAGTAGATATGGCTATATCTATCTAATGAAGCACAAGTCTGAATCTTTTTCCACATTCAAGGAATTTCAGAGTGAAGTAGAGAATCAACTAGGCAAGAAGATTAAAGCAATGTGGTATGACAAAGGCGTTGAATATCTGAGCTACGGATTCGATGACCGTCTGAAAGATTGTGGGATCTTGTCAGAATTGACTCCTCCTGGAACACCACAATGGAATGGTGTGTCAGAATGGAGGAATAGAACCTTGATAGACATGGTTCGTTCAATGATGGGTCAGGCCGAACTTCCAATAGAATTTTGGGGACATGCAATAAATACAACTGCACTCCCACTAAATAGAGCTCTGTCAAAAGCTGTAGAAAAGACTTCATATGAATTATGGAGTGGAAAGCCTTCAAAAGTGTCTTTTCTTAAGATTTGAGGTTGTGAAGCACACGTCAAACGATTAATTTTAGACAAACTTCAACCGAAATCTAACAAATGTATCCTTGTGAGCTACCCAAAGAAAACAAAGCGGTATTACTTCTACAATACATCTGAGAACAAGGTGATTGTTGCTCGTGATGGTATCTTTTTTGAAAGACAACACATTTCCAAAATGACAAGTGGGAGAAAAGTAGACCTCAAAGAACTTCGAGTCAAACAACAAACTCTAGAGAATAATCAAGATTATATTCAGGTTGAAACTCAGAGATCTTTAGAAGTATCTGGTGAGGTTCAAGAACCAACTGGAGTTGTTGCCCTGCGTAGATAGCAAAGGTATAGGTCTCAGCCAGAAAGATACGTAGGTATTTTAATGTTTGAGAGCCATGAAATTCTATTGTTGGAAAGCGGTGAGCCTGCGACTTGCAAACAAGCTATGATGAGCCCTAGCTCTAAGCAATGGCTAGAAGCCATGCAATCTGAATTAGACTCCATGTCTGAAAAATAATTTTGGATTTGGTCGATTTGCCGGATGGCTACCAAGCCATAGGAAGTAAATGGGTTTTCAAATTGAAAAAGGACAAGGACGGGAAACTAGAAGTTTTCAAAGCTAGATTGGTTGAAAAAGGATACAAGCAAGTCCACGATGTGGACTACGATGAAACCTTTTCACCAGTTGCAATGCTAAAGTCTATTCGGATAATGTTAGTAATCGTTGCATATTACGATTATAAAATATGAAAAATGGATGTCAAAACTGCTTTCTTAAACGGCATTTTAACAGAAACCGTGTTTATGACACAGCCTGAGGGTTTTGTGGATCCAAAGAATGCTAAAAAGGTATACAAGCTTAAGAAATCTATTTATGGATTAAAGCAAGCATCAAGGAGCTGGAATATACGTTTTGATGAAGTAGTCAGTGACTTTGGATTCATCAAGAACGCAGACGAATCGTGTGTATACAAGAAGGTTAGTGGGAGCAAGATTGTTTTTCTAGTATTATATGTCGATGACATATTACTTATCGGAAATGACATTCTTACGTTGAACTCTATAAAGACTTGGCTTGGGAAATATTTTTCTATGAAGGATCTAGGAGAAGCACAATACATATTGGGCATCCAGATCTACAAATATAGATCTAAGAAGATGATTGAACTTAGTCAAAGTACTTATATCAATAAGGTAATTCATAGGTTCAATATGGTTGACTCCAAAAGAGGTCACCTACCCATGTCTCATGGAATGACTCTTAGAAAGACTCTATGTCCAAAAACACCAAATGAGTGAAGACGAATGAGTGTAATACCATATGCATCATTGATTGGTTAAATAATGTATGCTATGATATGAACATGCCCGGATTATTCGTATGCACTCAGTGCTACGAGTAGATACCAGTCAGACCCAGGAGAGGCATATTGGACTACTGCGAAGAACATTCTTAAGTACATGAAAAGGAAAAAAGATGATTTCCTGATCTATGGTGGAGACGATGAATTGATTGGTTAAAGGACATACGGACACAAGATTCGAAACTGATAAAGATGATTTCAGATCACAGTCTGGGTTTTTCTTCTGCCTCAACAGAGGAGCAGTAAGCTGGAAAAGTGCCAAGCAAAGAAATATTGCGGATTCTACAACTGAAGAGAAGTACATTGTTTCACATGAAGCAGGAAAGGAAGAAATTTTGCTAAGGAAGTTCATTGGTGAACTTGGTGTAGTCCCCTCAATTAAAGGACCGGTAGCTCTATATTATGACAATAATGGAGCTATTGCACATGAAGAGGAGCCTAGACACCACCAAAGAGTCAAACATGTACTTTGTAGATTTCACCTTCTGCGAGAATTCGTTGAAAGAAAAGAAGTCGAGATAAGCAAGATAGGAACCGATGATTACATCTCAGATCCATTGACAAAACCTCATCCGCAAGTGAAGCACAACTCACACAAAGCAGCTATGGGAATCAAGCATATTGGAGAATGACTTTGATATCTTTCAATGTTTTAAAGTTTTAAGTTTTGAATACTTTGTAAAACATTCTGGTTAACCATTCATAGAAATGAATTAATTTCATTTTTCCATTTAATTTTTGTGGTTTATTAAATGATGAGTCCTTTCAATTTGACGAAATTCAAGATAGACTGTCAGGACCAATCCTATGACTAAGAAACGTCTATCAAGTGAACTTGAATATCAAAAGTTGAAAATGGTCCATGGTTGGAAGTTTTCTAAAAAGGTGAACGCATAGAAAACGCTAGACGACTAGAATGCAAGATTACTAGTGTAGGGGGTATTTTTGTTCCCTACGGGAGCGGCTTTAGAACCTTTTTATTTTTGGATTTTGAAGGAGTCGCCACCAAAAAAAATTTAAGGGTCTCGTTTGGAAAGACCAAAGTTGACTCTATATCGGATAAGGCATTGAATCTTAGAAACGGATGGGTGAGATCCGGGCAAGGGAACGAGATGCTTATTCCGCGAGCTTTAGAAATTGTATTCAAATGCATGGCATAAAACATATTCGAAATACCCTAGTCATGACACTATGTGGGTTTGGATTTAGTACTTGAACAAATAGAATTTCTACTTTTGTATCGTGACCACTTTGCTTTAAAGTTAATTTAAGGGAACCTAAGATCGGTTCATCCAAGAAATTATCTTCGTTAAGCATGGTGTAACCTTGTATTTAATTGTATTTAGCATGTGAGGTGATGAAAGAAATAAACAAGTAAAGCAACATCACAATAGAAAATAAGTGCGGAATTAGTAAAATACATCACCACCTAGAAATGGACTAGGTGGGAAACCACATTGCCTAGAAGGACTAGGCAAGTAAAATTGCATAATTGAAAGTGCGGAATTGAAAGGTGCAATATTTAAATGCGTTATTGAAACTGCGGAATTGAAGTGCGTAATTGAAATGCGTTATTGAAGTTGCAATATTGAAGTGCATAATTGAAAGGTGCGATATTGAAATTGAACTTTAGCACATGAGATCCGAACGCCAAACGACTCCTTAAGAATAAGTGCGTCCGACATGGATTCAAAGCAAAAAATCTCAACTTTAGGATTAGTTGCTCATCCCAAAGTGTCCTAGATTTTGAACATAGAAATTGAACTTGAAATGTTGAACTTGATAGAACTTGAATATTGAACTTGAAATATTGAACTTGAAATATAGAACTTGAATATTGAACTTAGGAGTTTTGAATCTCAAAGATTGGACCTTTTAATGTTGAAAAGGCTTTATCTTTGATATGTTCCTATTTTGAAGTTGTTCTAGTTTAAGGAAGTGATTATGAACAACCTTAAACATCATTGAACTTTGAAACTTGAACTTGAAATTTGAAAAGTGGAGTCTTGAATATCAAAGATTAGACCTTTAAACATTAGAAAGGCCTCATCTTTGATTACTCCATATTTTGGAAGTGATTACAAACAACCTTAAACATCATTGAATCTTGAAATTTTGTTTTTGAATCACATAAAGTGTGGGTTTTGAAAAACTGTATGATTGTTGTAAGTGACACTTTTAAGAATAAAAGTGCCAACCTTACTAATCATTTTTGAAAGAAAAATCAAAGAAACATGATAGTTAGGATTGGGATTTGGAATTACCTAGTTAGGTTTAGGTTAGAATTCCTTTTGGAGCTCCCAATTGCTTAGAACTTTGAAATTGTATGAGATTTTTGGAGAGTTTTTTGAGTGGCAATTTTTGTATTACGTGTAATCCCCCGTAATTTTATACATTTGATTTATATATTTTAACGTATATTTAATATATTTAAATAAGAATTTATGAATTTTGGAAATAAATATATAATTAACGTATATTTATTTATTACTTTTTAATATTTTCAACGATTTACGAAATCGAAAATGATTTTAGAATTTTAAGTTGAAAAGAATTTGAATTACGAAAATTGATTGAATTTATAAAACGATCTTATTCGGTTACGGATTCGAATCCTAAAACTAAATTCCTAATTCTAGCCCAATTGACAAAGCCCAAACAATAAAGCCCAAAACTTCTCTCATCCCTTCTCTACCTCTAATGCACGTGAAACAAAAAAAAAATTTGAACAAAGCAAAACCCTCCGACAACTTCATGTGAAAAATAAAGGAAACAAATCTCCCAAACCCTGCTTCACCATACACGTGAACTCCCAAGCTCTATTCAGTCGCCGGCCGTCGTCACCGTAGACCCCTGCACTCCTTGCTTCACCACCGTCGACGTGCTCCTCTCCCCTCTGTCGGTACTCTCTCCTCCTTCCTCTTCTATTTCGTTTTCTCTTTCTTTAGTTTTATCCTCCCCTTAATCGCAGGTTCTGTTTTCTTGAACCACCAGCCAGCCGCCGCGTCCGCAGCCGCGACCCCCAGGCCAACCACCACCTGCATCTTCGTCGCAGCCCTGCTCAGCCGACACCCTCTTCGATCTCTCTCCTCCTTCGCGTAGAAACCATCTCCTCCCCTGCTTGTTTCTTGCGTAAGCCAGCCGGCCGCCGCCACCGTCAACCATAGCATTGTCGTTGCCGTGCCGCCGCGCCACAGCACCACCTCCGGCCAACCACCCTTCCTTCCTTCTCTCTTTTGGTTAATTCCTTACCCTTTTATTTCATTAATGTAATATTTATGTTCTAATGATTTAATTAAGGTTTTCATAATTTAAATTATTAGTTTTGATAATTTATATTTAGAATTCAGATTATATGTTGATATTACAAACTAATTTGTTTTCAGATTTTTGTTAATTATGTTTAAGTTAGAGTTTTAATTATGTTTATTAATTTAATTCATGTTTTCTTGGATTAGATTTATAGTTTTATGGTTTAATTATAATTTTCAGATTTTATATGTTTTATATAATTAAGTTGATAATTTTCAGATTATATAATTTGATTAAAATAGGAGTTTTAATTATTAAAGCATGGATTTTTAATGGTTTTAATAGTTTTGAAATCATGGTAGGATGATTATAAATTATTAAAGTTATTGTTTTTATGATTTCAAAGTTTTGGGAGTAGTTTGAAATTAGTTATATTGCTGAAAATTTAAAGTATGGTGTTTGCAAAGAGTTTTCAACGAATTTCAATCACTAATTCAATAATTGTTATGCTAGGAAATCAAATATTCAAGTTTTGTTATTGGAGAAAAGTTCTAAATATGTTTAGGATGTAGTTAGAATGTGTTATTATAGCTGTGAGCGATTAGAAGTTGATTGGGAATCCTTGTTGGTTGTTTTAGGCGGAGAATTCTCTGTAGGCGACTTTTGAATTATTAAAGTGGTCTTGCAGTTTGTTTACACAAGGTACGTACATACCTGTGTGCTTGGAATGTGTGCTAATTGTTGAAACCATGTTGAATTTGTTGTTGAACTTGGCTATGTTGATAGTATTGTTGAACTTGGTGATGTTGATATTATTGACGAACTTAGTCAGGTTGAAATCGCATGTTTAATACTGTTGCATGGACATATTGAACCTATATTGCATTATGAGAATTATAACATGTTAGTATGGATGATTGATGCAAACATGTTTGATTGGGAACACTAGATTACTTTGTATATATTGATTCAGATCAGTTGATTGTTGTTCCCCTTTAGCTTTTCACTACTTTATGAGGGCCGAGGACCTTGTTTAGTAAGTTGAAACCTTATACCCATATATAGGGGTTAATCAATATTAAAGGAAAGGTTGGATTTAATTGGAATGAGTCTTTTTTGATACCTTTATGATCACTTACTTAATTCCAAGATAAAAACAGTTGTGAATACAAGTGGTTTGTATCATGTAAAGTGAAACTGAGTAGCAATAGCTTTAGACTGTGCACGTCTAAAGTGACGGACAAACAGGAGTTG
This sequence comes from Spinacia oleracea, assembly GCF_020520425.1. Classification (NCBI taxonomy): domain Eukaryota; kingdom Viridiplantae; phylum Streptophyta; class Magnoliopsida; order Caryophyllales; family Amaranthaceae; genus Spinacia; species Spinacia oleracea. The sequence continues at coordinate 58,061,727 of NC_079489.1, read as the reverse complement.
GGGTTCATGGTGGTATCCCATGGCCTTTAATTCGGATCGGATTGATCACCGTGTCCTATTTTTATTCAAACGTTCCTCGATATCGCAGGTCACTGAGGTTACGGAGTCGCGCCCGTACCTCGTCTTCCTTAGTGAAGCCTCTAGCTAGAAAACTCGGTCCATTGTCTATTTCAACTAAAATAATATTATTGTTATAAGTCTAGCCTAGTCTAGTCAAATATGGTCGTCAAATTATCATGTTTGTCTGCCCTTATTCATGTTCATTAGTATCATGTTAGGATGGTTCGTTTGATAGTATCATGCTAGGATTATTATTGCTTTTAGTATGTAGTACTCAGCTTTGCTGATTACGTGCTTTGTTTGTGTGTGTTGATCATGGCTATGCCTTATTGATCCTGTGATGACCCATCTTTGGTGAGAAGTCTCTAAGGATCAATAAGCGTTGTCCATCCACAGGTTTGAAGATGATGCATCATTGGGATCGGGATTAGAGAGCTTGTAGTTATATTTGTTTTATTAAGTGATTTGGTTTGTTAACTTGGATTTGAAAGTTGTCGTACTATTCGTATTTCCTTATTTCCGTTAATTGGTTTTGGACTTAATATGTAATCGATTATTTATGAACCTAAAAGTTAGTTTTATGTTTTCCGCTGCAAAATTCTGAATAAGCCGTTACGTTTTCACACGGGCGATAATACTTTGATAATTCTCTATAGTTATATTTATAAAAGGGTTGTTTTAGAAAAAGGGAATTGTCGGGGTGTTACATTACGACGTTCTGTTTTTAATTGCTTGCCCTAAATGCTGAGAATTAGGGGGGTTTAAATAGGGAAATGAAGGGCTAAACGCCAGCTGACGCCAGCTTCCAGCGCAGTAGCTGCGCCAGGCGCTGCTGACGTGGCGCAGAAGCTGCCAAACAAGGACGAAGATGTCGTCCTTGTATTTGGCTTGTAGTAGGCGTACCTTTGTACGATTTGTACGAAGTTGGCACGTAGTGATTTCTTGGGGATTAAGGCTTGGTTTGCGTTTAAAAACAAGCCGTTTTTGGGTTTTTTAATTCGGTTTTACGGGACGAGGCCCGGCTTGCTCGGTTTTGTGGGTCAGCGCCAGAATTTGGATTGCTTAGTGTCATTTCGACTGGAAAAGGCCTTGTAAAACCAATGGAATGGTCCATTGGGTGAGATTGTACTTGGATTTTGAAATTGGTTTTTGGAAATTGAAGTTTGTACTGAGTTCCGTAATGGGAACGGTCTCGAGGATTGGACTTTGGCTCTTGGATTTAGGAATAAATTCTAGCAATTCGGACTTTCGCACGGAGTTTCTCCAAACACCTAGCAAGGATAATGGTATCGTCATCATCCCAATGGGGAGACACGATTTAGGTGTCTATAGAAGCCCCCACTTTGACTGAGCGTCTGGTGAGGAAAGCGCAAGTCAAAGTTTTTGACTCGGGACGGAGAACGGTCAAGATGTTCTGCAATCAAGACCATTCTTTGTACGCCGGTACCTGCACAAAACAGGCGTTAGAAAAAAGGATAGAGTCTACCTCCGTGCGGCTGTGACGACCCTGATTTGCACTTGTATTGTTTTTCTGCCTTTGGTTCAGGACGGAGCTTGGCATCGAAAATTTTGAATCTTGAATTCTTGAATTCTTGAATTCTTGAATTTTGAATACCCGGAATTGATCCACTGGGGATGCGCTTCGCTGGGGAAAAGAGCTTTTTATTGGCTCTTGCAATTTTGAAATTTCGGCTGACTTTCCTAGAGCTTGGGTCCGTTTGGAGTCGTACGCCTGAATTCTTGTATTTTTTGGACTTTTGTATTCTTGAGATAATTATCTGCTGGTGCTTGGAGATACAGGTATATACCCGTATTTTCGGAGGGTAGTACGATTTGATGTTTGATGCCTGGTGTAGAAAACAGTAGCAGCAAATGACGTGCAATCAGCACGGAGGACCATGCGCTGAAGATTGCGCATGCAGCAGCTCAGCGCCCAGCGCAGGGCTCGGCGTTTGGCGCGGGGTTGGGCTATAAAAGCCCCCCTTGCCGTGCCATTTGAAGAGCAATTCTCTTGCTTTTTTCTCTCTCAAAGGTTGAATACTCCCCCTTGATCTTGTTCTTCTTACCTTGTCCATGTAAGTATTTCATGTTTTGCTCATGAAATAATCTCTAGGATTGCATGTAGCTTTGATTTTTGTACTTTGAAATGTTTGCTGATATGATGCTTGTATGATAGTAGGCTTCTTGAAACTTTGAGAAAATTGTTTGACAGCCACTTGAACTTAAACTGCTGAAACTTGTAGAATTCTTGAAATTTTTCCTTTGAACTTTGTACTTGGTATTTGTAGATAGTGATCCCACTGGTGACCTTGTTGGGTCTCGCGGGAGAGTAGGCTAGGATGTCTTGTTGTCAGTGTAGAACTTATATACCTGCTTCGGCATGGATAGCCTAGGCGTTGGTCTAGAACTTATATACCTGCTTTGGCATGGATAGCCTAGGCGTTGGTGTAGAACTTTGTATACCTGCTTTGGCATGGATAGCCTAGGCATTGGTGTATAACTTTGTATACCTGCTTTGGCATAGATAGCCTAGGCATTGGTGTAGAACTTTGTATACATGCTTTGGCATGGATAGCCTAGGCGTTGGTGTAGAACTTTGTATGTTGTAGGAGAGGTCCCTGGCTGAATTTGTACCGCCACTGGGGATTTTTAGGATTTTGACTTTCGTAAGGACTAGTATAAGATAGCCCTCAATCTTGAATGTTGATATTTTGTATTTCGAATGACTTAGCATGCCTCGTCACACCCGGAGGAAGCTCGCCGAATGTTCGGCGGTTTGAGCTGCCTTGGAGGATGCTTCGGATGACAAAGCGGCTGCAACAAATGTGCCGGAGCCAGGCATGGTACCACGGAGGGTCCCTGCCTTTGAAGGCAATGGCTGGAGGCCTTCCGATCTTGTGTTCCGACCGGAGTTTCATTTTTTCCAACGGCCTCGCGCTGGTTTGGTGAGTCTTATACTGTGCTTTGTCTTTTGAACTTGTATAGGTCTTGAACTGATCCGCTCATCCGTAGGCTGATGGAGAGCCGTTGCGCACTTTTTGGTCCCTGAAGGACCTTCATGATGTCGTTTCGGCCGTCTAGACGCGGAGGCTTGGGAGTTCTGGTTGCAGACGGGCCTAGTTGACTTCTGGCGTGCCTTAGGAGATGCTCAAGGGAGGACGGGCGTCAAAGCTCGACTACAGGCCCTTTTGGAGCGGTGGTGGGATACCACCAACACTTTCCATATGGCATGGGGGGAGATGACCATTACCCCCTTCGAGTTTGCTATGATCACGGGCCTTCCCTTCTCTGAGTGGAACGTGATTTTTATATTCTGATTTGAAGTGGTATTCACGTGGCGTCAGGGAGTTAATTGGCCCTATTGTTGACTTGACGGATGATGACACCCATGCTTCTGTGACGGTGATCATGGGTGCGATCCGCGATGCGGGCATATCTGCGGAGCAGAGGGTTCGGCTCTTCCTCCTGGCCCTTGTGAGTAGAGTGATGGCCCCGAGCAGGAATAGCCGGGTGCATGTTGGTTTCCTAGAAGCTTTGAGGGATTTGAGGGTCGTTTCAGGCTTCAACTGAGGTGGCCTGGCATATAGCCACCTTTTGTATGATATGAAGTACGCCTCAGGACTTCACCGGAGAGCAAGGCGAGCATTGCTTCTTTGTGGAGCGTGCTGGAGGTATTTGGGACTCCTTGTATTTTGTATTTTGTACTTGTATGTTTGTATCTTGAATTTTGATCGATGCTTTTGTTTGCTTTCTTTGGAAGATTTGGATGTACGAGCATTTCCCGACTTTGGCGCCGGCTTGTACTAAGGTTGCGGCTTACCCGTATGCTGCCTCTTGGATAGGAGCGGTGCGCAGGAGGATGTCTCTGGCGACCTCCCACAGAGTTTTGCGGGTTTTTCCTGTTGAGGAGGTATGCCTTTGTACTGTTCTGATCTTTTGTATTTGTTGCACTTTGTATACTTGTCTGAGCTGTCTGTTCTGCAGGTGGTTTGGCGTCCTTTCGTTGGTGCGCCTATACCTGTTTCGGCCACGCATGCCCATTTCTTGTCTGGACGGCGGGTCTTGCTCCCGGGGGTGTATCACCATATGTGGTACTTGGGGGAGCGAGTGTCCCTTCAGCATAGTACGAGGGGCAGACTTGTCCCTAAGGATCCTCAGGAGACCATGTTAGCGCCGGCTAAGGAAGTCGCCTAGTTCTATTTGGATGCTGGGGGAGATGCTGTTTGTCTCCCTTGGGAGAATTTTGTAGATAGGAAAGGCAATTATGAGGGCCTTCTGGCGAGGCTTTATCCACATGTATGCTTCGTACTGCCGGAGTGATTTTAAATTTTGTATCTTGTACTTCTTGTATTCTTGTATTCTTGTATAATTGGATCATTGTATGAGTGCTCGTAGGAGGATGAGATCGATCTCGAGGACATTCCCTATGCTGACAGGGTTATCCGGTATGAGAATTCGGATGGGGAGCAGGTGGAGGTTACCGTTCCTGTAGCTTCTCCTCCACATCGGAGGTCGTATGATGCTGTACCAGAGCATTATGCAGCTGTAAGTACCGTTGTATTTTCTTGAAATTGATTGTAATCTTGTATCTCGAAATTGATTTTGAATTTTTTATGCAGGCGCCTCGGGCGAGAGTGCGTTGCTAGATGCTTGTAATTGATTCTTTGAAGAGGCACTGTGCCAAGCTGACCGAGAAGCTTACTAGCCGGGACAGGGAGGTGCATTCATTGACTGGGAAATTTGTACTCTTGAAACTTGAATATGGATGACTAATTCTTGAATTTTGCATTTTGTATATGAGCACCGTCGAGGTCGCAGGGACTCTGTTGACAGGGAGCCCCGGGTGGAGACTTCGGTAGGGCAGGCGGGACCGAGCTTAGGTACGTCCTGGTACTAGTACCTATCAGAGGCATTCTGATGTTGATAGGGGAGCTATTCCCTTTGTATATGCTGACCCCACCAGACATTCTTTCGGAGATCAGGGCAGTTCGATGCCTTTTGCTCCCTGGTCCTTACTTCAGAGGGAGTATCTCTCAGCTTTGGACTGCTGATTCTTGGGCTTACTGGTATGAGATGGAGTGGATGCGACAGGCCTAGACTTTTGAGATGCAGCGCCAGTTCATGACGATCCCGCAGCCTTATCAGTATCCTGCCCCTCAGCAGGGAACTTATCGTTCTCCCGGTACTCTTCGTATTTCGGAGCAGGAGCCTGATACCCCTGGGGAGCTGGATCAGGATCTGGAGCGCTATAGGAGCCGAAATAGGAACAAGGAGCCTGTGGTTGACATTGCGGCTAATGATGACTAAGACTGATCTTGCATGTAGCGAGTGCCAGCTTGCCTTGATTGGATTTTGTATGGATTTTTAGTATGGATGTTGTAGGTTTGTATTTGGAACTTTGAATTTTGTTGGTTTGGAATTTTTTGGATCTTGTATGGCTGAAAATTTGAATTTTGTATGGTTGAAAATTGAATTTTGTATGCGTTGTGTGTGCCTTTGGAATTTGTAGCTACATGAATGCATGAAAATTTTGCAAAAATTTATCCATTTTTTCGGGTGTACATACCCACTATAAGCCCCCACTTTGACTGAGGTTTTTTTGTTAGAAAAAGCGCAAGTCAAAGTATATTCAACTTTTGCTTATGCAGACTCTTGAAAAAAAATTGCGCATTTTTTCGGGTGTATATAACCACTATAAGCCCCTACTTTGACTGAGGTTTTTTGGTTAGAAAAAGCGCAAGTCAAAGTATATTCAACTTTTTCTTATGCATATACAGACTCGACTTAGGACGCCGATCTAGGACTAGAATGCTTGAATTTTGAACAGATTGGCCCAAAATCGGCCCGAAGCGCTGACTCGGACTGCTTGAAATTGCGCGGGTTGCGGCTTTGGAATCTTGAATTATTGAGGCTACACTTTAGCTGTCCAAAGCTATAAAGAGTGTGTACTTGGAATCATAAAGGGGACGGTGGCCTCGTCCTTGTTGCAGACCCCTGCACTTGGTGCGGGTCTCAGCGTCTGGCGCCAGTGTACTACCATGGGAGCTGGTTTTTGTGTAAATAGGGAGCTTTCCGGATCATATTTCGCATCAATCCTTCCCTGCTTTTCTTTGCATACTGTTTCCTCACAAAAAAAGGGAAAATGGCCATGTCTTTTGAAAGTGCCTTGAACTCTTGGCTTGGTTCGCTAGGCAAGTTAGTGAAAAGGGAGCTTGATGGCATGCATCTTGGGGTGCTCGCCTCCTTCCGGTTTGTGAAGCTTGACTTGCATTTCATTCTTGCTGCTTTGGAGGCTTGGGATCCTATCCACCACGTTTTCTGTTTTGGAAACAACGAGGTATGTGCCCTCCTTGAAGAGTTTAGTGTCATATTGGGGTGGCCCATTATGCCGGAGCCATGCATGCGTAGTGTTGAAGAACACTTTTTCTTGGGTTTTGAAAGATATTTGGGCTTGAAGACCCCACTTTTGAGTGCTATTGTATATGGCAGAGGGGTGGATTTGTCCCTCCTTGTTACTTACTTTGCTGGGCTTGACGTCCCCAAGATTTTCCGCTTGAGGGCCTTGAGTTTTTGTATCTTTGCTCGCTTCCTCTTTTCGAAGCAGGGGTTTGGCAATGGCGATGCCTCCCTAATAGAGATTGTGGAGCAATTTCAACGCCGCTCATGATTGGCGAAACATTGATGGGCCTTGATATGCTGAAATCGGACCCCTCTTCTTTGCCGTCGGGAAGTCCGGTATTACTCCAAGTAAGGATCTGGAGCTTTCTTGTATATTGAATTTGTACTGGTATTTTGAATATTGAATTTTGAATTGCTTTTCTTGTATACTACCCAAGGTCTGGCTTATGGAGAGGCTCATGCTGGGGGCACCACCGGAAAACATGGGAAGCTATAATAAAAAAGGGTTTACTGTGCGGCCCATGATGTATGGCCGACTTTCATTGGATGAGTGGCGATGCGCACTTTCTGGAGTTGAATCTTGTATAAGGTGGGTAGTTCCTTGGTGGGGGATTGCTGCTATGAGACATGCCTTAGGTTCTACTGCTTTGAGGGTGCCAAGCCTCACAATGTTAGTCTTTTACTCGCCTGCTCGAGTGATGAGACAGTACGGCCTGAAACAGGAAATCCCGGATTGTGCTGAAGAGAATCCGAAACCTGTTGTGCTGAATGTTGATCATCTTGAAGTTTGGAGGCGGTATTGGGTCGCGAAACCATTCTTGAGTATTCAATTCCCACCTGAGCCTGTTACTCTGTCAGCGGGGTATATTGTATGGATGAAAGGTCCAAGCCAAAGGAAAATTTCTCTCTCCGGACCAGCAAGAGTCCGAGGTTCTAGGGCTAGACGCCCTGCATCAACTGATCATGAGGAAGGTGACGGGAGTGTGGCCCGTCCGGTGCTTGACCGTTCTGAGTCCAAAGGAGGTTCGTCATCCTCTCGTTTTGGAAGACTAGCAAGTTCCTTCTCCCGCCGCTTGGGCAAGGGGAAGATTGATGAATGATTGCGAGAAGAGCCAGGGGATAGTACTCAAGGTGCCAAGACTCAAGAGCATAGTCGCCCGACCCTAGATCTTTGTAGGCTAAATGTGTTTGAAGTTGTACTAGAAGGAATTGTGTTTAAGAATGTGTTTGAAAATGTGTTTAGGAAGTGTGTTTAGTGGAAGTGAAAAGGCTTTGAACTTTTCTTCACTTGATTCCAACCTTGTATTGAATTAGCTTTGAAGGCCTTAGAGCCAAATAAATAGTTATTGTGTTAAATTCCGCTTGAACATGCTTTGCTTTGAATTTTCACATTTGGAATAAAGACAACAACAATTGAATTTTGCATTTTGATTTGATTTTTAGGATGCCCTTAATTGAGGAAATTTTGGAATTTTTTTGTATTAAAGTGGCAGGGCCTCGAAATAAGGTTGCCTACGTGTCCCGTTAAGGAATCAGGACGAACGTAGTTCCAACCTTACAGGACTTTTTGAACTTGATTTTGAATCTTGAATGTATAACTTAGACATAGAACTTCTTGAGTTGATCGAGGTTTGTCAAGGATCGGAACTCTGTCCCATCAACATCTGTTAATTCGACTGCTGCCCCAGAGAGGATTTTCTTGACAATGTATGGTCCTACCCAGTTGGGTTTGAATTTTCCCCTTGGGTCCATGACGCTCTTGCGAAGGGCTTTTAGGACAAGCTCGCCTTCTTTGATGTTTTGGGTTCTGACCCTCTTGTTGAAATGTCTGGCCACTCGGCGCTGGTAGAGTTGTACATGGTGAGCGGCTTGAAGCCAGTGCTCATCGAGCATGACTAGCTCGTCATATCTTGCTTGTACCCATGCAGCTTCTGGGATTTTGCTTTCGAGGACTATCCTGAGAGAAGGTATCTCTAGCTCAATAGGTTGTACTGCTTCCATTCCATAGACCAATGAAAATGGGGTTGCGCCCGTCGAGGTGCGGATGAAGTTCGATACCCCCACAATGCAAAGTGCAGCTTCTGGGGCCAGTCTTTGTAATTGGTTGTCATTTTCATGATGATGGTTTTGACATTCTTGTTGGCTGCTTCGACTGCCCCATTAGTTTGCGGGCGATAAGGCGAAGAACGGTGATGCTGAATTTTGTATTCGGTGAATAGATCTTCACACTCTCCTTGAAAATGGGTTCCATGGTCGCTAATGAACTCGTGAGGAACACCGTATCTGCATATGATGTTTTCTTGTATGAACTGGGCCACTTGCTTGGAACCCAACACTTTGAATGACTTGGCCTCGACCCACTTGGTGAAATAGTCAATTGCGACCAGTATGAATTCATGACCCCCGATGCCTGTTGGAGTGATTTTACCAATGACGTCGATACCCCAAGCTAAAAATGGCCATGGCGATGACCGATAATATAGAAATGATGGGGGAACGTGCTTCGGATTCGCACATTTTTGGCAGGTAGGACATTTCTTGACAAAGAAGTAGCAATCCCGTTCGAGGGTAGTCCAGTAATATCGAGCCCTGATGACTTTGAGGGCCAACATCTTCCCGTTCATGTGGGTACCACAGACTCCGGCATGTACGGTGTCCATGATTCTCTGTGCTTCGTGTTTGTTGACACATCGGAGATTGGGGCTGTTAGGGGACCTCTTGTATAGAATGCCGCCTTAATTCCATGAAGAAATTGGCTGATTGTAGTCGTAAAGCCCTTTGACTCTTGATTGAAAAGTGCGGGGGATACTCAGTGTTTTGCAGATACCTTTGAATGTCTGTAAACCAAGGCTCGTCTCTGTCTGGCTCGGTGTCGTCAATAGCATGGACATATGCTGCTTCTTGACGTGTTTCAATTGTAAGTGGCATTTCAGCCTTGCCATTTTGAATGTTGATCATTGATGCCAGCTTTGCTAGTGCGTCGGCGAATTGATTCTTGATAGGCTAAAGTCGTATCACCTTATCAAAGATAAACCTAAGTCACTAACAAAATAGTAAGGGAAGTAGGGATCGTATCCACAGGGAAACAGGCGTTCTTTCTACTATTAATCAACTAGTCTAGACTATTGGGAAACAAGAGTTTGGTTGATTTGTGTACTAAGACTACGACAATAATTAAACAAATAAGAATTCAGATATTAAAAGATCTAAGGCATAGGTTCACCAACGAATAACAATCCAGGATGATAAACAATAGACAATAATCAATAAAGAAATTAATTAGACTAGCATGCTCTCTCGAATCGATACTAATCATAGACTTAGAATTAACGGGCTCTCGCTACGTATTAATCCTAATTCCACCTATTGACACAAGCCTAAACATCAAATTGCATCTCTCGAATCTTAACTTGATATTGCTTGACTAGTACAATTAAACCTGCGCAAATCTAATTGCATAGTAAATGAAACCAATCAATAGAAATTAATCACAATACCAACAATCAACAACATTCAATCATCCCTTCATATTAATTCTTGGATCCCCAAACCCTAGAAAATAGACTACTCACACATATTATCAATGAACAAAACAATTAATATGATTGAAAGCATGATTAAAGCAAGATAATAAATCAAAGTAAGAAATAATACCTAAATGAAGAACAATGAAACATGAAAGCTTGAATTTTGATTGCAATTAATACTAAGTGTTTGAAACAAATTTAGAGAGAAAACTAAACTTAAGGAAAATAAACTAAGTGTTCAATACTAGAATCAGATATTCCACTAAAAATATAAGGGGCTAGTATTTATAGTTTGCCCAAAATAAAGCCCAAAACCGGAATTAAAATGCGCGAAAAACAGCAGAGGTTTGCGTCGCCCGATCGGGCGGCCCATTCTGCTCGATAGTCGGCCCGATCGAGCCAAATTCCGCCCGATCGGACGGTTGCGAAAAGCCCAGATCAGTGCCCAGGATGACCGCCCGATCGGGCGCGCGTTGAAGACTCAATTTCCTTTTTCTTCGCCCGGTATTCTCATTTCGCCCTCAGCTCAAAGGGCGATTTGTAAAGTCATCATCCTTCGCCCATATCACCGAGTCTAACTTATCACCGAGTCTAACTCCCGGGGCACAACCGTAAGCATCTAAGGCTCCCGAAAGTCGACGATAGTTGTCCCGAACTTCCTCGGGATCGTGTAGTGGCCTAAATCACTAGAAAACGGGTCTAAAAAGACCAATTTCTTCACTAAGTAATCCTGAAATTCAAGGCACACTCAATAACACATATTAGTACTAAAAACGGCTCCTAAGAGCTCATTTTATGCATAAAAGTACTAAGGGGCGGGGGTAAACTCTATATAAAACACACATATCAAACTCCCCCAAGCTAGATCCTTGCTTGTCCCTAAGCAAGGAAATCATCGATGAATACAAGAATCAACTTCACCCCAAACATATTTCAAAACGATAGATACAATTCAAGGTAAAATTCAACGAGCATGCATCAATGTCAACCAATCAAATCCACCCAATCACAAATCCCCCCTAACAATCGTCACGCAAAGCGAACCACAAGTGCACAATGGAATTCAATACTAGTGCTCATACACTCGTCACTCATTTATGTGGTGGGTAAAAGATGTATCCGTTCACTCTCCTCCCAAAATGTAAGTGAATAATGCCCTCCCAAACTCACAACGCTCGTGTGTCTAGAAAAACATACACTCAACCTAGTAGTCGACTCGAAATGTGTCATGTCATAACTTGCATTGATAAGCAACTACTTTCATATTAATACGACTCTATGCACAAAGGTCAGAAGGTCTTCAAAGCTTGTAATGATAGGCTTAGGTAAGGGTGCGGTAAATTTGGGTAAAATGTGAGCTTAAAGCCTTGGCTTTGGGGAGCATAAATGTAACACCCTAATAATTCCTTGCTTTTTATAAAACATTTTCCAACTTAAAACGAAGGAATTACCAAGATATTACCGCCACCGTGATAACGGTTAAGGCTATTTACCAGAATTACGCAGCGGAATTTAACTTACTTTCAAAACGTATTAAATAGTTAATGGTCAATTAACAACTTGGAACCACTAAGGCCCAAAAACCAAAGTATTAAATAATTTAAAATCCATTAACTACAGTTTCAATAAATTAAGTAGTAGTCATGACTAGAAATTCAATAGAGTTTATAAAATACAGAAGAAAATAAACTCTCAACACGATTCCCATGATAACTTCTCCCGCACGTTATCTCTACAAACCTGCTTATTGAAATCTACTCCCCAACAATGCAAATGCAATGATGGATCATCATAGGGTCATTAAGGCGAAGGCCATGACCAAAAGACATGAAGCACGAAGTCAGCGAAAGCTGAGTACGAACAAGCTAGAGTAACATTCTATCTTAACATGCTTCACTCAACGAATTAATAATCCACATACAAAAGCCATTAAATAAACAAGTAAACATGGAGACAAGACTCGACACTTGACACGACTCTTGACTCACAGTTTAATAAAGGAGTAGCTTCGAACGGGTAAAATAAAGTATCCTCAAAAGGAAAGAAAAGGGTGATGGGAGCCAACCATACACCAAATAAATAAGTCGGACTCCTACCGACAGTCGGGCCATACCGACGGAATTCCAATGCATAACGGCACAAAAAGAAATAATGAAACAACGTGTTGTATCATTCAAGGAGTACAAGTTTTCCGGCAAGACTCCCCCCATTGTTCATACTCGAGGTATATACGTTCCAAGAGTTTTGAAGCTCATTCGGATTGCACTTTACGTTAATTAGTATGTTATGTTCAAGGCGACTCAAGACTCTACACAAGACATAACATGCAAACAATTAAACAATTAAACAAGTCAACAATGACACTTCATTTTTTAATCCTTTAGGACTTGTGATCAAACATAGACTCAAGTGAAATTACTCCCATTGTTCCTTCTCAAAAACACTGTTTGAGATAACCCGACATTGCCCATTAACAAGCGGGGTGTGCCCTTAGCACGAATAGTGCTTAGTTCAATTCACATAGACTCTCTAAACATATTCTACCCCTGTGGTAGAATAAAAAATGCACTCCGGCAATATTCAATAGGCTCAACATATGCTAGACATCCCGTACTATAGCTTAATCATAATAACTTGCATGAGAAACACTCATACATGCATACCAACTTGAACAACATGCTTGACATAATTCAACGATTATAAAAGTCCATAACATGATAGTTCAACAGACTCTATAAAGCATAAATCAACTCACAACATACTCGTTCACATAGATTCAATAATAATAATCACATGCTTGTCTACACATCAAACATGAAATCCCAACATATAAATTCACATGATTCGTATTCAATACACTTCACAAAGTCCTCAAGGATGGGTGGTCACCCTAGTCTTGTACGTACCTGGAATACCTAAGTACGGGGGCCACTGTGCGAATCACGACTCACTAGAAATCAACTCCTATAAACACAAAGGAGAAACTAAAATATTATCCATGTTTACTAAATTTCCAGAAACTATTTAAGAAACTAAAACCCTTAGTTTAATTAGAAATCAATCGTTAATTGTTAATTTAATAGTCTCAAATAGTCAACTCAAGTCCTAGCATAAAAACATTGACTTTTTGGCTTTAAAATCATTAAAATCAACACTTTAAAACTCAATAACAAATCTGAAAATTTAAGTTGATTCCCATAATTTAAATCATCATTAAATTATGTGAATCAATCGCTTGAACAATCGGAATTGAAATCCTACTAGTAGGGTCACTAATAAAATCATGTTTTGACCTTGAAAATTGACACTTTAATTAATCACTAAATCTGAAAATAATAGTTCTCATAATTAAAATCATTCCCATCAATTCAAATACGAAAACATTAAAACACGGTGTTCATAACCGTTCCTAACAATTTAAATAATCCAAAACAATAATGATAATTTAATAATTTAAAAACGGAATTTGGAAAAGGTTAAAAGTATACGGAGTATAAACGATCAACAACAACAAAACACACACACAACACAATTGTGTTGCGTGTGGGCAGAGGCACAAGGTAGTAGCAACGAGCAAGGCTCGGAGCTGGGCTGTGCACGGACGAAAAATAGAGAGGAGAGCAAAAACGTGAAGTACTGCAGCAGGAATTTGAAACGCACATAACTTTTAATCTATAACTCGGAATCGATGGATTCTTGAGGAAAAGTTTAAGAAATTTTCAATATCTACAACTTTGAAGGAGAAACATTTTTCTGAAAACGAACGGAAATAGGAGAAAAACGGAAAAACATAAGTTCGACGAAAGAAAGAGGAATTTAGGGTTAGGGTTTTACTTTTAGGTTTAATGAATAATAGTGAAGGATTTTGAGGGTGAGCACCTATGGCTTCATTAAACATAAACTACAAGAAATTGTACTATTAACGACGGGAAATCCCGTCGCGAAAGGCTAATAATCGTTGATTAACGACGGGATTTCCTGTTGCGAACCCGTCATAAAAGGGGGCCGTCGTTAATAGAAATCCCGTCGTAAATCCGTCGTAAACCCGTCGTAAAAGACATTTGCGACGGATATTTCCTTCATTGTTTGGTTGTTAGCCCCGTCGCAAAAGTCTTTTGCGACGGGATTTTTGACCCGTCGTAATTAGGTTGTCGTTAAAGATACAAATTCTTGTAGTGATAAGACGGGCTTGCTTAATTTGTTTGGACTTGAACTTGGAATTGAATTGGGCTAGATTAATTAAAAATCTTTTTACTTTTGAAACCCAATTAAATTCCCAATATGAAATAATAAAGTCTTTTTGTAATTAATTAAAATAATAAATATTCTAATTAATTAAAAATACATTTAAATAATATTTAAATGCGATTTAAATTCTAAAAATCATAAAAATATTTTATAAATATAATAAAATATATTTATAAAATACAGAAAAATACGAGGTATTACAATAAATCCTAAATATAACCATGATCAACCACAAATGATGACTACAACTCTCCCGCTCAACACATAATGAAACAACAAGCAAACCACACTACTTTTGACAATTATAACCAACCACTCATAAAGATAAGAAATTACAATACTTGAGTGAAACAATACTTTGAAATTTTTCTGAGAATAACGAAATTTTTTCCTCTTTTTTTTTCAATCTCTCTTTTTTTTTCTTTTCTTTTAGAAACCTTCACATTTTCTAGTCTTCTCATCTCTTTCATTTTGCATCATTTTTTTTCTTTTTCAAACAACAAACATGATAGGAAGAACTTCCTTTTTCTAATACTCACTATGCTCGAAAGTACCACACTACAACTTCCTCACCTCACTACTATTAGCTCCCCCAAGCTAGGCTTGGGACTAGTAACCAATGGGGCTTTCACGGGCTTGTAATATGGTTAGTCACCGAATAAAGGGCACAAGCAACAACATGGGTAAAAAAAGAGGGAACAAACGTATCTAATTTCATCTGAAGGCTACCTAAATAGAAAAATGTCTTCGTCCTCCTCAATGCGCATGTATATGAGTCATAAAACATTACTAATAGTTGCAAACCAATACTCAAAATCAACGACACACCAGGAAACTATCACACATTCCTAACCAAGTCAACTAGTCAAGCACCAAGTCCACAAATAGTTAGTCAGAGTTGACTCATGTCAAGGCATCAAAGTAATCAAATATCGAATCATGGTTAACACATCCACATTGCTCGTCATCAAATACCAAAAATCAAAACAATTTTCAATCAAAGGGGCACAGGGAAGCGTGATTCTGCATTCATCGGAACGTATTTTTGTATTTTTTTTTCAAAGCTATAAAATAATCAAGAAAGCAATAACACACCAAAATAAACACACCAAAAATAGAAAATACAAAACGAAAAGAAAAGATACCTAATATGTACAGGAAAGTGAAACACCCCCCCCCCCAAGCTAAATCAGACAATGTCCTCATTGGCTCAAGGGGTACCGAACTATCTCCATCAACCTCAGCATCATTGATGGCCTTGACCATCATCACCATCCATATCACCACCGCGACCACCATGACCGCTGGAACCCTCTCCATACCCACCGTAGTAGTGGGTGGGTGTGAAAGTGCCCATGGCACCAGGAAGTCCATATCCCTCCGCCATGTAAACCAGGAAGGGTGTTGGACATCCTGAGGAACATAGCCCTGCCTGGCGTACTGATCATAAATGGGGAACATGGCTCTCTGGTGATCACTCTCAAAGTGATCAAATCTGATCTCGAGCCTATCCAACCGCTACTGAATAGAGCGATGCTCCTCCTCTGGTGTCGGGCCACCCTGTGGCCTCCCCTCACTCTCATGACGCCCCATCCGAAAGTAGGTGCGGGGCTCGGGCTCAAACTGGTGGGGCTCTGGCTGTGGGTCGGGTTGGGGCTCGGGTTCCTGCTGTTGCTCAATGTGCTCCCCAACTAACAAGTAGTGAGCCTGACCGGGTCTAAAACAGGTGCGACCCTAAGAGTCAGGCAAGGTGAAAAGCCTACTCCCATCAAACATCCAATACATGGCACCTGGGCGAAATAACCCATGCTCGCCCTGCAAGCGGCGAAGCCCAGCAAAATAGGCCAAATCCAGCAAGTTGTTACCCAGTACCGGTATCTGGTTGGCCTCAACAAAGCCCACCGTGGCCATAACAATGTGGGTGATCAACCCACCAATGGTGATGCGGGTCGTGTGTGTGCTAGTGGCCACTGAGTAAAGGTGGGAAGCCATATGGTGGGCCAAATTCATCATGTACCTATCCTCCCCCTCCAACATATAACCACCCAAAATCTCCAACTCGGTGCTCCTAATGTTTTGGTTCTCCTCCCTCCCAAAGATGATGAACCCCAAGAATCTGTAAAACACTATGGGAACAGGGTGTTAAATCCGGGAAGCCTGCAAGTGTTGCATACTACCGGGCTCACTATTTCCGGTCAATTTTCCCCACATTTCACAGTTATTATGAGCACTCCCAGCCTTCCTACTGGGGTCAGTCGACAAACCAAAAATCCTACCAAAGTCACGAATGCTCAAATGCATATCACGATTCATCAAACGAGAACAGTAGAGACATCCCTATAACCATTCCTATTCAAATACAAAGAACTCAAGAACTCTAGTGTTAACCTCCTAAATGTCAGACGCAACATACTATACATGATTTTCATGCCAACACCATAGAATACTCGTTTTACATCCTGTTCAATTCCCATCCCATGTAATGATTTCTGAAAAATAAAACGGGTAGGAATTACCTCCCTCTTTTTTATGTGGGCGAGTCATTCCTGCTGCAAATATGTAGTAATGATGATGTCCGGAAAATCCGGATTCGATTCGAACTGGGGCGGCGGCGGTGGTGGTGTTGGCTCACGAGCCCGGCTTGTGGAAGCCTCTCGTTGATTCCTTCCTGTGATGGTGCGATTTCTCTTAGGTCGGTTAGCCGTGGTCGAAGATCTGGTTTTTTTGTGATTTTTGGGGTTTTGGGTGAAATTGAGGATTTTGTGGAGGGTGGAGAAATCTGAAATTAAATGGGTGGAGGTTGTAGAGGGTGGTGAGAGGATGATTTTGATGTAAGGTATGTTGAATTTGGTGGAGAAATGAAGGAGATATAAAAGTTTGAAGATTTTTGAAGTTGGGTTTTAATGGAGGAAGAGAGAGAGTTGAGGTTGAAGAAGAAGATGAGAATGAAAGAAAAGAAGGGGATCTGTGGTTAAATCCGCATAATTCTCATCTCGCCCGATCGGGCAGCAGCTCCCCCGATCGGGCGAAATAATAAACTTTTGAGTCTGTCGACACCCGCCCGGTCGGGCGGAGCTCGCCCGATCTGGATCGGGCGAGTGTGAAAATTCCTTCTGACTGCTTCTTCAACCCAGATTTCAACCGTTGACCTCATAGTGACGTCATCACCAACTACCCGATCGGGTATTCTACTCTCCATTCGAGTCGATCGGGCAACAATCGCTCGGTCGGGCAAAAATTGGCTTCCTTTCTTCTTTCAGCACGCGCCCGATCGGCCGGACCTTCGCCCGATCGGGAATTTTACTCGACATACGGCCTGATCGGGCAACTCTCGCCCGGTCGGGCGAAATTCAGCTGTTTTGCAGATTTCGACACGCGCCAGATCGGAGATCGGGCGGTTTGCAAAGTAATCTGTTTCAGCTATAATTTCACTTTGACGAACTTGGAGCCTCAGACCTGCACACTACTAAACACCCAAACAGTACAATACCAAAAACTACACTAAAACACACATCGAAGAAAAGAATTACACTAAAAACACACAAAAGAAAACAAAAATCTAAAAATTATACTACGAAAAGCGATAAAATACGGTTGCCTCCCGCAAAGCGCTGGTTTATTTCTAGGTCCCGCTCGACCTCATTACCTCAAATATGCATGTCATGGGGCGGAAGGATTGAGGTGTTGAACCTCAACCACTCCTACAATAACCCCTTCATGGTACAACTTCAGACGTTGCCCATTTACTTTGAAACGCTTACCATTGTTGTTTTCTACCTCAATGGATCCAAACTTACTAACCATGGTCACGGTGAACGACCCAGACCATCTAGACTTAAGTTTTCCAGGAAATAACTTAAGCCGAGAATTAAACAATAGAACCTTGTCGCCCACCGAAAAATCCCTATGAAGGATGCGCCTATCGTGCCACCGCTTGGTCTTTTCCTTGTAGATACGGGCACTATCATAGGCTTGTAACCGAAACTCATCTACCTCACTCAACTGTAGTAGCCGCTTCTCACCGGCTACCTTAGCATCCATGTTGAGTTTTTTGATTGCCCAATAAGCTTTATACTCCATTTCTACTGGCAAATGGCATGCCTTGCCATACACCAACCAATACGGGGAAGTACCAATAGGTGTTTTGAAGGCAGTTCTATACGCCCATAGAGTGTCATCAAGCTTGTCGCTCCAATCCTTCCTAGACTTTGCCACCACTTTCTCATGTATAGATTTGATCTCCCGGTTGGAGACCTCAACTTGCCCACTCGTCTGAGGGTGGTAGGCTAGTCCTGTGCGATGATAGACCCCATATTTGCGCAGGAGCGCATCCATATGCTTCTCATGGAAGTGTGATCCTCCATCACTGATCAAAGCTCGCGGAACTCCAAATCTAGGGAAGATGATTTTCTTGAATAGAGAAATGACTGTCTTAGCATCGTTAGTAGGCGAGGCAACGACTTCCACACACTTGGACACATAATCTACAGCAACAAGGATATACAGATTACCCTTGGACTATGGGAATGGTCCCATGTAGTCTATCCCCCACACATCGAAAACCTCGACCTCCAGAAACCCGTTCTGTGGCATTTCATACCTCCTCGAGATAGTGTCGACCCTCTGGTACGCATCACAAGCCATAATAAAAGCCTGTGCATCCTTGAACATAGTAGGCCAGTAGAACCGCACTGCGACAACTTAGCATTGGTCTTTGAAGGTCCATGGTGACCACCATAAGGTGAAGAATGGCACCTATTAATAATACCATGGGCTTCCCATTCTGGAACACATCGCTTGTACAATCCTTCAGCAGTTTCACGGAACAAATAAGGATCATCCCAAAAGTAGAACCGAACATCATGTAGGAACTTCTTCTTCTGTTGATATGTAAGATCGGATGGAAGAATGCCTCCTACAATGTAGTTCGCATAGTCTGCGAACCATGGTGACTGACTGGCAAGTACAAGTAGGTGATCATCCGAAAATGATTCATCGATCGGTGTAGACACTGTACCATCATCGTACCTCAATCTAGACAAGTGGTCTGCAACCACATTCTCAGCCCCTTTCTTGTAGCGAATCTCTATATCAAACTCATGTAGCAGTAGTATCCATCAAATAAGCCTAGGCTTGGCTTCCTTTTTAGAGAGCAGATACTTAAGGGCCGCATGGTCAGTATAGACTATCACCTTAGACCCAATCAGATAAGTGCGAAACTCGTCCAAGGCATAGACTATGGCTAGAAGCTCCTTCTCAGTAGTAGCATAATTAACTTGAGCTTCGTCTAAGGTCTTACTAGCATAGTAGATGGCATGAAAGACCTTTTCCTTCCTCTGACCCAAAACTGCCCCAACTGCGTAGTCACTTGCATCACACATTATCTCGAACGGATGACCCCATTCGGGAGAACGGATGATAGGAGCCGAAATCAGTGCTTGTTTAATCCTGTCAAAAGCCTCAAGACAAGCATCAGTAAACACAAATGGGACATCCTTGAGGAGGAGCTGGGTCAGTGGTTTAACAGTCTTAGGAAAATCCTTGATAAACTGGAGGGGGCAATTGTTCAATCACTTGGACCTTAGCTCGATCCACCTGAATGCCCTTATCAGATATTAAATTCCCCAAGACCACCCCTTCAGTAACCATGAAATGACACTTTTCCCAATTCAAGACCAGGTTACATTCTTCACATCTTTTCAAAACTTTAGTCAAGTTAATCAAACAGGAATCAAAAGAAGTACCATAGACACTAAAGTCATCCATAAAAACTTCCATGATAGACTCAATAAACTCAGAAAAAATGCTCATCATGCAACGTTGAAATGTAGCAGGTGCATTACACAGACCAAAGGGCATCCTACGATATGCAAAAGTACCATAGGGACAGGTAAAAGTGGTCTTTTCCTGGTCTTCTGGATGTTTGGGAATTTGGAAAAGCCAGAATAACCATCCAAATAACAGAAAAAATTGTGACATGCTAGCCTTTCTAACATTTGATCAATAAAGGGAAGGGGAAAGTGGTCATTTTTAGTAGCAACATTTAGACTCCTATAATCAATGCACATGCGCCAACCTGTAACTACCCTAGTTGGGATCAACTCATTTTTCTCATTCCTAACCACATTCGTCCCCCCTTTCTTTGGCACTACCTGAACAGGACTTACCCACTTAGAATCAGACATAGCATAAACAATACCCGCATCAAGCAATTTCATAACTTTAGCTTTCGCAACATCTTGCATGATGGGGTTCAAACGACGTTGGGGTTGAATGCATGGTTTTTTATTATCATCTAGATGTATCCTATGCATGCAAAAATCAGGTCTAATACCTTTTAAATCATCAATACTGTAACCAATGGCCTTTTTTGTGCTTTTTCAACACAGTAAGAAGTTGGGACAACTGGTCTGCATCAAGTGCAGTACAGACAATCACAGGGCAAAGTTGTTCATCATCCAAAAATGCATATTTGAGATTGGCAGGAAGAGGTTTAAGTTCGGGTTTCTTTACCTCTTTTACAGAACAGACCGGCCGAACTAACCTCCTCAATTTGGTGCTCTCCTCGGGTTCAGACTCTCCAATATCAAGAGCCAACTCTAGAGCATCCACTTCAGCACTCCAAGAACTGCTATCACCTGCAGAAGATTCACAACAAAGCACAGCCTCCAAGGGATCTCTTTTGAGAACTTGGGAGACGTTATCTCGCATAATAAAATCAACTACATCAATTCTATAGCATTGTTCTTCCTCTAGCATGGGACTCTTTAAGGCACTATTCAGGTTAAAAGTCACCTTATCATCCCCAACAGACAAAGTCAATTTCTCACTTTTTACATCAATGACCGCCCTGCCGTGTGAAGGAAGGGTCTACCTAAGATAATGGGAATTTGGGAGTCCTCTTACATGTCTAGTACTACAAATTCTACAAGTATATAAAATTTACCTACTCTAACAGGGACGTCCTCTAAAACACCTAAGGGGTATTTAACAGAACGGTCGGCCATTTGCAGAGTGATATTATTAACCTTAAGCTCGCCCGTATTCAATTTAGTACAGACAGACAAAGGCATAACAGACACACTAGCACCTAAATCACATAGAGCCTTGTCAATAAATACAGTGCCAATGTTACATGGGATGGAAAAACTCCCGGGGTCTTTAAGTTTAGGTGGAGACTTGTTCTGTAAATAAGCACTACATTCCTCAGTAAAAGCTACAGTCTCTATCTTATAAAAAGCATGTTTCCTTGTCATTCATAAATTTAGCATATGCAGGAACCTGTAAAATCAATTCAGTAAAAGGAACCGTTACCTGCAAGTTTTCGACCACATCCAAGAATTTTCCAAACTGTTTGTCTAGCTTACTCTTGAGTTGTCGGTTTGGGAAGGGGAGTACAATAGGGGGTACTTGAATATCTGTCTCCTTCTTAACCACAGTTGTAGCCTCTTTTTCGCAGAATACTTTTTCAGCTTTTTCACCATCTGTGACTACCCTTGGTGTTTCCTCACTGACCAGACCACTAGCAGACACCTCAGAATCAACCTCAACGGGCATAGAAGGACCGTCATAACCTCTACCACTCCTCAATGTAATAGCATTTGCAGTTTCTCTATTCTCAGGATGTGAAGGGAGTTGACCTGGGGGTCTCCCTGTAAGAGTAGTAGCCATCTGTGCCAACTGTGTATCAATGATCTTATTATGGACGTTAAGAGCATCAATGTTAGCATCCTTTTCACTCAGAGACTTCTGGATCTGCAACATCATATTCCTCATCTCTACTAGCATAGGGTCAGACTGTGTGGGTTGAAGTTGTGGTGGTGAAGGTGATGGGTGTTGTCTAGGGAACCCAGGTGGTCCACTAGACTGTTGGTTGTAGTTACCCCATGGTTGGTATGATTGTTGTGGTGGTGGTTGGTATGATGGTTGTGGTGGTGGAGGGTGTTGAACCTGATGGGGGTTCTGAATATTGGTACTCCTGTATGATAGTAGGGGGTTATTTTTATACCCCTCATTGTAAGAGTTGGAGTACTGGTTATTCTGTTTGTAGGCCTAGAATGCATTACATTGTTCAATAGAGCTCCTACATTCCTGTGCATAATGACCAGACATCCCACAACTATCACAGACATTGACAGTTTGAGCATTCATTGCAGCTACACTAACATGTTGACCAGATTGAGTATTTGCTGCTTGCATATTATCAAACTTATAATGTAAAACAGTCAATTGGGCAGTTAATTGTTCTATGGAATCCAAATCATGCTTACCACCCTTATTAGATAGGCCTCTAGGATTCCTATATTGGGCATTATGAATGGCCATCTCCTCAATCACCTCCATAGCTCTGGTAAGAACAAGTTGCATGAATCTCCCACTAGCAGCTGAATCCAGAATAAGTCTAGACTCATTACCCAGACCATTATAGAATTGTTGAATCAAGAACCAGTCACTCAAACCATGATGTGGGCACTCTCTCTGTAGATCTTTGAATCTCTCCAAGACCTCGAACAAACTCTCATCTGCTTGTTGAGTGATAGAAATTATCTGGCTCCTCAGACGAGCCGTCTTCTCAGGTGGGAAATATTTCACATAGAATGCAAGGGCCAAAGACTCCCAGTTAGTAGTTTTCATGGCTGCTCGATTCAACCCACTGATCCACAACTTTGCCTTCCCACTCAGAGAGAACGGGAAAAGCATCTCCATAGTCTGCTCCGGAGTCAATCCCTTTTGCTTGATGGTAGAGCAATATTGGATGAAGGATTGGATGTGAAGATTTGGGTCTTCACCTGCTTCCCCACCTAACTGGCGTCTCTCAATTATGTTAATCAATGCAGGCTCAATCTTGAAGGTCTCAGCTGCAATATAAGGCATGATTGCCTTGGGTAGCATAGACATACTTGGCTTAGAATAGTGTGTAAGCCTTGGCTCAACTGGTGGTGGTGTTCCGTCACCATCTCTATCTCTGGAACTGAATCTGTATCTGAAGGAAAAAGACCGCCAATATTATGATCAGAATCAGAGTAATTCCCACACTGTGCAATGAAATTTCTTCGTCTACGAAATGTTCTTTCGGGCTCAGGATCGAATGGAGTAAGATTACTAGTACCTACGGTCCGAGTTATATCAAATTCAACTGTTCAATTTCCAAATTAGCACTCCTTAGCTTATCTTGCTTTGCTTTTATTCTACATTGGTAATCAAGTAATTAATATGGGTGTTGTTGCTGTTAATTGGTTTTTGAGTGATTTGTTGGACTAATTGTTTTGTGATAATCTTATTATATCTGGGTTTATTTGGGATTTAGGTTTGTTTTGTATTGGGTTAGTGTGGTAGATGATGGAAATGCTACTAATTGAGTTTTTCTAATTGAAGATTGTATTGAGTTTTAACCTAGGTTGCATGGAAACGGGAAACGGAAACGGATGCGGGGAAACGAAGATACGGGGAAACTTCAAATTTCAAAATTGTAAAATACGGGAAAACAGCTTAAATATATAAATAGCTAGCTTAGGACTCGTGTAACACACATATGAAATTAAAATTTGTTTACGGAGTATTATAATTACTCGTAAATAATATTATAAATAGGAAATATTTTTAATGAACTAATATTTTGTTACGACGTAGTAAAATTTTGAATTTGTATAAGACACAATTAGTTCAAAGTGGTCAATTAAACATGAATTATACTACGTACGTAAACTACAAATTGAACCTCGGTATTTTTAATTTATTTTCACTTTTTTCGAGAAAATTGAATAGAAATTATGTTTAATAATAAGTTAAGTTTAAGAAACATAAGAGTTAAATGATTTCTCTAAAATTTTATATTGCAGTTGAAATTCATTTGTTAAGATTGTAAAATCATATATTTTTATGATAGTAATTAGTAACATATAAACCAATATTAGAAAATAAATAGTAATAGTGCAGTGTATAATTTGCAATTTTTTCCATGTTACGTGATTGATATTTTTCATATTAATATTAGAAAATCAATAGTAATAGTGCAGTGTATTATTTTCGATTCTTGTCATAATAAATGAACTCGTAATATTACTTGTAATATACTCCGTATATTTTTCTATGATATGGAAGAAAACAAATTAGAAAATTTATAACTTTTAAAAGTTTCTTTATGGAGCAGACATTATAAAATTAAATTAAAAAAAGAAGTCAAAGACACATTGAGAGATGACACGTGTCAATCATGATGTGTATTTTAGTATATAGTTATTGAAGTTATTGATTGACTAAAAAATATATATTTAATTAATAATTGTTGATTAACATACGATTAATTATTAATGAGTAATTTTTAAAATGTAAAAAACAATTTTCAAAATGTTATTACGAGGTAAAGTAAGGAGAAGAGATAAAACAAATAAAAATCCATTGTCATTGTAAACACACATTTAAAGTCAAAGTTTTGTGTACAATGTTCTAATTAAGGGCATTTTGAAGGAAATAATTCCCTTGGTCCAAGTATGCATTCAATGATAAGTCTAATAAATGCGGTTCAGTATTAATTAACAAGTTAATAATTCAGTGAGATCAAGTGAGCTAAATGCCTAGCTAGAGGCCGCTTCAGTTCAAGTGGAATTAATGATATTAATCCACAGCTTACTCTTGACTGAACCCGTAGGGTCACACAAATAGTACGTAAACGGATCAAGTATTTAATGGCATTAAATACTCTATCTATGAATATTCGGAATCGACGGATCTTGGTTTCAGTGGGAGCTGAGATCGTCACAAGCAAGTGAATACTCCGGAAACGATGATATTGCCGGAAACGGAAATATGGATCGCATCGGAAATATAAATATTATCCAAGTCGTAGATGTTGCCGGAAACGGAAACATGGTACGTATCGGAAAATATTATCGGAAATGGAAATGTTGCCGGAATCGGAAATATTGCCGGAAACGGAAATATTGTCAGAATCGGAAATATTATCGGAATCGGAAAATAATTCCGGAAACGGAAATACTAAATATTTGTTCGAAACGGAAATTAATTCTGGAATCGGAAATATTAAATATTGTTCGTATCGGAAATGAATTCCGGAACCGGGAATTTAATCGGAAGCGTATCGTACGAATTAGCATCGGACGAGGCCTGCCGGACGAAGGCCCAGCACGAAGCCGGGCCATCGCCCAGCAAGCAAGACGCACGCCAACACGCACAGCCCATGGCAGCGCCAGGCCCACCGCAAGGCAGGCCCAGCGCGCCAAGGCGTGGCTGCGTAGCGTGGGCCAAGCGCACGCACGCGTGGGCGCCCTCGTGGCTCCGTGCGTGTGTGTGTTTGTGTCAATGCACAATTCCTAAATCTATTAGGATTTGGTGTATGATTAAATTCCTATTCCTAAAAGGATTATTTAATTAATTAGAGTCCTTGTAGGATTCTAAGTCAAGGACTCTAAGTTTAATTAAATCGTATCCTACTAGGATTCCAATTCCCTTTCCAAACCTCTATAAATAAGGGCCTAGGGTCATAATTTATGGACATGGGATTGAAGTATTCTAAGGGTAAGTTTTGAAAGAAAAATAAGCCAAACACTTGCAAACACTTAACCGAATTTCCTAGTAACCTTAAGGGCGATTCTAGTTGGTCTAACTTGAGGCGGATCCGGACGTACTATGGACTATCTACGGAGGGACGACATTTGGAGTCCTAAAGGCTTGTTCTTGTTCGGTTCGGGCGCAGCTAGGGAGGGCACGCTACAAAGTGTATGCTCCTAAATTATGCTAAATGATTATGTGTAAATAATATGTTTCCTGGCATTAAGGTTTTTCCGCATGATTTATGTTTTATCATATGTATCATAACCTAACAGTGGTATCACGAGCCTCTTATTATTTTCATAATCTAATTGCATGAACATGGTTAAATTATACAAATTCGCAAGAAATTAAAAGGGGTGATTAATTTTCGTAATTGTTAATTAATTGCAAATTGCGTTTATTTAATTATATGTACGCAGTTTTTCGGCAGAATATTTGTTACTCAACCAAATTGAGTGATTTTTGAGTCAACTCCGCATGTAAAAGGCATTTTAAAATTTTGACTAACTATGACTCTTCGGACATTTTGCCGAAACGCAGAATTTCCAAATTCGAAGCCTAACTATGACTTTTCGGAGGTTTTAGTTTTTTGAACGCAAAAGATTGTAAATTTAAGATGTTAAATTAAATATTTGCGATTCTTGTTGATAAATCTTGAATTTTTTTATTGACCTAATGTATATGTTTAACAAGTTTGAAAGCCTAGCCTTGTTAATTATGAAATCTAATTTGTAATTATGATTAATTTGTTGAAAATTGGAATAATTTAGAATTAATTTGATTTTCATAATTAATTAATAATTTAATTAGATACCTATGATTAAAAACCACCATAAAAATTGTAAATTTGTTTTAAATTTTAAATTTTTATGACCTAGACTTGAATCCATGTTAATCGGAAATCAATTAATTAATAAATTTTCGATTTTTCGCCCTAAAATTATGAAATTAATATGATTTATTAATTTGTCATTAATTTTGAAAATAAAATTTTAATTTTTATGTGATCCGCTCATATAACTTGCACGCACAAAGCAATGGACGCTACGTGTTATCCTTAAGGGGTGTTGTATAGTGCGGGCATGCGACGTCGAGCAAGGGAGCTCGTCGCCCATGCGGTACGAATGCAGCGAGCAAGGCTATGGTGCACGAGCACAAGGCAGCAGCCCTGCCTTGTGTCGTGTGCTATGTGCGATGGGCGAGTGGGCAAGGGCGAGAGCAAGGCAGCGACAGTCGCGTGTGGGCAGCAGGCGAGCTGCCCCACGACGCAACTGCCACGCGCAACGTGTGAAGCCTCGCGCGCAGAGAGCGCAAGCTCGCGTGCGACGAGCGCTACGCCCAGCGACGAACGCTCGCGCGCAGCGAGCGCTTGCTCGCAAGCTACGAGCACTGCCTCGAGCAGCGAGCGCAAGCTCGCGTGCGTCGAGGGCAGGCGCGCGCAGCGAGCCAGAGGCCAAGCGTTCCTCGAGGCACCTTGCAATGGTGTGCAGCGATGGATGCGACGCAGCACATAGGCTGCGCGCACATGGCCAGCGATGGCTGCGTGCGTGTGGCCTATGGTTGTGCGTTGCGTGGTGATGTTGCGTACCTTGTGTTACGATTAGATCGTTTTAAAATTTTAATTTGAAATTTTCAGTTGATGTAATTTTAATTAATTTTAAAATTAATAATTTAAATTGTTTTCTTGGATTTTAATTTTGAATATTATAATTATAATAAATTTCATTTATTCTAATTATTTTACTAAAATTAAAATCATGAATTAATTTAAATACAACTGAAAATAAATTAAATATGTGGATTCAATTATAAATTTATATGAGCTTTAAATTTTAATTAAATTTGTATGTTTCCGGTTAGACTAGAAATACATTTTTATGTTTAAAATTAGTAAAGCATATGAATTTATTGGTTTAAGTGGGAACCCTTTTAGTCATAAACTCTTGATTAGGTCTACAGATCCTTAAGGTTAAAACAACTTGATTAGAATTAATAAGGACTGAATAATTTGTAGATTATTGGTGCCCTTGATTAATTGCTACAAATGTTTATGTGATGCATACAATGTGTTAGAACTAACCAATTATGTGGTCCATTCATGATAATGAATGGGTGAATGGTATATATTGTATATGTACTGTTTTGCGGGTTATGAAGTGACTAGTATGGCCCAAATAGGATAGAAAATATGGTCTGCGTACCATTAATTTGAATGTAATTGGTCTAAAGCACCAAATTCGTTTTTCAATTCAAATATGGTCTGCGTACCATCAAATAGTTGTAATTAGTTTTAATTATAAATTATCCTATTTGAAGAAAATGGCGCCTCCCACGGTGAATTTCAAGACGAAGTTCCCATTTTCGAGACGGACTTTGAAGTTGAAGCTTCAAGATGAAGTCGGTCCATACTAGATCACATTTATCTTATGCATGTTTTAAGTTATTTATTGCTTTAAATATGTCTTAATTATGCATGAGATTGTGGCTTGATTATGTTGCATGATTAAGGATTTTAGTTCACTTAAAATCTAACCAACATAGTAAGAGCCTTAAGTTCCAAACTTAAAAATTGAGTTAAAAGGTGCCATACCAAAATATACACTTGCTTGGATATCCTTTACATCAATCTAGTGATAGTTTTCGCTCAGCGAGATGTTACTTATTGGTCCTAAAGGGGCAAGGTACACAAATAATTGTGAGTACACGTTAGTTTTGGTGAAACTCAACGATATAAGTAAGGAGTCCTTTTATGTCGTGGCAAAATCGATAGGTTCTTAGACGTACCTATCAACCAAGAGTTGTTTCTAGACTATTAGCAAAAGGCTTTTGCTTACCTAAGAGATTTTAGAATTGAGTCTAAATACATAATGTGCTTAATTCTTCAATGGTTTTTAGGGTCTTGGAATCATTTTATTCACACCTGCCGGAACACATAACTCGAATAAAATGCTAATAACTTGTTTGAATTGCATGATTGCTTTAATTTCAAGTTATTATTCATGATAAATGTTTAGACTTTGCATGCTTCAATGTATATTTTAATTATTGTTTATAATTAAATATCTTGCACTGTAGGAAATCCTTTTAGAAAGGTAACAGTAAATTTCCTCGATTGGTAGTGAATCCAAGAACGATTCACGGAAATGAAAGAAAATGAGCAATTTAAAATGTACGTTTCTTATAGCGACTTTTATGGTTGTTTTCGAGTATCAAAGTCGAATGGAAAACCGATTGGTGCTTGTGAATTCAAAATACAATGGAGTTTTGAGATCATAAAGCATTGAGTTTAAACGCTCGGCTTTACCAATGGTTAACAACCTAATATCTTTGTCCATTTAATTCTCGAATGAGTCTAGTCCCTAGACATTCAAATAGATCGATGCTTAGAGAACTTTAGAAGCTTCTGGTAAGATCATCTAGTTGAAACTTAATATTCAACATAAAATGGTAAGAACCTTGTTTGAGTGACATTGGACATGTCTAACAAAGTATAAAAGTCAACACTAATGAATTCAATTCTTAAGACTATAAGAAAGGGTACAAGAAATAGGAAAACAAAGGAACAAATGAAAGGAATTTACGATTCCGTTTCCACCTATAAGTTTATGTTTAAAGAGAAGTGACCTAGCAATCAAACTTCCTTGGTATCAAATACCGCTTGAGGTTCTTACTTCGGTAAAAACTCAAATAATGGAAGCTAGGCTACACTAATGGCGTACAAGTGGGAAATGAAGCATGACAATGCTACATTAGTTGTAGGGTCATCTAGTTTGTTATAAGTCCTTTCAAGGCTGGAACTTAATGGCTACTTTGTTCCATACAGCATACCTAAATTTCTGCTTCAAACACAAAAAGACTCACATTCAAGAAAAACAAAAACAATGTTTGTTTGTTTATTTGAATGAAATGGTCATTTACGGGTTGAGTCAATATGCTTGATTAAAACAAACAACTCTTTAACAATAAGAACTTTACTAGGTTCAAATCAATCTCCTGATTTGAGTTCCACAAATCTTTGGCATTGTTACTTAGACCATGTCAACAAGTTAACATTCAAAAGCTCTATTTTGATGGACTTTTGAAAGTTGATTGATTTCTAGATCAATTCAAGACAATCTAGTCTTACTTGTTGAAAGTAACAAAAGATATGAACTTATGTTAGAACGCCTAGACAATAGAGTTCAAAGCTAAAGAAAGGTTTTATGACTTTATTATTTCACATATATTTGAGTGAATATAGGATTATTTACTCAATGTGATATAAGTTTGAATCTGTTTGGCTAATTCAAAGATTCAGAAGTATAAATCCCACTTGGCAAGAAATCATAAAGATCTAGGTTAGATCATGTTGATGATTACTTAAGTCAAGAATGATCATCAATGATTGTGTGTAGTAAAATTCACAATCTAGCTCCATGAGATATGACATATCTAAGTTGGAATGATCGAAGTCGATTAGTACTTGATTCGATCAATGATGGATCATAAAGACTTTTCCTATAATTTCTAAAACAAAATGCTCAACTGCCACCAGACTAAACCAAATTCGTCAAAGCTATTGAAAAATTAATTTCAGAATACTTTTTCAAAAATATATCTAAAGAGTTGCTAAACTCAGTGGGAGCTTAGTGTTTGTTATTTAACAAACTAAGGCCCAAGTATAGATATATGCTTCATTGTGATTTATTCAAATGAGACACAAGGGTATTGTTTCTACCACGAATTTTTGAGAACATAATGTTTGTTTGCTCGAAATAATGTCCTTTTGGAGATTCATTTCCAAAATGACAAGTGGGAGAAAATAGACCTCGAAAGTATTCGAGGCGAACAACAAACATAAACGGACATTCCGGAGGCTTTTTGAAGTGCTTCAGAAAATCCGAACTTATTCTTTAAGGACTTTAGAAGTGGCTTTAAAGAATAGACATCTCTCAGAAGACTTTTACGAGTGCTTCAAGGAGAACAGAATATTCAAAGGACTTTTAAGTGGCTATTGATATTCTATTGTTTGATGTTCTATACCCAAGTAGGCATAGAGTTCAAGTCAATGAAACTATGAGATTCTTCTATTAGATAGTGAAGAAACCTACAACTTGCAGTCAAACTATTATCACATAGATTAATGAGTTTGTGACCTGTAAGAAAGCTATGACGAAACCTAGATTCCCTAAAATGGTTAGAGGCCATATATAGACTCAAATGTTTTAAATGGTTAGAGGCCATAAAACATACTCAATGTTTTGATGACAAAATTGAAATTTTGTTGATTTGCAAGAATAGTTTCACACCTATTGGTTGCAAGTTTGTTTTAAAGAATAAAAACCATCAAACATGAAATTGTGTTCACACACAAAGCTAGATTAGTTGCTAAAGGTTACAAGCAAATTCACGGTGTGGATTGTGTTGAAACCTCATGCATAATCGTAATGCTCAAGTCTATAATTCAAGCAATGATTGCATATTGGTACATATGGAAATCGGATGACAAAACGTATTCCTTAGTCAAATGTTGGAAGAAAACTATGTACATGGCATATCATAGGATTTGTGGATCCAAATAATGCTTGAAATGAATGCTAAAATCTAAGTACAGATTTAAGCAAGCAATTGGGAATTGGAATTGTATTTTAGTGAAGCTAATAAGTATTTTAGTTTCATAAAATGTACATGATTCTTATAGATATATAAGAAGTTTAGTGGGAGTACATAAAAACTTAATTGGTCCTATGTGTATCACACACATATCTCTCTATTGTGAAATAACATTCAAATGCTAATAACTTAGATTTGAAATTATTCATCAATGGTGGACCAAGGCGAAACTTAGTGCATAATGGGTACTAAGATCTACTTACAAAGATCTTATGATATTGTTTTAGATTAAGTAATGGCATTTACTAAATCAAACACGAAAGACTCCTTAGGAGATATTCGACCCATGTGAATAAATCTAAGTAAAGGATGTTTGAACTATGTATAAGCATTTACTAAGTTAAACATCAAAGGATCTAAGTAAGATTCTTAACCTATATTATATGTCAAAGAATTTAGCTGGATTCAGTATCTACTGAAATTGAATGAGCTAAAGTTACATGAATAGAATTCAATTGGGAATTATTCTGCAAAAGAATTTATCATGTATGATATAATATGAGGATCGCCAAAAACGTATCGTATGACTTTAGGCATGACGAACATATACCAATCTCTATTGATCTAAGTGAAGATCAACTAGATTGAGATCAAGAATACTTATGGTACTTGAAAAAGGTACATAGGAATAGTTCTTGATTCAAGGAAATAAAGATATGCTAAATATTGATGCTACACGCATAAACACTGGAAAAGGATCAAGCAAGACCCTTTGGAGTTAACCATTGATAAGGACGAGCTATAGAGCATCGTGTTTTGAAATGGCAACATGGATTGGAGACCATGAGTGGTTGCGTGGGATATTAAAATATTAATTTCTATGTTCTAAGATACAGCTGGAAAGTATTCCACATATCTGTGAACTGCTTGGATAAGTAATTCCAAACAAAGCATCACTAGCAACCTATAAAGTTGAAGTAAAAGTACTTATTGCCTAAGAAGCAATAAAACAGGGTTGTTTATGTTAAAGAGTTCTTCACTGAACTTGGGAAGATCACATGTCTGTTGACTTAATGGTTCATCATTGCAAAATGCGTAGAACCACTAATGTAGCAAGAAAGACTAGATCACAAAATAAACATACTCAAAAGATCTTATCATCATATCTCGAAGAACATTCGATGAAAAGGATATTAAGATTGGCAAAGCATGATAACTAAACCTATGCAACAAGTGAGAAGCAACACTCACGTTGTAGCACTGGAAATCAAGCACAGCTTTGAATTCCATGAACTGTTTTAAAGATGGGTTTGAGGCCCATGTTAGGTTATGATACATATGACAAAACATAAATCATGCGGAAAAACCTTAATGCCAGGAAACATATTATTTACACATAATCATTTAGCATAATTTAGGAGCATACACTTTGTAGAGTGCCCTCCCTAGCTGCGCCCGAACCGAACAAGAACAAGTCTTTAGGACTCCAAATGTCGTCCCTCCGTAGATAGTCCACAGTACGTCCGGATCCGCCTCAAGTTAGACCAACTAGAATCTCCCTTAAGGTTACTAGGAATTTCGGCTATTGTGTTTGCAAGTGTATGGCTGATTTTTCTTTCAAAAACTTACCTTTAGAATACTTCAATCCCGTGTCTATAAATTATGACCCTAGGCTCTTATTTATAGAGGTATGGAAAGAGAATTGGAATCCTAGTAGGATATGAATTAATTAAACTTAGAATCCTATAAGAACTCTAATTAATTAATTTATCCTTTTAGGAATAGGAATTTAATCATATACCAAATCCTAATAGCTTTAGGAATCGTGCATGAACACAAACACACACACGCACGGCAGCCACGAGGGCCGCCCATGCGCGTGCGTGCGAGCAGCAGCCCACGCCACGAGGCCCACACAGCCGTGGCCTTGGCGCGCGCTGGGCCTGCCTTGCGGTGGGCCTGGGCGCTGCCTTGGCTGGGCGTGTGGCGTGCGTTTGGCTTGCTGGGAGATGGCCCGGCTTCGTGCTGGGCCTTCGTCCGGCAGGCCTCGTCCGATGCTTATTCGTACGATACGCTTCCGATTAAATTCCCGGTTCCGGAATTCATTTCCGATACGAACAATATTTAATATTTCCGATTCCGGAATTAATTTCTGTTTCGAACAAATATTTAATATTTCCGTTTCCGGAATTATTTTCCGATTCCGATAATATTTCCGATTCTGACAATATTTCCGTTTCCGGCAATATTTCCGATTCCGGCAATATTTCCATTTCCGATAATATTTTCCGATACGTACCATGTTTCCGTTTCCGGCAACATCTACGACTTGGATAATATTTATATTTCCGATACGATCCATATTTTCGTTTCCGGCAATATCATCGTTTCCGGAGTATTCACTTGCTTGTGACGATCTCAGCTCCCACTGAAACCAAGATCCGTCGATTCCGAATATCCATAGATGGAGTATTTAATGCCATTAAATACTTGATCCGTTTACGTACTATTTGTGTGACCCTACGGGTTCAGTCAAGAGTAAGCTGTGGATTAATATCATTAATTCCACTTGAACTGAAGCGGCCTCTAGCTAGGCATTCAGCTCACTTGATCTCACTGAATTATTAACTTGTTAATTAATACTGAACCGCATTTATTAGACTTAACATTGAATTCATAGTTGGACCAAGGGCATTATTTCCTTCAGTCTCCACTTGTCCTTAGGGACAAGTGTGCATTTCCTAATTCCTTTGTCGCTCGATGCTTGCTCTTGAACATAAGGTAAGAGTTGTCATCCTTATTATGTCCAGAGGTGTTTCTCGGTTTCAGAGTTCAACTGATCAAATAAAACAGATAATCATAGCCTATGATTCATCTGAGCACGGCCATGCATTTCACAGTTTCTAGCTCTCCGAGTGGCCTTGTACAACTTTTTGCATCTCATCCCGATTTATGGGAGGACAATCCCAATCTTGCGATCTTGAGATTAGACTTCGTTTGATAGGTGATTACCTGAGCGTTGCCTTTATAGCCTCCTTTTACGGTGCGACGGTTGGTCAACGTCAAAGCAACCAGTTCTCAAACAAGTAATCTCAAATCACTCAGGTATTGAGGATTTAGTGTCTACTAATTTTAATGAAATTTACTTATGACAGATTTTCATCTCTTACAGTAAAGTTTCATAGGTCTGTCCGATACTAGTCTTCCCAAAGTAAGTATCTATGCAAATGATTTATGACATTGCCATGTCCACATAGTTCAAGAAACAGAACTACTAGTCATCTTGCATTCTAGTCGTCTAACGTTTTCTATGCGTCCAATTTTATAGAAAACTCCGACCAGGGACCATTTTCAACCTTTGACATTCAAGTTCACTTGATAGACATTTCTTAACCACAGGACTGGTCCTGACAGTCTATCTTGAATATATCGTCAAATTGAAGGGACTCATCATTTAATAAACCATAAATTAAATGGAAAAATGAATTCTATTCATTTATTGTGAATGATTAACCAATAATGTTTTACAAAGATTTAAACTCTAAAACTTTAAAACATTAAATAAGGACATCAAAGCCATTCTCCAATATGCTTGATTCCCATAGCTGCAGTGTGCGAGTTGTGCTTCGCCTGCGGCAGAGGTTTAGTCAATGGATCTGATATGTTGTCATCAGTTCCAATCTTTCTTATCTCGACTTCTTTTCTTTCAACGAACTCTCGTAGAAGGTGAAATCTACGAACTACATGCTTGACTCTTTGGTGGTGTCTAGGCTCCTTTGCCTGTGCAATAGCTCCGTTATTATCACAATACAGGGCTATTGGTCCTTTAATGGAGGGGACTACACCAAGTTCACCTATGAACTTCCTTAGCCATATAGCTTCCTTTGCTGCTTCATGTGCAGCAATGTACTCCGCTTCAGTTGTAGAATCCGCAATGGTGCTTTGCTTAGCACTTTTCCAGCTTACTGCACCTCCGTTGAGGCAGAAGACAAACCCAGACTGTGATCTGAAATCATCTTTGTCGGTTTGGAAACTTGCGTCCGTATAGCCTTTAACAATTAATTCATCATCTCCACCATAGACCAGGAAGTCATCTTTGTGCCTTTTCAGGTACTTCAGAATGTTCTTGGAAGCAGTCCAATGTGCCTCTCCTGGGTCTGACTGGTATCTGCTCGTAGCACTGAGTGCGTACGCAACATCCGGGCGTGTACATATCATAGCATACATTATAGAACCAATCAATGATGCATATGGAATCCCATTCATTCGTCTACGCTCATCAAGTGTTTTTGGGCACTGAGTCTTGCTTAGAGTTATTCCATGAGACATGGGTAGGTAGCCTCGCTTGGAGTCTGCCATCTTGAACCTTTCAAGCACCTTATTGATATAAGTTCTTTGACTAAGTCCAATCATCTTTTTAGATCTATCTCTGTAAATCTTGATGCCCAATATGTACTGTGCTTCTCCTAGATCCTTCATCGAAAAACATTTCCCAGGCCAAATCTTGACAGAGTTCAACATAGGAATGTCATTTCCGATAAGTAATATGTCGTCGACATATAACACTAGGAAAGAAATTTTGCTCCCACTGACCTTCTTGTATACACAAGATTCGTCTGCGTTCTTGATGAAACCAAAGTCCTTGACTGCTTCATCAAAACGTATATTCCAGCTCCTTGATGCCTGCTTCAATCCGTAGATTGATTTCTTTAGCTTGCATACCTTTTTAGCATTCTTTGGATCCTCAAAACCTTCAGGCTGTGTCATAAACAGAGTTTCTGTTAAAACGCCGTTTAAGAAAGCGGTTTTGACATCCATCTGCCATATTTCGTAATCGTAATATGCAGCGATTGCTAACATTATCCGAATAGACTTTAGCATTGCAACTGGTGAAAAGGTTTCATCGTAATCCACACCGTGGACTTGCCTGTAACCTTTTGCAACCAATCTAGCTTTGAAAACTTCAAGTTTCCCATCCTTGTCCTTTTTCAGTTTGAAAACCCATTTGCTTCCAATGGATTGGTAGCCATCTGGCAAATCAACCAAATCCCATTCTTGGTTTTCTGACATGGAGTCTAATTCAGATTGCATGGCTTCTTGCCATTGCTTGGAGCTAGGGCTCGTCATAGCTTGTTTGTAAGTCGCAGGTTCATCACTTTCAAGTAATAGAACGTCAGATCTCTCGTTCGTCAAAATACCTAAGTACCTTTCCGGTTGAGATCAATATCTTTGCGATCTACGCGGGGTAACATTTCTAGATTGACCATGATTCTCACCAAATTCTTCTAAAGATCTTTGAGTTTCATCCTGAATGTCATCTTGAGCATTCTCTAGAGTTTGTTGTTCGACTCGAATTTCTTCGAGGTCTACTTTTCTCCCACTTGTCATTTTGGAAATGTGATCCTTTTCCAAAAAGATACCATCTCGAGCAACAAACACCTTGTTCTCAGATGTATTGTAGAAGTAATACCCCTTTGTTTCCTTTGGATAGCCCACAAGGATACATTTGTCAGATTTTGGATGAAGTTTGTCTGAAATTAATCGTTTGACGTATAGTTCACATCCCCAAATCTTAAGAAAAGACACATTTGGAGGCTTTCCAAACCATAACTCATATGGAGTCTTTTCAACAGCTTTAGACGGAGCTCTATTTATAGTGAGTGCAGCTGTATTTAGTGCATGTCCCCAAAATTCTAATGGAAGTTCGGCCTGACCCATCATTGACCTGACCATGTCTAGCAAGGTTCTGTTCCTCCGTTCCGACACACCGTTCCATTGTGGTGTTCCAGGAGGAGTCAATTCTGATAGAATTCCACATTCTTTCAGATGGTCATCAAATTCATAGCTCAGATATTCACCGCCTCTATCAGACCGCAGTGCTTTAATCTTCTTGCCTAATTGATTCTCTACTTCACTCTGAAATTCCTTGAATTTGTCAAAGGATTCAGACTTATGCTTCATTAGGTAGACATAACCATATCTACTGAAGTCATCAGTGAAAGTGATAAAGTAGCTGAAACCACCTCTAGCATTTGTACTCATTCGTCCACATACATCTGTATGGATTAAACCCAATAGTTCATTTGCTCTTTCTCCAACTTTAGAGAAAGGTTGCTTTGTCATTTTGCCAAGTAAACAAGATTCGCATTTACCATAATCCTCTAAGTCAAATGGTTCTAGAATTCCTTCCTTTTGAAGTCTTTCTAAGCGTTTCAAGTTAATATGGCCTAATCGACAATGCCACAGATAGGTGAGATCTGAATCATCCTTTTTGGCCTTTTTGGTATTTATGTTATAAACTTGTTTGTCGTGATCTAGTAAATAAAGTCCATTGACCAATCTAGCAGATCCATAAAACATCTCTTTAAGATAAAACGAACAACTATTGTCTTTTATTAAAAAGGAAAATCCCTTAGCATCTAAGCAAGAAACTGAAATGATGTTTTTAGTAAGACTTGGAACATGGAAACACTCTTCCAGTTCCAAAACTAGCCCAGAGGGCAACGACAAATAAAAATTTCCTACAGCTAATGCAGCAATCCGTGCTCCATTTCCCACTCGTAGGTCGACTTCACCCTTGCTTAACTTTCTACTTCTTCTTAGTCCCTGTGGATTGGAACATAAGTGTGAGCCACAACTTGTATCTAATACCCAAGAAGTTGAATTAGCAAGTATACAGTCTATAACGAAAATACCTGAAGATGGAACGACTGTTCCGTTCTTCTGATCTTCCTTTAGCTTCAAGCAATCTCTCTTCCAATGCCCCTTCTTCTTGCAGTAGAAGCATTCGGATTCAGAAGTGGGTTGACTGACCTTCCTCTTTTCAGATTTGGCGCCAGCTGGTTGCTTAGTCTGGCTGGCCTTGTTGCCACCTTTCTTAGCATTCCTCTTCTTTCCAGATTTCTTGAACTTGCCCCCACGCACCATAAGCACATCTTGCTTATCACTTTTGAGTGTCTTTTCAGCGGTCTTCAACATACCGTGAAGCTCAGTGAGCGTTTTGTCCAGACTATTCATACTGTAGTTTAGTTTGAACTGATCATACCCGCTATGAAGAGAATGGAGGATGGTGTCTATAGCCATTTCCTGAGAAAATTGCTGATCCAGCCAACTCATATTCTCAATGAGTCCAATCATTTTGAGAACATGTGGACTTACGGGCTCGCCTTTCTTAAGCTTGGTCTCAAGAATTTGCCTATGAGTCTCGAATCTTTCGACTCGAGCCAGATCTTGGAACATGTTCTTCAACTCACTGATGATCGTGAAAGCATCTGAGTTGATGAACGTTTTCTGCAGATCTGCACTCATTGTGGCGAGCATTAGACATTTCACATCCTTGTTGGCATCAATCCAACGATTGAGGGCTGCCTGAGTGACCCCGTCGCCTGCGGCTTCGGGCATCGCCTCTTCCAGGACATACTCCTTTTCTTCCTGCATAAGAACTATTTGCAAGTTCCTTTGCCAGTCAAGGATGTTTTTCCCGTTCAACTTTTCCTTTTCGAGAATTGACCGAATGTTGAATGAATTGTTGTTTGCCATAATTAAAACTACAATTGAAAAGAATAAACAAATAAATAACCATTCACTGTTTCTCTTAATAAACTTAAATTCTAGCATACATGCATAATTCAATGTTCATTAAGCATTTTATTCAAGTTATGTGTTCCGGCAGGTGTGAATAAAATGATTCCAAGATCCTAAAATCCATTGAAGAATTAAGCACATTATGTATTTAGACTTAATTCTAAAATCTTTTAGGTAAGCAAACGCTTTTGCTAATAGTCTAGAAACTACTCTTGGTTGATAGGTACGTCTAAGAACGTATTAGGTAAACCTATCGATTTTGCCACGACATAAAAGGAATCCTTACTTATATCGTTGAGTTTCACCAAAACTAACATGTACTCACAATTATTTGTGTACCTTGCCCCTTTAGGATCAATAAGCAACACCTCGCTGAGCGAAAACTATTACTAGATTGATGTAAAGGATATCCAAGCAAGTGTATATTTTGGCATGGCACCTTTTAACTCAATTTTTAAGTTTGGAACTTAAGGCTCTTACTATGTTGGTTAGATTTTAAGTGAACTAAAATCCTTAATCATGCAACATAATCAAGCCACAATCTCATGCATAATTAAGACATATTTAAAGCAATAAATAACTTAAAGCATGCATAAGATAAATGTGATCTAGTATGGCCCGACTTCATCTTGAAGCTTCAACTTCAAAGTCCGTCTCGAAAATGGAAACTTCGTCTTGAAATTCACCGTGGGAGGCGCCATTTTCTCCAAATAGGATAAGCTATAATTAAAACTAATTACAACTATTTGATGGTACGCAGACCATTTTTAAATTGAAAAACAAATTTGGTGCTTTAGACCAATTACATTCAAATTAATGGTACGCAGACCATATTTTCTATCCTATTTGGGCCATACTAGTCACTTCATAACCTGCAAAACAGTACATATACTATATATACCATTCACCCATTCATTATCATGAATGGCCCACATAATTGGTTTGTTAAAACACAGTGTATGCATCACATAAATATTTGCAGCAATTAATCAAGGGCACCAATAATCTACAAATTATTCAGTCCTTATTAATTCTAATCAAGTTTTTTTAACCTTAAGGATTTGTAGACCTAATCAAGAGTTTATGACTAAAA
This sequence comes from Spinacia oleracea, assembly GCF_020520425.1. NCBI lineage: Eukaryota > Viridiplantae > Streptophyta > Magnoliopsida > Caryophyllales > Amaranthaceae > Spinacia > Spinacia oleracea. The sequence goes on along the minus strand of NC_079489.1, from coordinate 58,021,653 downwards.
GGGCTCCCACTTAAACCAATAAATTCATATGCTTTACTAATTTTAAACATAAAAATGTATTTCGAGTCTAACCGGAAACATACAAATTTAATTAAAATTTAAAGCTCATATAAATTTATCATTGAATCCATTTATTTGATTTATTTTCAGTCGAATTTAAATTAATTCAAGATTTTAATTTTAGTAAAATAATTAGAATAAATATAATTTATTACAATTATAATATTTAAAATTAAAATCCAAAAAAACAATTTAAATTATTAATTTTAAAATTAATTAAAATTACATGAACTGAAAATTTCAAATTAATTTTTTTTTTAAAAACGATTTAATCGTAACACAAGGTACGCACATCACCACGCAACGCACAGCCATAGGCCACACGCACGCAGCCATCGCTGGCCATGTGCGCGCAGCCTCTGTGCTGCGTCGCATCTGCTGCTGCTCACATCGCAAGGCATCATCGAAGCACGCTAGCCACTGCTCGATGCGCGCGCCAGCGCTCGTGCAGGCGTAGCGCTTGTCGCACGCGAGCCAGCGCTCGCTGCGCGCGAGGCTTCGATCGTTGTGCGAGGCAGTGCGCGTTGCACGCGACTGCTCGCTGCCTTGCTCCTCGCCCTCGCCCATTCGCCCATAGCACGCGACACAAGGCAGGGCCACTGCCTTGTGCTCGCGCACCATTGCCTTGCTCGCTGCATTCGTACCGCATGGGCGACGAGCTCCCTTGCTCGTCGTCGCATGCCCGCACTATACAACACCCCTTAAGGATAACACGTAGCGTCCATTGCTTTGTGCGTGCAAGTTTTATGAGCGAATCGCATAAAAATTAAAACTTTTGTTTTCAAAATTAATGACAAATTAATAAATCATATTAATTTCATAATTTTAGGGCGAAAAATCGAAAATTTATTAATTAATTAATTTCCGATTAACATGGATTCAAGTCTAGGTCATAAAAATTTAAAATTTAACACAAATTAACAATTTTTATGGTGGTTTTTAATCATAGGTATCTAATTAAATTATTAATTAATTATGAAAATCAAATCAATTCAATTCTAAATTATTCGAATTTTCAACCAATTAATCATAATTACAAATTAGATTGCATAATTAACAAGGCTAGGCATTCAAACTTGTTAAACATATACAGTAGGTCAATCAAAAGTTCAAGATTTATCAACAAGAATCGCAAATATTTAATTTAACATCTTAAATTTACAAACTTTTGCGTTCGAAAAACTAAAACCTCCAAAAAGTCATAGTTAGGCTTCGAATTTGGGAATTCTGGGTTTCGGCGAAAAACGCAATTTTTGTCAAAATTTTAGAATGCCTTTTACATGCGGAATTGACACAAAAATCACTCGATTTGGTTGAGTAACGAACATTCTGCCGAAAAACTGTGTACATATAATTAAATAAACGCAATTTGCAATTAATTAACAATTACGAAAATTAATCACCCCTTTTAATTCCTTGCAAATTTGTATAATTAAACCATGTTCATGCAATTTAGATTATGAAAATAATAAGAGGCTCTGATACCACTGTTAGGTTATGATACATATGACAAAACATAAATCATGCGGAAAAACCTTAATGCCAGGAAACATATTATTTACACATAATCATTTAGCATAATTTAGGAGCATACACTTTGTAGAGTGCCCTCCCTAGCTGCGCCCGAACCGAACAAGAACAAGTCTTTAGGACTCCAAATGTCGTCCCTCCGTAGATAGTCCACAGTACGTCCGGATCCGCCTCAAGTTAGACCAACTAGAATCGCCCTTAAGGTTACTAGGAATTTCGGCTATTGTGTTTGCAAGTGTATGGCTGATTTTTCTTTCAAAAACTTACCTTTAGAATACTTCAATCCCGTGTCTATAAATTATGACCCTAGGCTCTTATTTATAGAGGTATGGAAAGGGAATCGGAATCCTAGTAGGATATGAATTAATTAAACTTAGAATCCTATAAGAACTCTAATTAATTAATTTATCCTTTTAGGAATAGGAATTTAATCATATACCAAATCCTAATAGCTTTAGGAATCGTGCATGAACACAAACACACACACGCACGGCAGCCACGAGGGCCGCCCATGCGCGTGCGTGCGAGCAGCAGCCCACGCCACGAGGCCCACACAGCCGTGGCCTTGGCGCGCGCTGGGCCTGCCTTGCGGTGGGCCTGGGCGCTACCTTGGCTGGGCGTGTGGCATGCGTTTGGCTTGCTGGGCGATGGCCCGGCTTCGTGCTGGGCCTTCGTCCGGTAGACCTCGTCCGATGCTTATTCGTACGATACGCTTCCGATTAAATTCCCGGTTCCGGAATTCATTTCCGATACGAACAATATTTAATATTTCCGATTCCGGAATTAATTTCCGTTTCGAACAAATATTTAATATTTCCGTTTCCGGAATTATTTTCCGATTCCGATAATATTTCCGATTCTGACAATATTTCCGTTTCCGGCAATATTTCCGATTCCGGCAATATTTCCATTTCCGATAATATTTTCCGATACGTATCATGTTTCCGTTTCCGGCAATATTTCCGATTCCGGCAATATTTCCATTTCCGATAATATTTTCCGATACGTACCATGTTTCCGTTTCCGGCAACATCTACGACTTGGATAATATTTATATTTCCGATACGATCCATATTTCCGTTTCCGGCAATATCATCGTTTCCGGAGTATTCACTTGCTTCTGACGATCTCTGCTCCCACTGAAACCAAGATCCGTCGATTCCGAATATCCATAGATGGAGTATTTAATGCCATTAAATACTTGATCCGTTTACGTACTATTTGTGTGACCCTACGGGTTCAGTCAAGAGTAAGCTGTGGATTAATATCATTAATTCCACTTGAACTGAAGCGGCCTCTAGCTAGGCATTCAGTATTAAATGATAAGTCTAATAAATGCGGTTCAGTATTAATTAACAAGTTAATAATTCAGTGAGATCAAGTGAGCTGAATGCCTAGCTAGAGGCCGCTTCAGTTCAAGTGGAATTAATGATATTAATCCACAGCTTACTCTTGACTGAACCCATAGGGTCACACAAATATTACGTAAACGGATCAAGTATTTAATGGCATTAAATACTCTATCTATGAATATTCGGAATCGACGGATCTTGGTTTCAGTGGGAGCTGAGATCGTCACAAGCAAGTGAATACTCGGAAACAATGATATTGCCGGAAACGGAAATATGGATCGCATCGGAAATATAAATATTATCCAAGTCGTAGATGTTGCCGGAAACGGAAACATGGTACGTATCGGAAAATATTATCGGAAATAGAAATATTGCCGGAATCGGAAATATTGCCGGAAATGGAAATATTGTCAGAATCGGAAATATTATCGGAATCGGAAAGTAATTCCGGAAACGGAAATACTAAATATTTGTTCGAAACGGAAATTAATTCCGGAATCGGAAATATTAAATATTGTTTGTATCGGAAATGAATTCCGGAACCGGGAATTTAATCGGAAGTGTATCGTACGAATTAGCATCGGACGAGGCCTGCCGGACGAAGGCCCAGCACGAAGCCGGGCCATCGCCCAGCAAGCAAGATGCACGCCAACACGCACAGCCCATGGCAGCGCCAGGCCCACCGCAAGGCAGGCCCAGCGGCCAAGGCGTGGCTGCGTAGCGTGGGCCAAGCGCACGCACGCGTGGGCGCCCTCGTGGCTCCGTGCGTGTGTGTGTTTGTGTCAATGCACAATTCCTAAATCTATTAGGATTTGGTGTATGATTAAATTCCTATTCCTAAAAGGATTATTTAATTAATTAGAGTCCTTGTAGGATTCTAAGTTTAATTAAATCGTATCCTACTAGGATTCCAATTTCCTTTCCAAACCTCTATAAATAAGGGCCTAGGGTCATAATTTATGGACAGGGATTGAAGTATTCTAAGGGTAAGTTTTGAAAGAAAAATAAGCCAAACACTTGCAAACACTTAACCGAATTTCCTAGTAACCTTAAGGGCGATTCTAGTTGGTCTATTTTGAGGCGGATCCGGACGTACTGTGGACTATCTACGGAGGGACGACATTTGGAGTCCTAAAGGCTTGTTCTTGTTCGGTTCGGGCGCAGCTAGGGAGGGCACGCTACAAAGTGTATGCTCCTAAATTATGCTAAATGATTATGTGTAAATAATATGTTTCCTGGCATTAAGGTTTTTCCGCATGATTTATGTTTTGTCATATGTATCATAACCTAACACATTTATGATATTTTTAATGCATACAGTCATATCCATAATTTGTTGACTATTCAGTTAGACCCCATTTGGTTCGACCACAGGTATAAGGTATATGTTTGAGTATTAAACCCATGGGTTTATAATCAACGATAAATAGAAAATCATAACTTATTTCACCTGTTTGGTAAAATAAATTTAGAATTTAATCCTACCGATAATATACTCTCCTACTCCTTATTCTCATCTTTTTTTTTTTACACCTTCCCTCCTTCTACTTAAAGATGTAAGGAAACAAACTAAAATTTAATCAAATATAAAAGACAGACATTATATTTTGATATATGCACCATCTCCACCACCACAATCGTTCGCTTTGCTTCAACTCTAACCATCACATTCTTCTGTCATTAGACGGAATTTGATTTTTGGTGGTTGTTATTTTACAATTTAAGCTACAAATCTAGACTTCAATGTCCAAAATTCCGACGATTAACAATATATCTAGGTATTTTATTCAAAAATATGTTTAGTTAAATTATTTTTAAGTATTTTAATTTCGTCATTTTGGGTTCTTACGGGGTGTTGATGGTGGCGTTAGGTAGCATTGGCGATTTGATGGCGAATCGACAAGGTAGTAACTTTGTAGTATAATTTTTATGATATTGATTTTTTGGGTAGCTTGGGTAGTTAGGCTGTCATGGTGTTTGTTTGATCGAGTTTGCAATGTCGATTTTATTTTCAGTTAATATAATTCCATATACCCACCTCCCCTTTAGTACGAGAACTCGAATACATAGGGGTTTTGGAGGTGGGTCCTCAAATTTTAAATTTTATAAAAATAGTTAACCAAACATCAAATATGGGATTGGATGATTTCAAACACATAAGTGGTTTCAAAATATGGTGAACCAAATACACCCTTCCTTAATGATTAAAACATCCATTTGTCTACTCGGGCCAGGGCCAAATTTGTAGCACGGTTTCGAATATAGGCTATGCAAGTGTGAAATACAGAGTAAGTGAGATCTTCTTCAACCTGTGACCTGTCTTCTTCAACAGTTGAACCTAATTTGAGTTTTCTGGCGGAAAAACTTTGATACAATGAGCAAGTTTGGTTGGGAAACGTGAATATTAGATTGAAATCTCGTTTCCCATTCGTTTCCGGGATGAATTGAGTTTGAAACACGTCGTGATATTTTTTGGCGTTTCCGTGCTTGGTAGGTTTTAAAGTTTTAACTCAACGGGTGTAATTAGTTGACAAGGTATGGGTGTTAACTGTTAAGGAATGTTATTAACTTGAGCTTCGTGGCTTTGGCTCTTTGGCTCTTTGGGTGTGACGAGTTTGGCTGATTTCTCCTGTCTTGATTTCAGAATATGTATGTAATTGATTAAATTTCCAGGCATAAATTTGATACTGGCAAAAGAAGATCTACTGTAAAAACAAACTACGGTACTACTATTTATTGTTTTATTTCTGATGCTGGTACGATCATATTGGAGGCTGAATAGAGAGAAAACTATGTTGGAAATTCTCATTGGGAAACACAAAGGAAAAAAGGGTGAGTGAAAATTCAAGAGTCCCACATTGGAAAAACTCTTCATATTCCTCTTGTTTATTAATTGGGGAATGAGTGTAACTCTTGTTTAAGAAAGTGTGAGAATGGTATGGGTGGACACATCACACACGCGCGCGCGCCGGGCGCGGGCCGCGGGCCTTGGTACTTGGTACTTGGTACTTGGTACTTGGTACTTGGACCGGTTTGCGCAAGTCACTGTTACGGGAATCTGTATTGATTACGTAACCGTTGGATTAAATGCCATTAATTACGTCCGTTACTATGATCAATGTTTTTGACCGTTTTCTGGCTGTTGCAACATTCATTCCCTCAGCCGTTTTTGTCTGTTGCAAAATTGCATACGTTCTGACTCCATCCGGCTTTGTGAGTGCACACAACGTCGGAGTTGCGCTAATCCTGCAGGGCGACCGCATTCTGTTCTACTGCACCGGGAGGTAGCGCGGAATCGTCTTTTAGGACAGTGGGTGTCCACGACGCAACAATTGTTATTCGTTCAGTTCATCGAATCAGATAAGTTTGTTCTAATTTTCGCTTTAATCGCAACAAACTATAGGAGTTGGAAACATCCAGCTGATTTTTTTCTGAATAGGGAAGGTCATAGTTTAGGCTCTTTTCCAGATTGCTCAAGAGTCAAGACTCGTTTAATTTGGAGGTACCATCATATTCAAGGGTAAAGCTTGTGTCTTAACTCTTAAGAATTATGTTCGCTGTCCAGAGTATTAAAGTTGATTTGTTTAATTATTATCGTAACACAAGTCCTTTCACGAAACCTTGTTTTTTCTCAACAACAACTGAAACTGAAACACATATAGATGACATATAAATGTGCTACTGATCAATGTTTTGAGGAATTATGGTTGTAGTGAAAGCCAAATATCGTCCTCTCAACTTGTGAATATGATCCACGGCTTCTGTGTTGCCGAATTAATCCAACGTCTAGCTCATCTGCAATCTCTATTTGAGTCGAGGGATAGTTCATAGTTGTGTTAAAGCAATCCCTCGCTTCTGATCTACGACTTGACTTTCACAAGACGGTTGAACCTGTGATCTCATTGTATGAAAAAATGGGTCTCAGTAAAAAGGATGTGATTTCCATGGTCATTACAATAGTTCATAGAACCAGTATGAGCCCAGAGAAACTAGAGTACATACCAAGGATAGGAATCTGCAGTAGATCCAAAATGTACAAGTATGTGGTGACAATAATTGGTGTGTCACGTTTTGAGACTATCCGTGAAAAGGTTGCAAATCTTGAGGATTATGGTTTCTCAGAAGATGAGCTGTTGGCACTTATTGCTCGATCTCCATTGTTAAATGTTAATGACTCTTTCTGTGGAAAAAGTTAAAAGGAATATGGCCTTTATGCCATTTTTGCTGTTTTCTAATTTGGAAACAGTATTGAGGCCTAGAGTGCTATTGGCTGGTAAGATGCGAGGAATGGATCTCAGCCCAGAACTAAATGGAGCTGTAATGTTTAAGGCATTGAGAATGACAGAACCGAGGTTCTTGAAGAGGTTTGTTGAGTGCCAGGAGGAGGAAATCAGGAAACAGTTATTGTCGTATTATAGAGTATTTAAAGGCATCAAGCTGTTGGCAGCAATGCATCATCTAAGAAAGCTTCGTATACCTCTGGATTTCCTTTCTGAAGACGCCTACTATAGTTGTGCATTTTCCTTTATTATTTGGTGCAAACTGTGTAACTATTCAAGTTTTGGTAATTCTGTAGGGATCGAATGACCATTTGTATCAGTGTTTAAAGTTTGTCTTGTCTTTAAGAAGTAAATTAAGCTGCTGGCCATTTCTTAAGTCAGACTTGGTTTAACTCAATTTGCTGAAACTTTTAATTCATTACTATTCTGTCTTTGGTGTTTACATGGAATGTAAATTGTATAAGATTCTCACTTTTATACATTCATACTGGGCAAGATAATCTATTAGATGACTGGTTTAAAATCTGTAGTGAAACCAAAACTACATAAGGGGGGCAAAATGGATAGATTGAGCAGAGTAAAATGGAACGCGGGTGTACCATGCTCAATCTGTCCATGTATAACCTATGTGTGATCACCTTTTAAATAGAGTATATCTCTATTTAAACACATAAAGAACATTCCACCTCTGCACAGAGGTATAAATCAACATGTTCTTGAGCTGATTTATACGGATATCAATCTGATCACCATGCATCCCACCGCTGATAAGCAGCCATCTCATGATAGGTTAAACACTATGAGTTAGATTTGTGGTGATCACAGTACCAGATCACCATGCAGCCCGCCGCTGATCACCGGTTACATAATGTTCTATTTATTAGGTTATACATCTGCATAATACTCCAGTGTAGAATGAGTGTGATCACTGATTACATGGACAAATAAAACAAGCATAATGGGGGATCACACAGAGGTTGTATACACCTCAATAGAGATTTAGGTGGGTACATGTTCTTTATGTATACAAATTTGTTGTTGTTATAATTTTATAATTTGGAGTATATATATTGCATCTACTTTGACTTGATATTGTTGAATGCAGGCTATTTGACAAGATCATATGGAACCAGACAACGAGACTTATGAGGTTAGCATCTCTCTCTTCTTTTTTTCCTCCCCTTCTCTTCTTTTGTGATATCTTTGTATGTTTCATCCATCGATTTTATGATAAATGAAACAAATCATTATGTTTTGTGATATTTCTGCTATAAATCTGACCTTATTCTTAAGAAACCTCAGAGTAGAAACAGAGTTTCCAGGACACTGAATCATTGTGCTTCTATTTTTAACCGAGTTTCCAGGAGACTGAATCTTTTTTGCTTTTATTTCTATTTTTATTATGTCTTTCTGTACACATGCTCTTGTTATGTAAATGTGGTGAATCATTCATATTGAATTATTGATGCATGCTATTATAGCTGATGTCTATTTCTTAGATTATCCTTTCTAATTTCTTGTAATTTACTTAGAAAACCCTTTATTTGGTCAAGAGTTCTTATTTCGGAAAGGGAAAGTCTAATTGATCAATGATCCTGGTAATGATGATTCTCATAGCTTTCTTTGCTGGTTGAAGTATTCATTTTTGTAATCATCAATACAATGGAGAATTTTGTGGGATTTCAATGCTTTGAGCAAGTAATTTTATTGCATTGTTGTTGATTTGTTATGCCTCTCGCTCCCCTCCTTTATTATTGCTTTACTCTTTATTTGTATTTCACTATTTCTGTCTGTTGAATTGGCTGTGAACTCAATGTGCCCTTTTATGTAGGATGATTGTGATACTCCCAAGTGCACCTCCATTTTTCCACTCCGGTCAAGACACCAACCAAGTTGTGCTTGGATCCCATAATGAAGCTTCTGCTAATTCTCATGGTGCTTCTAACACAAACGAGCCAAATGTTCCTAATGTTATGGCATCTGGTGCCAATCAAGAGGATTGCACCGGAAATAAGGTTCCTCGTCAACAAGCAAGGTTAGTGTTCTCCGTCTTTTGTTGATGTTTGACTTTTCAGATTTATGTTTAATAGATAAAGATCTTTTGCATTTCCCGTGTTGCTTGAGAAAGCAAGTTAATTTGTTTCAGAACCACAGCCGGTGCAAAATTTGCAAGGTCTTTTGGTTCACATTCTGCTCGTCTACCTACTTTCCGTGCAAGGTAATTTTCACTAATATTGGAATGGTTATCCATCAGTTGAGTTTTAATCTTCTTTGACTTTGACCTCTATCCTTAATGCTACTTTACAACATTAAGTTGTTTTCCCTTTTGTTTCACTGTGGTTAATACTACAGTACCCAAGGATCATGGCATTCAGTGGGTTGCATATGATGCTTGTGTGATTTTTTTAATGGAAAAACACTAACATGGGTGAGATCTAAGTAGTAAGTAGTAGAGAAAAAAAAGGAGGTATAGGAAGCTAACAAGTAAGAGATTTTCTTTTGATGTGCATTGGAGGTATGTATTGCTTTACAATTATGTCTAAGTTTCCTGCTACAAAGCATAGGGTACGATTAGGGTTTGGATTGAATATGTTGTGATATGTGAATATGGGTTTATAAGTTGGTTAAGATACTCATGAGTCCATTCTTTGCTACACACCTTGATTTATTTCTTCTAACTTCTGGAATTGATAGTTTGGTCATTGTTGGTAAGCGAAAATGAAGCCTGCTATTTCGAGTTTGATTTTCAGCAAATTGTCTTTTTACAATATACAGTTTGAAGCTGTTGACCGCACATTCCTATGTCTAGGAATTCAAACTCCTTGAATTCGGTGAATTGCTACTTGGTTAGAATGATTTTACATCCAGTTGATTATCGTGTACATGGTGGTGATTTCGACACTCAACTTTTTGAAGACATAATGTATCTCTATATTTATAATCTCATTGTACTTGATGCTTCGTATGCAGTGTACATATATATAAACTTTCCTTCACTACTGTAATATGTTTGGGCCGTTCGCACAGATTTAGAAAATTATTCATGTTTAGTTTAATTCCCCTACATTACCTGCTGCTATTTGTAATAAACGGGCCGAGTTCCTTTTGTGGCCTTTGACTTTCCATTTAACGTGTTATTTTAGCAGGTACAACAGATAAAGCAACTCATGGTTACTGCAGGCTCTGCAGCAAGCTGAGTAGTTAGAAATTGTTAGGGCATCAAGCTAGCCAATGAGTAAGTCGCTAATGCATTTGCCAGTCCCGTGTTTTTAAAAGAGGGTGTGGCATAAGTTTACTCTTTGCAGACAGCCTTAAGGTAACTCTCTTCAGTCATGGCACTCTCTCCCTCACTTAGTCAGGATGTTTTTCGGTTCTCCTATCCTAATTAATTAATTAATATATATCGTCATTTTGTGTTAAAAAAAAACTCCGTCTCTCATTGCCAATCCCAACCTGATAAAAGGAAGGTTGTGGTAGGATCGACACCAAGTGCGAACATCCCATGAACATAATCCTGGATCATATATATAGATTCTCTTTTTGCCAAGTTTCAAATCATGCTTTAGTTTAAGTTTGACATGAACTAGGAGGCAAAACACTTTACTTATAGTATTAGGGTACTTGTATATCTAAAGGACAATATGGTATTTTCATTATTTAGGTCTTATATAATTACCGATATATAGTTATATACTCTCATACTCCTACACTCCTACTGCATGTTATCAAGAGCTTTAGGGCTTCACGTGTACAATTATAAATTGTTTCCCCGTACATCCTCTAGGGTTCATCTTAAATACTCCATAAGGTGATACTCCCTCCGTCCCGGAATACTCGACCCGGTTTGACCGGCACAGAGTTTAAGGGGCTTGAATTGACTTATTTAATTTAATAGGTAGTAGTTGATAGTGGGGTATTATTTTAATGTAGTTAGTGGGAGGTGGGTTAAGAGGTGGGGTTGGGGGAGAGTAGGGGTTGAATTTTTAATTATTTTTTGTATGGAGTAGGGGGTAGGTGGGTTAATAGGGGTGGATTAAGAAATAATATAATATTGTTAGAATATTTCCATTTTTAGAAACATGTCAAGTATTAAGGGACGGCCCGATAAGGAAAACAGGTCAAGTATTCCGGGACGGAGGGAGTAAGGATTAAGGAAACCCAAACCCGTATCCGTATCCGTATCCGTATAGGAAACTAACCCACAAAATAAAACAGAAATTTAGCCTTCTCTGGGACTCTAGCAACCTAGGCAAACAGAAAGTGCGTGATTTATTCATTACCCAAAACTTAAACCCTAATTAACAAAATTTCTCTGGAGGCAACAATTTATTTTAGTAATATCCATGGATTCTTGTTGTTTTGAAAACCAAACAATTTCATCAAACACTGATCTTTTTGGATTTCCTTATTCTTTATCTGTAGCATGTGAAGCTTTCACTGAATCAGCAACCAAGCTTTCATGATTTTCAATTCGTCCAAAACTGAATCAAAAATAAAACAAAATTCGATCAAAATCAAGGTTTCTTCGATGTCTTCTGATGATTTGGAGGAGGTTGAGAGAGACCCAACAGGGAGATATGTAAGGTACAAAGAAATCTTGGGTGAAGGAGCCTATAAAATTGTTTACAAGGGCTTTGATGAAGACAAATGGGATTGAAATTGCATGGAACAAAGTCAAGTTATCGGAAGAAATTCTGAAATCAGAGAAACAGCTCAACAGATTGTATTCTGGAGCCAATCTTTTGAAGTCTTTGAAACACGAAAACATAATCAGATGTTACCATTGGTGGGTACTGGGTAGATAACAAGAACAAGACCATTAACATGATTACCGAGTTCTTCACATCTGGGGATTTGAGACAATACAGGAAGAAACACAATGGTATTGGATTCGATAATAACAGGAAGGCAATCAAGAATTGGGCTAGACAAATCCTAAAAGGTTTAATGGTAATTCAGGTAACTCAGCAAAGTGACTGATCCTCAAGTTAAGGAGTTTATTGATAAGTGTTTGGCTCCGGTTTCAGAGAGACTATCAGCAATTGATCTGTTGCAGGAACCGTTTCTGGCGTCCACCACAACTGGTTTAAGCATACCCAGATGCAGTCCATCTTTGACGGAGTTGTTGTGTTCGTGCAAGTGTCTGCCTACTACATCGTCTGATCAAAATTTACAAACCCAAGAACTACTACTTACTACTACTTCTGAGATTCTGACATCAGGAAAACAAGATCCTGCATTATCAATAGTAACAAAATGTAAACAAAATCAACAACATGAAAATGTAAATAAAGAGCTTGTCAGAAAGGCACGGTTTAGTTTCCTGTGGAAGAAGCTATTTGTACATTGTGGGAACAAGTACTAGTTCTCGATCATTTTTAACCTTTTTGTATTCAATGTCCCATCATTCGACAATTTGCTTTACTTTCCTTTTCTCTTTTTTGATTTGTTCCATAAATATTAATCAACTCAGAAGTCAGAGCTTGTTCAAGTAGAATTTCACAGTACGTAGGAACTTTTAATTAATAGTTGCAAACTAGTATTTGACTGCAGAAGGTGGGATATTAGTAATAACTATTCGATTGCTAAAACTTATACTATTTAAAGGTTTATGTCGGGACCCACGAATATATCATCCAACTCACATAACAAATAAAATATTATTTATTTTATTATGTATACTATCTTATTATGACAAGTAAACTTGATAAAGCAACAATATACTAAAATTTTTATTTAAACATGGTGTACAATACATATTGTATATCGGTGTAAAAATTAACTTAATTTTTTGCTTTTTTTGTAACAACGTTTGCTTCTTGCACAAACGTTTGCTTTTTTTGTAACAACGTTTGCTTCTTGTAATAGGCTAATAGCCTCCAAACCTCTGATAACACCAAAAAAGCTAATTAACAAACAAGAGAATGCAACTCCATGAACAAAGTGCAAAAACAGAAATTTTCTAGTAAAACAAGATTATCGTACAAAAACAAGTGAAAATTACATCCTAGAAGAAGGTTTCTAACAAAATTGTTGCGTATCCTATTTCAATACTTTGAATTTGTCTATGCAAGTAAAAAAGCATCATCTCCGAGACTTTTTGAATGTTTTGCCACCTCTGTTGCCCTTGCTCGTGTTTTGCCACTTCTCAACTTCATCTCCATCATCATCTCCCCTGCCTTTTCTTTTATTCTTACCACCCTCCTTTATTTTCTGTGAGGCAAGAAATGGCCATATTAAAACACCAACCAACCTCCAACAGTCAACAACCAAGTATATCAAAAACCATGCTAGATGATGTTGATATATTTCTAAAGGATTGGAAGACATGAAGCACCAAGATATATCAAACATCTTTTCACTACGGAAAGTAAAGCACCAAATTCGTATATAAAAAATTTACAGGAGGATTATTACCCAATTCCACTAGCAAGTTCATAGCAGATCAAACACCACATGACATTAATAATTTAAGATATTAGTGATTTCAATAAATACTTTCAACCTATCAACTTTTTATAAATTTCTACTTATTGATAATTTAAGATATTAGTGATTGATGTTATTTATTGGCAAGCGTTCTAGAAAAATAGAGAAAGTACATTTTAGCTTGACAAAAATACAAGGCAAACAAAACTTAAATCGTACAGGGAACATAAAACTATAACTGGATAATCATAAGAACACAGAAGCATCAAGTAAACAAATATACCATATGTGATATTCTTTTCGCCTCAGTAACACGTTGCCGTAGGAGCATAACTTCTTCTTCCTCAGCAGGATGCACTGGTAACTTTTTGCCTGTATCTCGATAATAAATGAAGGCCTCAAAGGAAAACAAATTAAAGCATATCACAAACATTGAAGTGCTGCTCACCTATCAAATTCTCTATCTGCAGAAAATACTCAAGCTCATACTGATTTACTAATGAGATGGCAACCCCTGACCTTCCAGCACGTGCCGTTCTCCCTACCCGATGAATGTAATCCTGAAGCAAAGACATCGTTAAATAGACACAAGTACATAACCATGGTCGCAACACATGACTAAAGCTCTACATCGGAAGCACTAAGCGACAGACAAGTACTTTAGTAACTTGTTAATCATTAATCTACAAGGACAATAAAAGCTGACCTTGGAATTAGAGGGAATATCATAATTTATCACCATATCCACTGCAGGAATATCAAGCCCTCTACTTGCTAGATCGGTGCAAATGAGAATACTGCAATCACCAGCTTTGAACTTGTTTAGTCCCCCAAGTCGGTTTGCCTACCACACAGGGAAGGTTATTTTAGGACTAAGGACGTATAAAATAAGATTCCACTTGGCGGTCTACCAATCCATATTAGGTTTGATACAGAAAGATTTTTAAAACGAGCGTAAGAAAAATGTATGGTAATATAACTAAAAGAGAAGGCAAAAGCAAAAGATAAAAAAAAGAACCTGAGTCATGTGGCCATTGATTGCAACCGCCCTAAAACCAAGGTTACGAAGCATGAGTGCTAACAGGCCTGAAGCATCACATGTACGAGTGAAAACCATAGTGCTACCAGACATCTCCGTCAAAATATATACAAGATAGCATTCCTGAGAAGAAGAAAAAAATGTTTGCCAAAGAGTAAGAGATAATAAAAATCTCCAATAACATATACGCCAGATAGCATTCCAAATAATCAGGCAACATTTCTATGAGAAAAGTGGTAGAATTAAAGCAGTCAAGCACAAATGTAACCTCTAGTCTTCAAAGCAGCAAAAGGGTTATAAGTTGCACTAGGTCAAAGTGTCAGATCAAAATAAACAATTGTCCAAAAGAATAACACGCCCTATTATACAATGAAATATAGATGACTAACCAGAAGTAAATTACATAGCATGCATCAACATGATACATTCCATAATCCATGATATTTGCAAGTTTAGTATCATTAGCCAAAAAAGAATCTGAAGCTGAATCACTTTACAAAGAAACCAGTATGTCTCAGCCAAGTCAAGAAATAGGGATTAAAAAATTAAGAACTTTCAACACAGACATCAAAAAAAAGTAGGGACCTACAACGTTTCATTATTTTTGTCTTCCAGTCAACAACGCTAAATTTAGAGTTTTAGACCATTAACTAGAAAAAGCGCTTATGCCTCCAAGAGTCCAAGACTTTCTTTTTCCTATTTTCATTTTGATAATACTTTACCCTGCAAATGTTTGTGATAGCAACAATGACATGAAAGCTGGGCAAGTGCCCTTTCACCTGAATCCTCGTTGGTTTTCCTATAGCTTTTACTCCCTACATATTTCCATAGATATGGTCATTAGTAAGGTTACCAAATACACTGTTTATGTTGCATTTTGATGATGAAACTACTATAAAAAATAAAACAAAATCTTTCATCGTGCTATATTGCAGTAGGGAATCCATTATTCAAATTCAAGATCCACACAAAATAACCTTCTTCAGATAAAAGAAGAAAATATACAGTTGCAATTTTGCAGAGAGTCTTAGCCAAGGATGAGTTCAATCCCAAACAAAAATCACTGGCTTGAACTCGACTAAAACAATTAAGCTACCAAGTTACTGAGAAAGATCCCAGGAAAAAATGGGGTCTAACTGTGTGAGAGGTTCAAAATAAGTGCAATGTTGCTTCAACTCGAAAATATTTGGGATGTCAATAATTTCAACATCCAGACTCAATATACTAATCAGTAATCACAAGGCTCAAAAGCAAGATGGACAAAAATACGACTCACTCTATAAGTATATTTTGATGACCTAAAGAGCAAGATGAACAAGAACAGTACTCTAACATAACAGCCAGCTCCTTTATTATTATGTATATATGTCTATATCAGGATCAAATATGCCATCAAAAAAATTCTAGCGAACACTCGAAATAAAACCAACAATCCCCAGCTTCATCTATGATTCCAAAATAAAAATGATTCATGATTTTAATAAAATGAACTGTGATCTTGATGGGTTGAGCTGGAGTAAGTGGACAAGTGGAGTACTTAGGCCTAAGTTGAGGGCGCCCACGTAGTAGTCACACCTTTGAAATCTAATAACTGTTGTAGAGGAAATTCCCTCTCTGATTCATTTTAGTCATACATTTTCTCCAAAAAAATAATACAATAAAACATCTCATGATGAAGTAATCGTGCTTGTACCTTTAATTCATTTCATGTAATAAAAAATAAACTACCGTAATTCCTTACATTGACTGAATAAACTAATTCAAACATTTCAAAGCTTTTAAGGCAATTATATCTTGATTTTATTCTTTCACCTAAAAATATACATCAATGTACCAGACATGAGACACCAGACCTTACATGAAATAAACGTTCTAATCATTAATTGTCAGCCGCAACCAGGGTAAATCAGTATAGGAAACTACATTCATAACAAAGGGTCCAAACAAAACATTATGAGAGGGAAGTACGTTAGAAGAGGGACCTTGTTTTTAGCAGGTACAAAAAGATATTGCTGCTTCAAAGTGTCGACAGTAGAATATTTTGAATCTGACTCAACCTGGAATAGAAAAAACATATTGATAGGGAAACAAGAAGATTTATAAGTTTCTAGATATAAATTGTTGGCACAATGCGTATGAACCTAACCTTCACGGGGTCCCTTAAACATGCCCTTTGAAGCTTTTTGACCTGCAACAAGAAAGGACCTTCTAATCATAAATATCCCTCATCTCATCACCTTAAAAATATCAAAACTTAACAACTAATACAATAATTTTTGTTTTTGAAATAACAGCTGTAGTAAGCCACAAAAAAGGAGAGGGGGAAAAAGGTGAAAGACTTGTCAAATTTATGGAGACACTCATGATGAACAATGGTACTTTCTCCATAAGAGCATCAATAAGGAGAGACTCTTATTTTGATGGCTCATAATCTCTCTCCTATGCCACCTAAGGTCCAACACCAAATAAGAGTATCCTCCCAAAAAGTGTGGAAATGCACTAAGTCACTAACTCTTAACACTAGCTCTTATTCTCTCTTACTCTCTTTTTTATTTTATTTTCATGCAAAAAAATGATGCACTATGTCACGGTTGGCATTGCACACCATCGCATGGAGCAGCATGCAAGCATGGCAAGGCATCAAGGTGCACCACCAAGGGTGGCGGCAAGGTCGTTGGGCACCACCGGGCAACGTGGTGTTCCATCGGAAGTTGGGTCGTGTGGGTCGTTGAGGTATCGGGGTGCATCATGAGGCATGGACATGGGCGCTGGCACTAGGCGCTAGGCAGCAACATGGGCCATAGGAGTGTGCCTAGGCGCTGGCAGCAATTGCAGCACCCACCCCCTATAAAGGTTTATTTTGAATAAGCCATAAATTGCTATTGAACACCCACGTGACGGTAACGTAATAATGGGCCGTTTTGGGACCAAACGATATCTAAATGGGCTGAAACTTGGGGGTCCCACGTATTTTGGCCCAATGAAGATGATGGTTGGGCCACATTTTGGGTTTGAGGCACAGAAGTCCCGGTTTTGCAGCAGGTCAATCCGGTTGTGCATCGGAAGGTCATAGATTGCTCCGGATGGGTCTTGAGCATTCTAGCATGGTTGTTTCTTGAAGGATCTAGCTAGGGTAAGTCTAGAACCTTGTTGTACATACTTCTAGATACCTCCTTGTACTTAGAGGGTTCCCTTATAGATGGGAACAATCTAGAGAATTGTGGCTCTTCCTTGTAAAGAGTAGTGTAGAACATTCGAGAGAGTAGAATGTTCCAGGCCTTAGGGACTCGGGTGCCTATAAATAGGCTACCCCATTCATTTGTACAACCAACCAACACAATCGTAAACACTCTCAAGCAATATAAAAACCTTTCCAAACACTCTTGCTTACAATTTCCTTGCTTAGCCAATTTCGTAGCACACTTAGCATAGCTAAAACATCGGGTAGCCTTGACTAGTGATCCGACGGGACTGTGACGCTAGTGGGATGCGTGCTTGGAAATAGTCAACATGTGACAACTAGCTCTTATGTGTAAGAGCTAACTCTTATTTCAGAACTTTCTCTAACAAACTCTAATTAAGAGTCACCCATTTCTCACCTAAGAGCTAGCTCTTAATATTTCTCTCTCTTTAAGAATCACCTAAGAGTCTCCCCTTAATCATGCTCTAACATCTTCATAAAAGGGTGAAAAAAGAACAAAATCAATTATATCACATTTTTACCTTATTTGTCATAGTGGCAGAAAACAGATAAGTCCTCCTATTAACCGGAATAACTTTTAAAATATCATCAAGTGCCTTTTCAAAGTCCTGATTCAACAATCTATCAGCCTCATCCAACACCTGCAGATAATAGGAACCAATCACTAAATACTAATATGAATGCGGCAAAATCAAAACAAAATAAACAAAAAATAAAATCCACACATACAGTACTAGCACCTAACACATCTTTGTGAACTACATAGACACTAAACAAGAGGCAACTATTCCTTTGGCACAGATCAACAAGATTCTCAAGCACACTGGTGCAGCTTAAAGAATAAGGTGCAAGATATCCAACTTTTAAAATTCTCTTTATGTTTCCAAGAACAATTAAGAAAAATAAACATCGGACACGAAATACTTCAATTGACGCGAGAAACGAAAAATACCTTTAATTTATGTGTTTTATCATCAAAATTATATTGAGACTAGGCATGAATGTAGCAATATTCACTATTCAACGATGAAAAAATATTCATTTGAACTGGGTTTGGGCATCAGAAGTTTAGGCAACAATGTAAGACAAGATTCAAACAAGAAACATGGAGAACAAGACGGGGAAAAAGAACTATTCGTTGTTATTCCCCCTCTCTCGACCTTATGCACCATGACATTATTGTAAATTGTAAAGCATCACTAAGTCGTGGTTATTTTAATGCTAAGCTAAGTGAATGAGAACATGTGCACCATCGTAACAACTTATGCTTAGTTAGCTAACTAGGAGAAAGGTTGTTTCAAATGCAAGATCTTTTCCTTACACATCATCATACGGCGACCAGCAGCATTATTATGAAAAAATGAACGGGAAAGGAGTAACCCTTTATATGACAGCAAATATGATCTGTCACGTCAAATATAAACCAAACAGTCGACAAAAGAAACTCTTAATTATTTATATAAATGAAACTGAGACGAAAGGATGGAATTATGGAACTACATAATCTGTACACTTGGAGATGGTTTTGCAAGTTAAACAGCTTGGCTCTATGTCTTTTTCCAAGTCCGTGCTCGGTTTCAAGTCTACTCCGTACCAAATGCCCCAAGTTCCCAGCCTACTCACAACAACCTTTTAAAGATTTTAAGAGAAAATATGACCATTATTCTGTCTCAAAGACAAATTGAATAAGTTAGGATTATAGATGATGAGACTAAAGCCCTATTCCCTTTAGCTTATATTTAAGGCACTGAAATTATGTTTACAGATTAAAACCAATTCTATTGCGTGGTTAAAACTGATTTCTACCGAATACAACCAATTTCTACTAAATATATCCCCGTTCTTTATTTGTTGCAACCCTTCTAATTTTGGGAAGTTTCACAAGTATTGCAACAATTCTTTTTTGGGATGTATTCAAAAGAATAAGTTACAAGTTTACCCTTAGTCCTTAACCAGTTAACCACCTCACTTGTTTACCCTTAGTCCTTAACCAGATTACCCTTAGTCCTTAACCAGTTAACCACCCCACTTTATTTCACACAGTTTTTTAAGCCCATGGGGTCTTCTGATCCAAAACTCTTTAGATGTACCAACCCATCCACTTGGAAATGTTGTGATAATTAAAGAATTGAGATATTCAAGTTGAAGAGAACAGGCCTAAGGGATAAAACACATGACAAAATCCAAGTCATTCAGCTAGGCAAGACTTACAAAAACACAAGGATAAAGGAGACTACTGAATGCATTCCAAAGAAAAAAAATTACTAGCACGACCTGTTTTACCAGTGAAACATACCAGATATTTCAAGGTACGAAGTGAAAAACCTTTGGTATTAGTCAAATGATCCATAAGGCGTCCAGGCGTTCCCACCTATAAAAAAAAAAAACAAATGACAAAGAAAACAGATAATTAAAGCAAGAACTAATTTTGTGAAACTATAAATCGTCCGGATAAGATAATAAACGAAATTAATGGAACAAGATCATTTAAAGGATCGTCTTAATTTGTTATTGAACCAAGTATTGTAGCCCACATATGCCTTCGTCATCTTCTATCAATGTACTAGCCTAGAAGCTTTGACTAATCTCTAATAGAGAAATTGCTAGTCATCTTATGGCCCATTTATCATGCAGATCTTCTTTCTTTTTTTTGGGGGGGGTCAAAATTATGGCAGCTTACTTGGGAGTTCAATGATGTACTCGAGATAAAAATATAAAAACACTGAGCCCATCTATATATCTTACTATCACTCAACACATAAAAGGCAGATCCCCTATCCTAAGTCTAAACAAAACACTAAGCTTTGGTCCAAGCTTGATTAACTTGTATAAACCAACAACGGCATCAGGCTAAGAAGCCCAAAGAAACTTTAGGGGGCGTTTGGTTTAGCCATTTTTGGAATCAGATATGTGTTTAGAATCAACCAAACTCTTACTTGATGTTTGGTTCAATATTTTTAAAAATTTGATACCTTGGGGGGAGGTGGGTATGAGCCAAACCCATGAACTTGGAATCAATTTTATTTAAAAAAAGGAAAATTTGTCAGAAATGACCTTTTATAATCCAGAAATTGTGACAAATGACCTTTTTAAAAAAAAGTTGTGAGAAAGGGCCTACTTCAAGTTTTTTGTTGTGAATAAGGATCAAAATACGTTTTTTGTTCTGAAATTGAAACGATTTTCTAAGATCAACTCATGGGAACGGAATTGCAAAAACAGGCCTCGAAGTATGTGTTTTTGGGCATTTTTGTTAATTTTCGAATTAAAATTAATAAATTCAGAAAGTTTTTCAATTAATTGGTCGATCTAAACTACTTGGAATTGATTGAAATTTTGACACAATGTTTCTGGGTTGCATGAATTTTGTTGGTTTAAATTGCAGAGAACACATTTGAGAAATAAGGGAGGAAGAAAATGGCCGAAAAACACAGAGGCTCGAGGAGAGAAAAACTACGTTTTTTTTAAAAAAAAAGACGAGTGTGTTAGTTGGAAGAAATAAGGGGGGAAATTTGGAGGGAATTTGTTTTTAAAAAAAAATTGTTAAAAATGAGTCGTGCGCCGGCCACGTACCAGTCAATGCCGGAAAATTGGCGTTGACCACCGGAAAATGGGTTTTGGTCCTTATTCACAACAAAAAACTTGAATTAGGCCCTTTTCTCACAACTTTTTTTTTAAAAGGTCCTTTGTCACAATTATTGGATTATAAAAAGTCCTTTCTGACAAATTTTCCTTAAAAAAAATAAAAATTAAAGATAAAAACCAAAAAATGTTCAATGCTCATTCGCCCTTTCTTCTTCCTCCCCTGTCAACAAACTTAATCTAACAAAATAAAATGAAACTGGAATGATGAAGATCATCTCCTCATCAACCATGGCATTACCATGGCTAGAAAAGAAAAAAGAACAATATAAAATATAACAATCATCCCTTCATTTTGTACAATAAAAATCATCAATTTTTTACTGTAAGGTATGATGTTGGCCGCTAAAAATTTCAGATCCAAAATTCTTAATGGACAAACTCAATAATTAAGATTAATTTGAGTTTCGATGTTCATAAGAAGAAGCGTAATTTTTTCTTTTGAAGAAAGACAACGTTCTGTTGGAGGAGCAGCATTATTGTCCCCATGGAGGAAGGGAGGAGGAGAAGGAGAGAAGGGGCTGAAGAAGCAAAACTGAAAAAAATAAAAAACAGAAAATTGATTTTCAATTAGTTTGGTTAACCAAACACCTGGATTTGTAGGTATCACTCATTCTAAACCCACGTGCCTGATATCTAACCCCATACTTGATTCCAAAGTTGAACCAAGTGCCCCCTTACAAGGCTTCTGTCATTCGATACCTGCTGCTATATCATGATTATCATCTCAAATGCATTATAAGAGCAGGGTGAATAACTGAATTATTTCAGAAATGGGAAAAATATTTCAAGGTTAACAAAGTTCAAATAAAAGTCATGCGTGCATTTAAAAACCAGGAGTAAATACCAAATTCGACAAAGATGAAAGCAAAAACAGCATCTGATTCATAGCAGATATTACTCCTGTTTTTTTTAGTTTACACGATTTGACTTTTACGCTTCACAAAACACAACGACAACCATTAATATCTTTAAGTATCTATAAGCGAGCATTATAGAATTTGATTTTTTATAAAATGTATATCGAGGCGAATCTTTAAAATTCCAACCTGACTGTTTCTCTTTACGTACTTGGTTTTAAAAGGCGTGAGGTGTACGAAGGCAAATTAGTCCCTGTAGAAGGCGCGCATCTTTTGTATGCAAGGCACGCAATTTACTTTATTCTTTTGTGGTAATTATTTTCCACAAAAGAATCAAAATAGTATACTTATTGTCATAATTCATTAAGGGGTAAAAAGTAATACAATAAAACAAAAAGCCTTTTTGAGAGAGAGAGAGAATAACAAAAAAAAAAAAAAAGAAAGAAAGAAGCAGCACCGGGACTAAGGAAGGTTCGTGTAACTTTTTAGCCTTTCACTCTGTATTTAAATTCTCAGAAGAAGTGCATCACATCTTAGATAAAAGGTGTTACTTTAAAATCAAAGAGGGGTTTACATGACTCGTCGTTGTCCGAAAGAGACAAGAAAAAAGGGAGAAAATTTAGGGTTTTCTCTCTGCTCATTTCATTATGTGTCGAGAAAAGCGTGGAGATTAAGTGTGGAGATTACCAGGAGCTCTGACGCATCTATTTTTGTGATACACATATGTTAAGACTCAACTAGTTATTTTATTGCAAGAGGGAAAGAGTACAGGAAATGTCAAGACTTTAATTAAGCACACTATGTTCATCAACGACCTCTATTTAAATTATATGCTTAGTTTTAAAAAGCGCGCCTAGGCTCAAGGCACAGGTTCTAGAGCCTAGCCATGACAGGCTCAGGCACCCTCCAAAAGGCGCGCGCCTTTGCACCTTTTCCCAGGCTCAAGGCACAGCGGCTTGTGATATAAGGCTCCAATTGTTGACAGGTAATATTTATTTTTAAAAAAAGGCCAACACAACGTGATTTTAATGGCTCCCTAATGGTTAGAATTTACTATATTGAAAATAGAAGAGAGAAAACCCAAGTTTTCCATTTTTTTCCTCGTCTCTTTCAGCGAGTACACTCGTCCTTTCTATTTTAAAGTAATGTTTTTTATGTAAGGTGTGATGCACTTCTTTTAAGAATCTAAATGCATTGCGACCTTCCTTAGTCCCCTTTTTATTTGATTTTTTCCCTCAAAAAGGCTTTTAATTTTACCGTAGCTACTATTTTACCCTTTTGTGACAACAAGTAATACATTTTGATTTTTAAAAAAAAATGTGCATCTTGTGTGTACAAAAGGCACATACCTTCTCCTTGCGCGTAGGCTCCGGGGACTTTTGCGCCTTACGCCTTTTAAAACTAAGATTCTATGGCTCTAGCTAACTACTTATGATAAAATTAGCAGTCTTTTCGAACTTTAAACGCAATGGCAGGTTTGTCACAAATGTGTACCAAACATTTAATCAGGAAAACCCGACAAAATACATTAAATAACATCGACCTATTTACAATAACGAATCTAACTTAGGAGTCATGACAATATCAAACTTTTAGATGCTCCAAGACACTTATATGTAATATTCCACACTTATAGTATGGTATACATTCAAATTAGGTGGACGTACAAAATATGCATGAGTTTCTAGAATCAGTTAATTTACTAGTTACAACATACGTCATTAGTATGGTATCTAAGGCAAGTTTCAAAATTTAGTCATTTATTTATTCAAAATCCTGGAACAATGTATACCATGTACTCATACTACAAAAAAAATACATAAGTGAATGACCACATACTACAATATGAGGCCGTCTTCCAAGAGCAAGTTGCTGCTGGTTCATGTCCACTCCACCAACAAGCTACAAAAAAGATATGATGATGTCAACATTGGTGAAACCATATAGCCATCGAACTTGCTTTCGAACCATGTGACTCGCAACAAAGAAGGCAATTACTTCCATTCTTTCATTTGGTATCGAAATTAGTCTAAGTAACAACTAAATTCCTCGAATAATATTTATGATAGAGTTGCTCTATAAATAATATCGCAAGATTTAATACATGGCCAAACAAAAAGCTCCACAAAGTAGAGGACTATTTCAAGTCAAAGAGCACAAATGAAAGGTAATCAACTCATTAAAAAGCTTACCACTGCAGTTCTTAATCCAATGCTAGCTCCTAGAGCTTCAAATTGTTCAGAAATTTGGATTGCAAGCTCCCTAATTGCACAAAAAAAGAGGATAAGATCAGAGAGACATCATAAGTTAGCCCAATGGAAGTGCATTACGTTGTAAACCAATGAGGACTAAATTCCCATTGGAAGAGTAACTCAAACAGAAAAGAAAAGGGATACCATTAAAAATCTAACCTTCATAGGTCAACAAATAATGAAATATAAAGTAACAACCACTGCCGCAGTGATCATTCAAGGCTCGATAGAAGGTGGATATATGCTGGATCAAGCATGTGTAGCCTTATTGTGGCAATTGTAAGTAATTCAAATTAAAACATTCAGTAGAAAGGTGTATAGATTGTATAGTATCAAATGCAAACTTGCTAACATACTCTGTATACAGGTTCGAGAAGATTCCAATTCAGAATTTCTAAATTCACCCAAAACAAAACACAATATTGCAGAAACAACAGAGTGGAACAACAGGCATGAAAACAAACAGCAAAAGGTAATGCGAAATTCGACAATTCCAAAATCAGGCATTAAATATAAGGGTCTCCGTAGATCAACAATGTCAATTAAAACCCATTAACCACCAATAACACAACAAAAGCTCACCGAGTTGGCGAAAGCACGCAACCGAAGAAAGGCTGAGGTGATTTTTCATCCAATAAAGCCTGAATTATGGGTAATGCAAAAGCCCCAGTTTTACCAGACCCAGTCTGTGCAAGCCCAATTATATCCTTTCCTGCATTCATCAATTCACTCAAAAATCAAACAAGGACAATTAACCTCATAAATTCAAAGACAAACAAACACCCAATTCAAACAATTAATCAGATAATATAGTCAACAAACAACAATTAATCATGAAGAGGCATACCTTCAAGAGCATGAGGAATGGAATCGGCTTGAATTTTAGTAGGAGCAGTCCATCCTAATCTATCACAAGCTTCAATTAAGGACTCGCATATATTAAGCTCTTTGAATGATTTCACCTCTTCTATGTGTTGTTCCTCCATCTTTTATCCTTTGAAGAAATTGCAATGGATGAATTATTATTGCGAACAGAGACACGCAGAGAAGGAGTAGCAAAGGGTAGAACTCAAAGGAAGTCGATAACACCAGAAACCATGAACTGAGGTTTTAGGGTTTTTGCGAGACCTTCAAACAAACAAGGACGATTATAGTGTTTTTTTATTTTATCTTTTTTTTTAATTCACAAATTAATTTTCTTTTTTTATTTAAAGGGGAGTTTTTTCAAGAGATTTCGGAGCGTCACGTAGGACTTCCATGTCATCAATTATAATTAATTAATTTCAGATTTACTATAAAAAGTAGATAAAAAAGTTCACTAAAACTGAAAAACGATTAGAATTCTTATAACAAAAGATATATTTTATCTGTTTTGTGGAGGAAAAGGATTAATCACAAAAAATATGTTTTATCTTTTTTTTTTGTGTGATAATCTCTAAAATCTCATACCACTATATAATGTAAATGTATAGTATAAATGTATAATGTAGTGTAGTGGTGCATGATCGCCTCCCACGTAGCATATATTTTTTTTGGGAAAATAAAATAAAATGACATATTATAATGAACAAAGAACATATTATGTCATTGTGTTTTGATATTTATTTTTTCTACTCTTCTTATTGTTAATTATTTTAGTTTATGTGAGTTTAATAAAAAAAATTCTTATTGGAATTTTTTTCAAGGATATGCAAATTATAGTTGGAGGGATGATTATGATGAAAGGTTCGTAAATATATAATTCGTAAGGTAAACTTTTAATTATTGATTATTAGATGTAATTAATTACTTTAACTAATTTTCTTTTTACCAATTTCCATATCTAATGTTATATTTTTTGAATTTAAATTTGAATATATACGAAGTAGTTTGTTATTTAGATCTTTATTGGTTGATATATTAATGGTAAGTGTTTAAATGTTTATTTTGCATTGAACAATTTTTTTATTGACATTTTTTTTTCTTATACGGTTTTTTGGTTGATGATATATATATATAAACCAATGAGCCTTCTTCACTGTTTACAATTTGCTTAGATTGTATATGGTTTATTAATCGTTACTTTTTATTTAGTTCATTCTTGATTTATTAGTTGTATATTCTGTTAATTATATTATTTGTTTATTTTTTTAGTTTTTTTTTTTTTTTAGTTTTAGATATTTTAGTTTGGTGTGCATTTGTCCGGGCCGAAATAATCTGCTCAAAAACCCGCTAATTTTTCGGGTCGGGTTGGGCTGGGCCAGCGGGTCGTGCCTATGATGGGCAGCTCTAAAAGAGATATAAAGATAGAATCATGTTGTATTATTTAATTAGATGTCTAACTTAAGTAATCTATATCCTGTTACGTGTAGTATTTATTGTTGTTGAATATATAAAAAAGAAACAATTATTATCCCGTATTATTTGAATTTGATATTTTATAAATACAAATTAACCTTGTAATTGGGCTTCAAATTAGCCAATAAAAAAATTGGACAACAATAATAAAACAGAAAAAGGCAAATAAATTAACCCGTGCATCGCACGGGCTTAAAACTAGTTTGTAATATTCCAAAATTATTTTGTAAATTCTGGAAAAATATTTTCTCATAATATCTTAAACCCTAATTAAGTTTATTAATTAGTTTACCCATCCCTAATCTTGCCAGCCGTTCGCCGGTGCCACCACCTGAGTCGTCATCACCGGAGCCGGCGCGCAACCGGAGCTGCCATCACCGGAGCCAGCGCACTTCCCCTTTTCGTCTCTCCGGCACCGATTACCACCTATTATACCCCTCGGCACAGTATCTCCTCACCGAGTAACACCGGTGACGACACCGGAAAAAAAAAATTGTCTCATCTCCCCAGTTCATCCTCTCCACCAGCTTCACCATGTCGTAGAACATCCTATTGGAATTGGTTAGATTGCCGGAGCAAATAAAAGTTGGCTAAAAACTAGATCTAAAAAACGTAACTTAACTTTTAATAATAATTTATATACGATGGAAAAATCGATTTGGAGTTGATTCATATTTGCAGGTCATCCATGGTTTCAAGAAAAGAGGACAGAGCAAGAAGATGAACAACAGACACGCAGGCGGAAAATGGCGTCGATATATACAGATAATCTTAGGTGATCACCCAAATACGTTATAGATGTAACCAGATACGATTTTGCTATGAGAGACATAAACCATAGTGATATAAACAAACCATAGTGGTCGTGAACAAAAACAGGCAAATTTAAAATATCTTCTGTACCGAAGTTGTCATTTGATCTCATCCTATTTACGCGGTTTATAAAGTATTTAACATATCCTAATAAGAACCTATATTATAATAAGAAGACTAGTTTTTTACATTACATTTCATAACTGCTAATATCCAAACCATTGTCTGGTAAGAATAAGTCCTCTTGCACCTAATTTGGTAACAACGCAATTTATTTATGAACTACAGTGATCGAGAACACGCAAATCTAAAATACCCTTGGTTTCATGTACCGAAGATGTCATTTGATCTTATCCTATTTACACGGCTTATAAAATATTTAACCAATACTAATAGTAACCTATATTATAATAATAAGAATGGTCGTTTACATTACATTTCATATTTGCTAATACCCAAACCGTCGTCTATGAGAACAACATATTCAAAGGACTTTCAAGTCTATGTTGATATTCTATTGTTTGATGTTCTATACTCAAGTAGGCATAGAGTTCAAATCACTAAAACTATGAGATTCTTCTATTAGATAGTGAAGAAACATAGAGTTCAGGTCACTGAAACTATGAGATTTTTCTATTAGATAGTGAAGAAACCTACAACTTGTAGTCAAACTGTTATCATGAAGATTAATAAGTTTGTGACCACGCATAATATTAACAAAACCAATGCCTGGTAATAATCACAACTCTTCAAGCAACTAATTTGGTAACAACGCAATTTATTCGTGACACGCAAATCTAAAATACCCTAGGTTTCATGTACCGAAGATGTCATCTGATATTATCCTATATTACGCGCCTTGTAAAATATTGTTTTCTATCTAAATAATAAACTGATAATATTACTGAATAATAATTCTTCTTTTTCAAATATAACTTCTTACTCTGATTACTAATATCCCCTCCCAAACAAATATAATATTTTTAAACTTTTTCACAAGGAATATAATTACAAAAAATTGCGTTGGTTCACTTTACTCCATAAAAAAGAGACTTAATGGCCAAATCAGTTGCTACCGGAGTTGTGACTCTTACCTAACAGCCGCTTCTAAGAGCCGTTTGTACGGTTTATTTTGAGGAGCCCAATTACCCAAAATTGCGTTGGTTCATAATTGCGTTGTTAACAAATTAGTGGCTAATGGACTTGTGGTTCTTCCCAATCGGTAGTCTGGATATTCGCAACATGTCAGATTTCATGTACACAATTACTTTTGTTAATATTATGCGTGTTCCTATAAACAAGACCCTTTAGATTTATAATAAATTACCATGCGACGGTTTGGGTATTAGCAAATATGATATGTAATGTAAACGACCATTTTTATTATTATAATATAGGTTACTATTAGGATTGGTTGAATATTTTAAAAGCCGCGTAAATAGGATAAGTTCAGATGAGATATTCGGTACATGAAACCAAGGGTATTTTAGATTTGCGTGTTCTCGATCACTGTAGTTCATAAATAAATCGCGATGTTACCAAATTAGGTGCTAGAGGACTTGTAATTCTTACCAGACAATGGTTTGGATATTAGAAAATATGAAATGTAATGTAAACAACTAGTCTTCCTATTATAATATAGTTGCTATTACACAAAATTATGTTGGTTCATAATCGCGTTGTTAACAAATTAGTGGATGAATGATTTGTGGTTTTTCCCAATCGGTGGTTTGGATATTAGCAACATATCAGATTTCATGCACACACTTGGTTTTGTTAATATTATGCGTGTTCCTATAAATAAGAGGCTTAATGGGCAAATCAGTTGCTAATGGAGTTGTGAATCTTACCGAACAATGGCTTCGTTATTCGAATCATGTGAAATGTAATGTGAACGACAAGTTTTTGTTATTAGAAATGGTTAAATAGTATAAGACGAATAAATAGATAGGATAAGAACACCTGACATCTCCAATGAACGATAAACAAACTATTTTATCTCTTGTATATACATTTACTTTCAGAAATCCAATTACCCAAGATAAAATAGTTTGACTAGCTGATTCTATTAGCTGGTTATGTAAAAGTGTTTGGTAGCGGATTGTATTAACAATTTTGACTAGCTGTTGGTATTAGCTTGTTTGACTAGATGATTGTATTAGCTGGTTATGTAAAAGTGTTTGGTTAATATATAATAGTTGTTTTATTGTATAAAATTACCAATAAGGACTTTAACTTATTTCATTATAGAGAATTGGTAATTGCTAAATATATGGATATGTATGGTTAGATTTTTATCAGAATAAAATGTACTAACATGAAAATAATTAGGAAAAATTAACATTAATAATCTCAACTATGTGTGGTCTTCTCATTTTAATCCCAACTATTGATTATTCCAGAATAATCCTAACTATCATAGCAATATTCTTATAACAGTCCAGTCTTACCGGTTACCTTTAAAACCGGTAATTTACATTTATGAAAAAGATTTTTTAAAGGATTATTCTTTTCTTTCTTCACTTATTGCCATGGCTTAGCCTGTAATTCTGTAAATACCATCTACCTGTCAAAAGAAAAAATCTACCAAGATCCAGCTTGAAATTCGGCAAGCAACTAGCCATCAACCACAATAGCAATAATCAATAACATTAATAAAATGTAATAATTGTATGTTCTTAATTTCCCCTTTAGATGTTTCGATTGAATCCAATTGCCTCTGCTTCAAATTGGTTGACTTTTATTGAAAACCAAACAAAACTGCTGGCCTGCTGCTGGTTAAACTCCTACAAATTAACTCACAGTCTTGGAAGAAGAAGAAGAAGGAAAGCAATCCTACTGACGCTTTTTGGCCCCATAACAGGAATGGAACAGGGATAATTGATGAACCTCAAGGCAAGACCAGAAACCAAAAATGGGTGGTTTCTTACTGCCGAAAAGCATAACGAGTTCTTCATTACTACGGAGTACCATGAACTAATTAATTTTGTTAATAACGTTAGTGATTTGATAATGGTGAAACTCTAGTTTTGGAGTGAGTTTGGATAAATTGTATTTTTTATTTTGGAATTTCTGATTTTCCAATTGTAAAATGATTGAGTTGGTGGAGAATTGGAGCTTTGCAAAGAATTTTGGGTGAGTGAGGTAGGATCTAGATAATTTATGATGGGTAGTTTTGACACTGGTTTATATATAATTGGTGACGTTGATGGTAACCTGACGTGAAGAAAGCGCTTGAAGGAAGAAGAAGGGAGAAGGAAGGAGAAACAGTACATTCATGGAAGGGGATCAGATACTAAAAATAAACAAAAATAAATAAGGACGCGAAGAAATGGGGGCCCACATTTAATGAAATGACCGTATGTTGTAAGTCATTAATTATGGAAGACTGTTAAAAGAATGCCACCTATATAATTGGGATTATTTTGGAATAATCTGTAGTTGGGATTAAAATTGGAAGACTACTCATAGTTCGGATTATTATTGTTAATTTTTCCAAATAATTAAACAACATTTATATAAAATTGAAAATTTGTTAATCCCACTAACTTTTACGAAAATAAAACAGTAAATGTTTAATTTGCGAAATAGGAATAACTAAGAGAAAAAAAGAGTTTACATTACACTCTTCTAAGAAACTCAATTTCTTTTCATTATTATATAGTAATCATGCTGATTTTAAAAACTGACAACAAAAAGCTGAAACTACTTTTTGTGGTTTTCATATTTTGATTTTTAATTTTATAAAAAACAAAAAATTAAAAACAAAAAATTGATATCAAATGGTGGACTTGGAGATTAGAAACAAGGACATAAATTGATAATCCTATTGTATTTGTTTAGACCACAAGCAGTAAAAAGTTTTAGGAGCACATGCAGCATGCAATCTTATTTGTATGCTAATTGGTGGACCCTCTTATATTTTCTTCTTACATGACATACACACGTAAAGGGAAAATAAGGGAAGGTATACGGTGCACCGGGGTGTACTTTATGTGTTGTAATTTTAATTTAGTTTTTGTGAATGGAGATGCGAACGCTCAATAACCACCGTAGAGGGCATGTAAGTCCGCCCATGGGTGGCTCCCTAACATCAAAGGGTCAACCAATAAATTACACCAAGGTAGTGCTATTTTAAATTACACTATGAACATACATGACTATGAAATCTGGATAAAGGGAGCATATGATACGGAGTATGTTATATATACAATATACTGATATACTCTCATAGACTTGATATACCATCTAGACTAGCATAACTAGACATAAGATGTTTGTTTCCAATTAATTTTTGCAGGACTTGAGTAGCAAACCAAAGTAGCTTGTAGCCTTTACAGTAGGCTATGATCTAAGTAGCAAACCAAAGTAGTATCAATGGGATTTACTGTCAATAACACAGCTCGCTATCCCACCCAAATGCAGATCTAAAATATAAGCATTTGCAACATGGAATTATGGGCAGCTATACTGCTATAGGTATCGTTTTGTAATTTGCTCCTCTAATTCTTGGAATTCATAGGCATCATCAGCAGTGTATTCACCTGAATCAAGATAGAGTATAAAAAGCAAGGCCGATATAGAATCCGAGATAGATAGATAGATAGATAATCATTCAGATGCACCATTTATTATTCATTAAAATACCCACAGTACGAATAAAATATTAGAAATAGGCTTTACCAATTGAGTCTCTCCGCAGGGCAGTTAAATGAGCACAGCTGCAACAAAATAAACAAAGGAAATCAGAGATACAAAAATAGCCGGTGAGTAGTGAGTGCAGTTTATACGGAGTACTTTATAATTGCAGACAAAAACAAACTATACACTTTCTGGTTGCTTGGATGATTTTCCTTACTAGATAGATGATACAAGTAGCAATTAAGGGGTAAATAAAATGGGAAAGAAGAGTGACCAAAAGCAGATCATGAACGCGGAGCACCGCTGTATTCAACTTCACAGTAATCATTACTATTCTGATAGAAAATAATTTACCTTCCAAGAGCCTTCCCCATGTCTGCGCAGAGGGACCGAATGTAAGTACCTTTCGAACAGGTAACTCGAAATATTAAATTTTGCCTGCACCAATAGAGATGAAGTTAATGTGTGGAAATGACTCATTGAAAATCTCTTTTAGTTATTACTTCTACTCCTACCTTGCCATTATTTATTGCTTGTATGCATCAACTTCTTTAGGATGATCATTTGAAACCAGAATTTTTACTAGTCTTGGAAAGTGAGGCGTAAGACCATCTACATCTTGACCTCTTTAGACAGTAGACCCTAAAATGGTCGAAGAATACTAGGTCGGGTTTATATCCCTTTGGTCTTGAGCAACCCAAAGGAAAAATCACTAGTTTGCCAAATATTCATAGGGGCCCTTGAGACAAGAGCCCTTCAGGCAACTTTTCTCATTCCCCTCCCTTTCTCTTTCACGTTACTTTTATGTATTATACTTCTACTTTGCAGTTTCTTAGCCTAGGAGGAACCTTTTACTATTTAATACCTCTTCCAAGACTCCATGAAATTAGTTGACAACTTAGGACAGTGGCTAGAATAGTAGTTTTAGGGTTAAGCTCGGTTTTTATAGGGTCTTAGGCTAATTTTCTTTAGCCAATTTTCATCACCAATAAGTATCTAACACAGTGCAAATCAAGAACTGTTTCATTAACATGAGTTAAATAGGAAAAAGACAAGCTACAAAAATCAAGAACTGTTTCATTAACATGAGTTAAATAGGAAAAAGACAAGCTACAAAAATCTTTTAGCCGATGTATACAGTGTGAATCAAGAATTGCTTCATTAATTGATTTAAATAGGAAAAAGACAGAAGCTACAAAAATCTTTTCGTCGTTGTACAACTTTAACATTCCAGAGGCATGCATTATGTACTGAATACACTTCACCCATGGCAAACTCTATTTCTAATACCATGAGCAGTTCAACAGCCACAAAGGTAGTGACTGCCACTATTAAAGTGCAAGTGCAACAAGGAAAAGCCTGAAAGATAAAGATAACAGAAACAACATGAAAAATTACAGATAGAAAAATGCAGAAGCCGAGAATATAAGCGAGTAAAGCATTGATCATAAAGTGCACCTCCAAGCATGCAAGTAATGGGATATTGAATCCTAAAAACCTATTGATAAGTATCAGAATCCCCCTGCCTTTCTTGGACCTAGGTTCAAACTGACCTGTCTTGTAGGCTGCGTTCAATATCAAACTGAAATATTGAAATTCGTCGAGGTGAAAGTTCAATACTTTCTCCTCTCCTAGCTTTCTCATACATTTTTTCACCCCCAACCTATAAAATAAAACACAATGAAACAATTTCAGCAAAAACTTTCACCAGGAATAATATTACGGAATACAAGCTCAGAAATAACAGATAGCTTAGACTTTTAAGGGGTCATACATGTGCTTTTCGTAAACAACACACCACAAATCTTTCAAGAAATGAACTCAATATAAGCTGATTAACCCAATACGCAACGTGTTAGATTTCTCACATTAAGGACCCAACCCCCCACCCCCCCCCCCCCCCCCTCCAACACACATAGAAAATTAAAAAAATATACTGAGCCCCCTCCATCAATTCACGGAGTACATCAATCCAATTTCTAGAGCAATTTCTTCATTCACGGCTAAATATAAAACAATATATCCACCTTTTTCTAATGAACGTTGACTAAATGGTAAAATTGCAATTTTTTCCTTGCTTAAATGAGTCTACAGCACATACTTTTAGTATAATTATTTGCCTCAGAATTAAAAGTAGCCATATAGCTCTACTTATATTTCTTTGAAAGGTTAGGGTGACAAAAAAAGACTTTAACCAGGGAATGAGATAATTCCTACTACAGCCGGCAGGCCATTTAGCCTATAGGCTTCCCAATCATCAGCATTAAACGAAGGATACAGCAAATCTTGTGTAGGGAAAGCTACATTCTTGAAATCGTGTGTAGGGAATGAGATAATTCCTACTACAGCAGGCCATTTAGCCTGTAGGCTCCCCAAAAAAGCCAATCATCAGCATAAAACGAAGGATACAGCAAATCTAGTGTAGGGAAAGCTACGTTCTTGGAAGTAGGTTCAGAAAAGATAAAAAAAACTCGGGGGTTCGAGGGCAAGAATAAGAAAAGCCATTACATTTGGGACAATAATTAATGGGAGGAAAGACGGAGCTCTACGGTGTATCAGTGAATTGATCAGAAAACTAAGTTAATTTGTTTTACCATTACCAGCCTTCCATTAATTGTTGTGGAATAAAATTACTGAATGGGAGGCAAATTTCATCTATGTGTACACAACATCGAAAGAACATGTAAGCTACTTGAAGTATCCTCACTCAAAGAAGAACAGGGGACGGAAAGGGACAGTGGATTCCAAACCTTTCCAACTTTTGAATGACTTGGGGCCATTTGGCTTATTCAAAGGGGAAAGAAAATGGATACTTCCTCTCTCCAACACATATCTAAATAAAGGAAATGAGCCAATCACCCTTCTATCTGCAAATCCTCATACCCAAACACACTGTAAAAGAGTTCGGACTGCTGGAAAACTCAAGAACCTTAAAAAAAAGTTGCAGAATTGGCTATGAGCAATTTTATAGACATTATTCTCCTGAAATTCTTTTCCCAAACGCATAATTCAGGCATAAAGACCCACTCAAAAAGGTATTTTCCAAATACCTTTGCTGGTTGATACTAAACACTACACTACACCTAATATGTTCCTAGAAAGACCAAGGCATAAAGTAGAATATAGGAACTGATAAACAAAGGAAAATCTAGAATTTGTCAAACACCAGAATATTACTTAGAATAGAAGATGAATAAAAATGAATAGCAAAAAGAAGGATAAACAGCAAACCCATCTCACCCAACTTGACTCATATTCACTTGGGCTAGCAGTTAGCTTGCTTCTGGTTTAAGAAGGATGACTCCTATCTCCAAAACACCTAACTTGTTCTGTGAACTTTGAAGACTCAACCACCTTTTCCTGTTACAGAAAATAGTTCACCTTATCCTGTTTAATAGAACACGTGGAAGGATTCAGGTAGAATAATTTCAAAGAGAGGTTTTACTTCGTCTTCTTATCCAAAATTCTACTTTATAGAACAGTGCAGTAGGGAAGTTCTAAATTTAGATGTGTTTGGCGTTGGCCCAACCTACAAACTAGCCTCCTTCATCCTCTCCCTTTCCCTATCCCCCTCGCTCTGCCTTTGTCTCTCATCTAGCAACATACCCATCAAAGTTAACCATTCATTCAACTCCATCATCACCGAAAATTGATCTGAATTTTTTGGCATCCCAACATGCCAAGGTAACTTATTGATGGCATCCTCCAAATCTGAAAACACTGACTTGAAGCTGACTTGAAGCACCAGCAACAGAACCAATACAGGCAGGCTAAGCCCTCCATGCTTGATATTTCTAATTTTTTTTTTATCAATGGGAAGGGAGGAAGCTCAATAATCTTCAACTCCATGGGTAGGTTGGATCAGGTCACAAGCTGATCCGGATCGAATTGCATTCTTGACATTCAGAGTCAAATAAATAAAGGTTGTGTTCAATGTTACACGAAATGCGGGACCTAGGGAACGTGGTACGGAACGCGGAACGCTACGTCTAAGGTTCCCGGAACGTTGGTTTCTTTTTTTAATATAATTTTTTAATTAAATATTTTAATTAAGATATTAAATTCCTTAGCATTTTAATTATTAGTCATATTTTAATTAAGATATTTAGGACAAATTGTTTTTTACCACCTAAAAAAATCGAAAATTTGTTTTTTACCACCTAAAAAAAATAAAACTTGTATTTTACCACCAAAAAAAAAATTAAAATTTGTTTTTTTACCACCTGACAAATGGAAAAAATAGATAAAACCGTTATGTGGAGGGACACAATAACGGTAATATATCTGATATTTTTTCTTCTTCCACGATTTCATGTATTAACTTCATTCTCTTCCTCTACTTCATTCTTTTTATGAATTCACATGATTTTTTCTCTCATTAATTCACAAAATTAACAAAATTCAATAGAAATGAAGAGAGGAGGGTAAAGGAGTTAAAGAAAATAGCAGAGGAGTGTAAAATTGGAGGAAAATTGAATTAGTAAGCCCCACATAACGATTTCATCTTCTTTTTTTTCTGCTTTCAGGTGGTAAAAAACAAGTTTTAAATTATTTTTTTAGGTGGTAAAATACACGTTTTAAGTTTAGATGGTAAAAAATAAATTTTCGATTTTTTTTAGGTGGTAAAAAACAATTTGTCAAGATATTTATTAACTTTATATGGTAGCTTGAGCGTAATCACTTTGAAGGAGTATTGGTGTTATGACTGATATAGTCTGCTACTACCAATCTTACAGAAAAAAGGAAGCCCAAAGTAAATGAATTATAGAAAAATGTGATATGGGCTTTTAACCAACAACCCAACACTGTTGAAGATAAACCTAAAAAGCATCCATCTGCCAACTCCCCAGAAGCATGAAAAAAGGAGAGAGAAAAACAAGGTTTTGAAAAAAGAAGGTAAAAATATGGAAACAACGTGATTCATCTCCTTGACTCCTTCCTTGTCAACTCAACGCCATGACCATAACTTAAGTCATGATAGCTCATCGACACTCTCTTCTCTCCTCCCTCTCACATATACCATTGGTTCGCCGAACCGGATCGTGTACCGCAGCGAACCGGGACGATTGAACCCAGGTCGCGGAAGGGGGCTCAGTTGTGTTTGGGAATTCAACTTCTTCATTTTAGTTATGAAAATTGAAACTCTTATATTCAATTCCAAATCCAGTTTGGAAAACACAAAATTCTAAGTACATCATTTCAAATTCAGTATGTTTGAAATATCTTTGGAATTTCAATTCCAAAATGAAATATAATAGTTTACCTCTAAGATAATGACAAATTGGATAATGGGAGAAAAAATCAGTAACTTAAAATAGAAGGGACTGAAGATGGTGAAATTGATCTATTCCCTCTGGAACGGCGGACGGCGAACAGTGGCCAATCACCGTGCTGGTTGAGGAGAGTAAAAAGGGTGTTTGGGAGAAAAGATAGAAAAATGGAGTTTTTTTTCTTTTTTTTGAATGGCACGTTAGGCAAAGAGAGAGAGATAGGGGCGATTACCTTTAGATGGAGTGTAAGTTTAGTGGAGTCCAAGACAGAGAGATATGGCAACTACCTTAGATGGGAAAATTGTCCAAGGTTCTGAAATGTTCCGTTATTTAGGATCTATTATCCAAAATGATGGGGAATTGGATGGCGATGTGGCTCATAGAATCAAAGCACGCTGGTTAAAGTGGAAAATCGTCACGGGGTTCCTATGTGATCCAGGCATGCCCCAAAGATCCAGGCATGCCCCAAAGATATTCCTCTTATCTTACTTTCATTAATTCCACTTTCTTCCTCTTCATTGTCTATTCTTTTAACTTCCCGCTCCTTTCTGGTTTGATTTGTCACAATGACGATCTCCTATGACGATTCATGTTAGCCGACCCCAAATCATTTTGGAAATTGGAACTAAGGCTTTGTTGTTGTTGTTGTTGTTGTTGGCACGTTAGGCAAACATTTTATTGAGTCAAACCATCTATGATGCACAGAAACGAAAAAAAATCAACACCCTGCCGTCTTTGAAACGTGTTTCTAAACGGCTAAAAACAGTGTCCTTTTTCGTGAAACGTTTCTCAAATTGTCTTTGGGGTTTATAAGTTTGTTTCCCTCTTTGCAAATGTAATTGGGCCCGGAAGGGAGATGAAAAAACCATGAAAATGGTTGCATCCGGAAAAAAAAATATGAAGGAAGAAGAAAGTACGAATATAAGCTTGTAAAGAAAGAGGGTGTACGCCTCTTGTACAACAGGAAGGGTTTATTCTTTTTTTACATTTATTGTAATAATTGTGACAATTTATTTGTGTACTACAAAGTACTTCGTATTTTCTCACCTATATTTTATTCCCTCCGTCCCATATTAGGTTTTATACTTTCCATTTTTATCAGTTCCGGATTACTTTTTACACTTCTATTTTGGAAAAGACCCCACAATTATTTCAATGAAAATTTGTTATTTACTGCCTAGTTTGTTACGGAGTTTGTCAATTACTATCTAGTTTATAAAGTTCTCAATTACCACCTACATTTCTAACTATTGATGTCAACTTTTACCTTAGTCCATATTCCCGCCAATTAGTCCACTGGTGATTCAATAATTAACCCGTAACTATAATTTCATCACTTTAATTAATTAATAAAAACAATGTCAAAATTAAATTTCAAAAACTCCCCAAAATAAAAAAAATAAAATCTAAATATCGATTTTTTTCGAAATTGATTATTTTGGATTTTTATTATATTATTATTTTTGGGTAATTTTGAGGAAAATCCAAAATGATCAACCCCCAAAAAAAAAATATCCCAAAAAAAAAATTGTTTCCGTTTTACATTTCCGTACAACCTAACAAGGCATACATACTCGAAGTCATTAACATTCCATCACGCAATGAGATGTGCCAAAATGATTACAATAAAAGAATCAAAATCATTCTACATTCGATCAATGGCGAGAAGCCTTCAACCTTGTGATTAATAGTATGAAGCAAGTTATACATTCGATCAATGGCGAGAACGAGAAGCCTTCAACCTTCAGATTAAAAGAATCAAAATCATTCTACATGTTGCTGTACGAGATGAATTCGGACAGCCCCACTTGACGTGCCATCTGGACCTGAAGCAGCTATCTGCAACTAAAGTCGACCCATTACCATGTCGCACCACCATCCCAAGCCCAACACCAGTTGCATCACCTATATGTACGTCTTTGTTCATCTTTAACCACCCATCTTACAGAGAAAGCCAACAACCCACTCCTACCTAGGGGTGTGCACCGGTCCCAAACCGGTCCGGTCCGGACCGGAATTCAACTTTTTCTATGTCCGGAGACCGGACCGGAATAATTCCGGACCAGTCCGGT
Source organism: Spinacia oleracea (assembly GCF_020520425.1). NCBI lineage: Eukaryota > Viridiplantae > Streptophyta > Magnoliopsida > Caryophyllales > Amaranthaceae > Spinacia > Spinacia oleracea. Next base: position 57,981,877 of record NC_079489.1, on the reverse strand, counting down.
CCGGTCTTGATTATACCGGATCAAACCGGATTTTGACCGGTTGGACCTGTTTATTGAGTTTTGCCGATCTTCTATAAAAAAAAAAAAAAAAAAAATTGATTTCCTTCAACCTAATTACAAACTTGAATAGCTGAATCTTATATAACAACAAAAAATGTTAAAATACAACATTGAAAAATTGAAAACAAATTATTGATAAAAAATACAAAACTAAAAAGATAAACTAACCATATGCTCTTAATTACTCGTATGTGCTCAAAATAAAAAAAATAAAAAAATTAATCAAATTAAATTTGAGCATTCTTTAGATCTACTTACTAGGCTCAATTGCCCACAAATAAAATACATTATTTGCAAAGGGAATTTGTCTTTTGGTCAATGTTCACCTATACATCAAGCTTAAAATCATCGACACAATTTGCACGTTTTTATGAGATTTCCTATAACCGCGGAGACTTGGATCATATGCACATGACTGTTGACGGTGACGGAGAGGACATGCTGTGGAGGAGGAGAGGGCGAGAGAGATGAGAGGCCGAGAGAGATGAGAGGAGGAGATCGGAGATGATGAAGAGAGAGACTTTGACTCTGTGAGAGTGTCTGTGGTTATGTGAGTGAGAATAGAGGAGGAGAGAGAATAGAGGAGTGTTGAGATTTAGTGCGTGAATTGTGGGAGTAGTGGAGTACAGGACTTACATCTCCATAAAGACTTTTAAGTTGAAAACTAAAATAAAAATATGCGAAGTACCTATAATCCGGATTTTTTGTCCGATCCGGTCCGAAATCCGGAATCGTGATTTTTCTTAGTCCGGTGTCCGGACCTGAATATCTACTGGTCCGGATCGGACTGGATAATTCAGGTTCGGTTCCGGACCGGATTCAGGTTCAGGTCAATTTATGCACACCCCTACTCCTACCCATACACTTGTGCCCGATGTATAAAAAGGCAAAAGGCGTACCACGACTATTTGGAGTTCCCCAGCGCCTTAGACGCGCCTTGTTGCGCCTCATTGAGGTGAGGCGCCCCTAATAAAAAAATAAAAAGAAATTGTTAAAAAATGGTGTGCTCCTCAATGTGTGTCTTAGGTGCGCCTCATCATAATCGCCTCGCCCATACTTTAAAAGACCCGACTCCAAACGCCTTTGCGTCTCAGAGCCTTGAGGTGTGCCTTTCCTTTTTATACATTGATGTTAAAGACAAATGTTCCATCGTGCACAGGCTTCAAAAATTGGTAGCAACCACGCAATCCAGGGAACGAGTACAGAACATTCGTAGCTCCTCCTTACTGATCCTTCCGCCACCCGTTCGAATCTATCGGTAAACAAGGTGGACAAAGCCTCTAGTAGGCCCAAGAACTAACTATGTGCCCATATCTCATGAGCCGCCACACAATAAAAAAAAAAGGAGCCCATAATGGTTTCACTATCTTCACAACACACACAACATACCAAGTCCGCACCGAGTCAACAACAACATGTCGCTAATGGAGTCTCTCTTTAACGACAAGGCTTCCCTTACATGCTCTCCAAATGAATTGACAGAGTTTCGGAGGGGCCACAAACTTGTAGCCACTAGCCACAATTTCTCCTCTGGCACCAAAAAACAATTTCCACGATCGGTGATGCCCAAGATGCGACAACCAGTAACCTTAATTTACCGTGAAAGAGACCTGCTTTGTCGGCCATTAATACAATAATACCTCGTATCTTGCGGAAATAAGTATGAGATAGGGATGCCCATAATTAACACTCTCCTGTCTCATTAAGCTTCCCCCTAACTGCAACTTCTTCCTATCCTCCCTTATCAAAATCAATGAGAGCAGCCACCTTCAAATTGAAGGTATCATGGTTCATATTAGGTGTTGGTACAATCGATTTATAATCACCATATAACCATGTTTCATCCCACAATCCATGCCAGCACCATTAACCGCACACCATTTAATGCCGCCGAGAAGGAGTGACTTAGAACCCCAAATACTCCTCCATGTATCACTTTGATCATATCCACATCTAGCATCAAGGAAAATGCTCACCTTCAGCACACAAAATGTAGTTGGACACCTGTATCATTATGTAATCTCCACAATTGTTTGACAAGTGCCGAATTGAAGCAACATCCCTCCCCTCAAAAAGTCAACCCCCCCACCTTCATTACTACCAACACATAAACCTTGCGCAAAGCCTCTAACTATTTCGTATTCTTTTTATTCTCCTAACATCAATCTTTGTCTCCATCAAAAAGACAATCACCAGACAATCACCGGCCTATCCCTCCCCCACCTATCATGGAGGTCGTACCTGTCCAACCTATGTTGCTCAGACACCGGTGTCGTGTCCGACACGGGTGTCGGAGTATCTGACACTCCGATCCAAATATTTACCGACACTCCGACACGGTCAAAGGAGTGTCTTGACTTATTTTTTAGACACGGGTCCTTTATAAAATGTCGGGTAAAAAATCGACACTTTTTATAAAAATATAAAATAGTTAATTAAATATAAAAAATTGAAGATCAAATGATTAATAAAAGTTTAAATTAAGATTAAAAATACGATAGAAGTTTAAAAATATGATACAAGATTAATAAAAGGGTTTAAAAAATGGATAGAATTGAACAGTCCTAAAGGGTTTAAAAGTTCTTTAAAAAAAATTAAAAAGTAAATAATAAAAAATAAATACAGAAAAGCTGAAAGTTGAGATATTTTTGGTAAAGATATCACGTGGGTGTTCCCACTTCCCCGCTTCCCCCACAAAACCCACAACCTAGTTTATTATTAATCGTAAAAAAGAAAAAAAAAAAAAAAAAAAAAAAAGAAGAAAAAAAAAAAGGTACAAAGCCCAACCAGTCAACCACCACTCCCACAAAACAGAAAAACTAACGGGAAGAAGGAAGAAGACGCCAAGCCATAGCCATGGCTGATACAAGCAGTGAATTATCGATGAAAACAAGAATAAAAGAGTGCATGTTGCTCGATTTTTCTTCACCAACAAAAGCCCTAATATATTTTTTCTTCTCCCGCCTTCCCCGACCTCCAATTGCTAGATCTAGGGTTTCGAAATCTTCAAGATCCAGTTCCATAGGTTTTGGGTAAGACGATTTATTACATACGATGTATACATCTTGAATGACAAAATTTGAATTTTTTTACTCATTTTCTTTTCTCCACCCGATTCCGACACTGAATTTTGGACTCTTTTTCGACACCGGTGTCGACACCTCCCCGGACACGTGTCGACTGTCGTGTCGCGGGTCGGGTCGTGTCGACACCGACACACGTCGTCAGACGAAGTGTCGGAGTAACGTAGTGTCCAACAGTTCCAACTTAGGATTTTCGGTTTTTTCATGAAAGCCCCTGAGGTTTCACGATTCACACCAAATACACCAGCGTGTTTCAAATCACATAATATACCCCTATTTAAACTTATTTGCACCAAATGCCCCTAGACTTAAGTACTTAACGGAAGTCTAACACTGTTGGCCTTTAGTTTGAATTAACCCTTAATTAAAATAATTAACCCTTAATCAACCTAATTAACTTAATTAACCGTAAATTTAATCATTTTTTAATTATCTAATTTTCTTTTAATTAACTTTTTTTTCTTTTTTTTTCTCCTCTCCCCTTCCCTGATTCTCTCCCCGGGCAACTGCTCCTGCCCCGTTTCTCCTCTCTTCCTCCACCCACCGCCACCACCCTCCTCCTCTCTTCCTCCATCTGCTGCCGCGCCACCCGCCGTCGTTGCCCTCCTCCTCTCTTTCTCCACCTGGCACCTGCTGCCCTCCTCCTCTCTTCCTCCATCTGTTTCCCTCCTCTCTTCCTCCATCTGTTTCCCTCCTCCTCTCTTCCTCCATCTGCTGCCCCATCAAAAAATTAAGAGGAGATAGAAATGAGCATACGCTACAATGGAGAAAACGGTGTAAAATAAAATGCAAGCGAGAAACAACAGATTCAACGTTGTTCTCCGAGTCGCCATTGATTTGCTGAGGAGAGATTTCTGATCTCTCCACTTCGGATTTCAAATTTCCAGGGTTTTAATTCAGAGAATTTCTATTGTACACTGGCGATTGATTGATTGATTGAACAATTGAAATGTGTCCCTCAATCTCCACAAAACTCGGATTTTCGCTTGCGCTCTCTTCTTTGAGCATGAGTGTGATTTTTTTGTTTGTTTTTGCAAATGAAGAGTGTAAAAGTACGACGGGGTAATCAAACCGACGTGTTCTTAATCGAATTCAACCAATCAAAGTGCAGTTTTGTTGTCTCTGGTTAAAGTTCGGTGTTTGCCGTTTTAAAAGGACATTGGAAATGGTGGTGGTGGCGGCCATAGATGAACAAGAAAGCATGGGAGGGGAGATGACAGAGAAGAGAAGGACGGGGGAGAAAAAAAGAAAAGGAAAAAAAATTGAGGATTTGAGGGGTAAATTTTTTTTAATTAGAAGTAAAAGTAGATAATTATAGATGATTAGGAGTAAATTAGTTAATTTGGGGTTAATTTTTAATTAATTAGGTTTAATTAACAGATTTGGAGTAATGAGTTAACGGAATATAGGTAATTGATTCCATAGAGGGACTTCTCTCAGAACTTCCTCCTTAATGCTTCGCACTAAGCGTGTAAACAAAAGCATAGCTTTAGCCAGCACCATAAATGTTGGATTCTACAATAGAGCTGATCAATAACTTTATCGTTAGATTTCCGTTTGTAATAAGGTATTTGGTGCAAAATAAGTTTAAATAGGGGAATATTATGTGATTAGAAACATGCAGGTGTATTTGGTGCGTTTCGTGAAACCTCATGGGCATTTCCTGAAAGAACCGTAGGATTTTCATTGTTGTTCGCGGGGTTGGATAAGACCAACCTCCGCTATTGTTAGTGCTCTCCATAAGGCTAAGAGACTTAGACCGTTTCCATCCATCCTCACTATCAATCTCCACCAAATCCTTTCGTTTCCCACACAATAACTCCCTCTCTCCCGTACCTACTGTCCCAATCGTTCCCTCCCATTCACAACAGCCAACATCCCACCCCCACCGTGGTTCACAGAAGAAGCCTCGCTCCCACCATGTCTGACAGAAAAACCCCACTCCCATCATCCACTACAGCAAACATCTCATCCCCACCATGGCTCACATACCCCATCCCTCCTCCCACAACTACACAGCCTTACTCGAACCCCATACAGCAGCAGTTTCTCAAGATGGAAGCTCCACCTCCTTCGTGCCGGGGAAGTATACTAGACGTATTAGTACGATTTGTCTGTGGTGGAGTAGGAATGTCGATGTCAGTGAAAGAGAAACGTCCTCCAATTGCTTCGCCACTTCATCACCTTTCCGCGTGGATGTTGTTCTAGTCCTCTTTCCGACGAACAAAAAGTTTCTTGACAAATCTAAGTTTGCCTTTGGAGAAGATCATCCTTGTTCCCCATGATTAGCCTTCCATGATGATGCCCACAAATCATCAGTAAAGGCTAGTTTTATAGGTGTGTTCCCCGTGTACTCATCTCAATCATTCTCCCCATGGCCGAACATACAATAGAAGTAATAAAATAGGGGTAATATCTCATCTTAATGGTACTAATGATGGAAAAAGAAATGCATTTATAATGCACGTCAAGATCAAACCTTCACCTTTGAGTTGAGTTGTCCATTAGCGGTTTTCGAGTATCAATTAATTTCCTTATGCACGTCAATTTATTAATGTCAATAACATCTGATGACTCAACATCCATCCATGAACATACCCACCTTATTCCCCAATCCCCACCCTTTTAGCATTGGCAACATTATGACGTCCTCGTAAAGGAAAATCATAAGCCTTAATCCAGAACAGAATAGAGTGCAACAGAATTGTGGAAGGTTTAATATTACCTCTAATGTCGTTGAGAATCAAGGCATGTCAGTCAAAGGGCCATGGTTGATAGTCCATCATTTGCGATCGTTCCAATGATTAAACCGGAAAAAGTATACATTCTTCTCGATGCAATTAGCTTCCATGCCATGTTTAGGTTCCAGAGCTTTCTCAACATAGGAATTAGAGTGTTTGCATTGACATGTCTCGCCGTCCATGCCTTACCAATGAGCCCAACTAAACCCTATTTGCATCCTCTTCCTCTCCGTCAACCACCCAATCCACCTCCTTTTCGTCTTGTCCATTAGTATACGAAGATACTTTGTTGTGTTGATCATCATTTACTGAAGCCATAATTACCAAGAAACTCGAAAAATCGAGAACAATCCTTCGAGAAGGATAAACCCTAGCAGATCTAGAAAAACCCTTGCAAGAGAA